>NW_005362676.1:1136046-1150636 GCF_000412655.1 Myotis brandtii | reverse complement strand
CAGGTGGCGGCCCGCGTGCACCGGAAGGAAAGACAGTGCACCGGAAGGACAGCGGCTTCCTGTCCGCAGCACGTGCTTGAGCTGCGCTGCTCTGCGCTGAGCCCGCGCCTTGATGAAAAGAGAACTAAACCCGTGGAAATCTTCATAAAGGAGGTGGGGTCGTGTAGTCTGGGGAGCCCCCCGCCCAGCCCTGGGTTTCAGACCCTAGTAACCTTGGGCTTTTTCATGGTCTTTTATTTATTTTTTTTATTATTTATTTTTATTTCAGAGAGGAAGGGAGGAGAGAGAAACATCCATGATGAGAGAGGATCATGGATCGGCTGCCTCCTGCACGCCCCACATTGGGGATGGAGCCTGCAACCCGGGCATGTGCCCTGACCCGGAATCGAATCGGGACCTCCTGGTCCATCGGTTGATGCTCAACCACTGAGCCACACCGGCCGGGCCCCATGTACTTTTCTTTAGATACCACAGTGGTTTTTTTTGCAACAGCTCATTCACAATAGGTAGGATGGACAATATAGATGCATACGCATCCCAGTATCACCGGTGCTATGTCACTATTGCAAATGGCATGCTGCTGTGTGAGCGCAGCCTCCCACGGTGGGTATGTCACAGCCGATGGACAATATAGATGCATACGCATCCCAGTATCACCAGTGCTGTGTCACTATTGCAAATGGCATGCTGCTGTGTGTGTGAGCGCAGCCTCCCACGGTGGGTATGTCACAGTTGACCTACCACGAATGGAATGACACATCTTCCTCAACAGGGGCCTCTGCCATCCTCCACAACAGACTATTATTAAAGAACTAAATAAGCACCACTGTTCATTTACTTTTTTTTTAATATGTATTTTTATTGACTTCAGAGAGGGAGAGGGAGAGAAACATCAATGATGAGAGATTGTCATTAATCAGCTGCCTCCTGCACACCCCACACTGGGGATCAAGCCTGCAACCCAGGCGTGTGCCCTGACCCGGAATCAAACCACAACCTTCTGGTTCATAGGTCGATGCTTAACCACTGAGCCACACCAGCTGGGCTGTTCATTGACTTTTGACAGTGCTGTTAAGAGCAATGCGTCTGATGGAATTCCAATGGCTTTTCCCTCTTCATGCTTTCTTTTCAATGCAAGTACAGCCCGGCCAGTGTGGCTCCGTGGTTAAACAAGGACTTATGAACCAGGAGGTCACGGTTTGATTCCTGGTCAGGGCACGTGCCCGGGTGGCGGGCTCGATCCCCAGTAGGGGGCATGCAGGAGGCAGCCGATCCATGATCCTCTCTCATCATTGATGTTTCTCTCTCCCTCTCCCTTCCTCTCTGAAATCAATAAAAATGTATTTTAAATATATATATATACTAGTGAGCTCTGTAATTAGGAGGGAATACACCGTGTAAAGGCTTCTATGGCTTTGCTGAGCTCTACCTTCTTCAGAATGATCAGAAAAAGTTAGAAGTGGTTTGCTAGTCTGACCTGTGGTAACAGTCAGGAAGGCATTTCATCAACCACAGTGTCTGAGAGGGCATTCAAATAAAGCATCACCATCTTACATAAAGGACGAGACCAATTAAAAGGTCAGTATTTAGGTCAAGTTTCCAAACACCTTGGCAGCTCAAGCCTGGTGACTGCAGCCCCCGTGTGCTCCCAGAAGAGGTGGGAGGAGTCGGACAGGCAGAGCCTGAGGCCCGGTGACCTGGACGACCTGGCCGTGGCCTTCAGTGATGTTGTGGTTTTCAGCCTCTCTGTCACTCAAAAATTCCCAGAGAACAGACAGAAGTTGAAAACCACTGCCTTTCTGTGCTTTCTCTCCACCCCTGTGGGTCCAACTAAAATTGCTCTCAGTTGCCCTGGCCAGTTTGGCTCAGCGGATAGAGTGTTGGCCTGCGGACTGAAGGGTCCCAGGTTCGATTCCGGTCAAGGGCATGTACCTGGGTTGCGGGCACATCCCCAGTAGGGGGCGTGCAGGAGGCAGCTGATCGATGCTTCTCTCTCATCGATGTTTCTAACTCTGTATCCCTCTCCCTCTCCCTTCCTCTGTAAAAAATCAATAAAATGTATTTTTTTAAAAAATTGCTCTCAGCCTTGGCTGGTGTGGGTCAGTGGATAGAGCACCAGCCCATGGACTGAAGGGTTCCAGGTTTAATTCCGGTTGGGGGCACATGCCTTGGTAGCAGGCTCCATCCCCGGTCCAGGCCCTGGTCGGGGCGTGTGCTGGAGGCAACCAATCCACGTATCTCTCTCACATCGATGTTTCTCTCTCTCTCTCCACTGTGTGTGAAAATATCCTTGGGTGAGGATTAAAAATAAATAAATCCTTAGAGAGGGAGCCCTTCTCATTTACTCAGCATCTGTCATGTGCTCAGAATGGGACTGACAGGAGGCTATTCACTAGGGACAAAGGAAAGAGCTTGGCAAACAGACTGTTCACGCATGACTAAAATATAATGTCGAATGATGTGTCAAATGCTACAATACAGGAAAGAGCACACAGTGAGTACGATTTAATGGTTCAAAACAGACGGGGGAGGCCACAGTCGGTTTGGCTCAGTGGATAGAGCACTGGCCCACGGACTGAAGGATCCCGGGTTCGATTCCAGCCAAGGGCATATACCTCAGTCGCAGGCTCAATCCCTGACCTTGGTCAGTGCGAGTGCAGGAGGCAACCAGTCGATGTGTGTGTGTCTCTCTCTCTCTCTCACACATCGATGTTTCTCTCTCTGCCTCTCCCCCTCTCTTCCACTCTTTCTAAAAATCAACGGAAAAATATCCTCGGGTGAGAATTAAAAAAATAGATGGGGGAGGTTTCCCAGATCCAACATGGAAGATGGGGCGTGATGAAGGAATATATATGTAAGAAAATCAAGGTGACACTGCTCAGACATGGGTGGGGGAGAACCGCGGGTGAGAGCAGCAGGTTGGGGCCCATTGCACAAGGCCCTGCATAACCTGTTTGAGTCTGACAAACAGCCTGTTTGTCAGTGTCACCATCCCAGCACACGGGGAGGGCAGGCGACAATGCGGAGAGGTTTAATCGCGGAAATGCAGCGACGTGACCATTATTTAAAAAAATAATTTAGAACACGCTTCCAAATAATGTTGACGAAGCCAGACACCAAAGAACACATATGCCTGGGTTCCATTTGTAGAAAAGGCAAAACCAGGCAATGTTTATCTACATTCTCTCCATTTAGGATAGAGCTACCTTTATGGCCATGTACCAGAGGGAGGAAGAGGGAGAGAGCGAGAGAAACATCAATGATGAGAGAGGATCACTGATCCGCTGCCTCCTGCACGCCCCCTCCTACTGGGGATCGAGCCTGCAAGGTGGGCATGTGCCCTGACTGGGAATGGAACCGTGACCTCTTGGTTCATAGGTCCCCACGAGCAGGCTGGGCTTCCTACATCTTTGTAAGTCACCAGGCTGCTTCTAATCGGCCAAAAGAAAAGCCTTCATTTAGAAAACGCTTCGGAGGTTTTCTCTTTTACTAGCACCTCATTCAGGCAAAACAAACAGTTCCTGGAAATAAAATGCCAGCGTTTCACAGAGGGTTCGTACTTTTATTACAAATTGCCTCGATCTGTTTTAACAACCTCAAAAGGGCTGTCGGGTTATAGGGGAAAAGGTTTTTCTTCTGCAAACGGGAAATGGCAGCTTGCAGCTCTTGGAAACACTTTACTGTTCGGTAAGACGTTCCCACTTCATAGACAACGTTCCTTGGGGCTTCGTCACAATCCACAGAGAAAGGAGCATCGGATTCTTTCGGAACCGCAGGCCCTGACTGAAGCTCCGAGCTCAGTTCTTTCTTACCCCTCCCTGTTCCCACTGTGTCCTGAATGTTCTCCGTGGCTTCTTGGTGTACAGATGTCTGCTTACAATTTGCTGAGCACAGGTCTGGGGGTTCTACTTCGGAGTCATCGGAGGTGTCGTAATCTACCAGGCTCCGAGCGGCTGGCGGGGACCCCCGACCGCCAGCCTGGGGAGTGGCGTGGCCCTCCCGAGAGATCACGACCTGGTTCAGTGGTTCAGGGGAAGCCTCCGACGCCCAGGAGACACAGGCATGCGCGCTCCTGTGACTGCCAAGGGCAGCCAGCGGCCTGGATTCTGTGTGGTTGCTGCTTGTGTCTTGGACAAGTGAGGCGATGGGACCACAAGTATTTCTGCTATCGGTACATTCAGTTACATCAAAGTACTTGCAAATGGTGAAAAATGCATCCCAGTCTTTGGGCAGTAATTTTAAGTATCGGACAAAATATTCCAGGAAGCAGGTTTCGGATGAAATCAAAAAGTCGAGAAGAACTGTCGAATCAAATCCTATATTTTTTAAAAAGAATAAAAAAATGCAGTGCGGGTTATAGCCGTTTTCATGCGTGTGCTGGTTCCACGTTTCTTTTTCTTGGGCCAAGTTTTGAGCAGCTTCATATTCTCTGAAAATAAAGATAATGGAGACCCCCAGATTAATGACCTTTTACAAAAATAAGTTTTGGTAGGTATAATTCACATGCAATAATTCACCTCCCAGATTACAGTGTAATCCATGCACTATTTTAAAAGAAAAAATTCAAGCCAAACTCTTTCTCCACAAACTCTATATTAACCCGACTCAATAAAATAAACAAAATCCACTGACTTTGGTAGTTCTAGTTTTTGTCTGCCCGACAACAAGTACCGTCTTCCATCCTTTGATATCAGTCTTCTTCATTCCTACCCGTAACTCCTAATCCCATGTGGTAGGGTGGGTAAGGTAGAGCTGGACCCTATCGTCCTCCCTTCCTTTACCCTCTCCTGATCCCGGTGAACATGTGACCCAGACTGACCAATCCGCTCTCCCCTGCGACTTGTGCTGGAGTTGTTAAAGATTATTTATAACTGGAAGGCTGCTGTAAGTCTGACATTGCTAGTGGCCCTGCCTAAGGATGAATTCAGAGGTGTGAGACAGAGAAGAGATATAATCAACCTGCCGGCGTGGCTCAGTGGTTGAGCATCGACCCATGTACCAAGGGGTCGCCAGTTCGATTCCCAGTCAGGGCACATGCCTGGGTTGTTGGCTCGATCCCCAGTAAGGGGTGTGCAGGAGGCAGCCGATCCATGATTCTCTCTCATCATTGATGTGTTTCTCTCTCTCTCTCTTCCTCTCTGAAATGAACAAAAAAATATATATTTAAAAATAAATAAAGCAGAAACAGAACTAGTGGACAAGGTCATCAGTTATTAGCTTCCTAACCAATTACAGAGATGTGCCACAAGAAGGTATTTCCTCAGCCCAGCTGTTTCAATAAAGCAGAAATAGGATCAGTATACAATGTCATCAGTAACATGACTTCATAATCCATTTCACAGCCCTCCTCAGGATGGCATCAGCCCCAGTTCAACTGGGTATAAAAATGAAAACTTTCCCAACCAATTAATAAATATTAAAAAAAAAAGAAAGAACATGAAAACTCAGAATAGCAGCTCCTTCGATGACTTACAAGTTTCTATTCACCTTTACAAAGGCAAACATCATCCTATAAGAAGCTCCATATGGAAAAGTTAGGCTTCGAAGGAAGAGCTCTTAACCAAATCAGTGAGATTAAGATTTAGACCCAGGCAGCACAGGGATGGAGACTAAACCAGTGCTTCCATTGGCTAAGCCCAGGCTAGCTGTGCTAACCTAGGTTGCCTCGCCAACCACATCTTCTAACGAGAACTAACATGTAATCTCGTTTTCATGCAGGGCAGAGTTAAAGGAAGGAACTGGCTCTCACAAGGAAACCACAAGATTGTTAGGGATTTTTTTTTCCTCCTAATGATGGAAAGTAAACAATAGGGCCAGCACAGTATTAGAAATGTTCTCTGCTTTCCTGGCATGGAGCGAGTGCAATGAGTTGACAATATACCGACCTGGTGAGCTTGAGGTAGATGCCCATGGATGCTTTGGCAGCCTCCAGCATGTCATCATCTTGCTCTATGAAGACCCTAGACAGCCACTCGCATGGGTTGTGCGCCTGCACGGACGGCTGGAGGTGAGGCTTTAGGAAGGTCAGTAGCTCAGACATGTACCTCTGCAAATCACCTTCAAGACATGAACATTTCAAAGTGTGGGCAACGGTTCACAAATACATTCACAGCTTGCCTAGGTATACACATAATGACAGCATCTGGAGTACTTTAAAAAGGCATCATTATGGCCCAGGTGGCATGGCTCAGCAATCCCCAGTAGGGGGCGGGAAAGAGGCAGCCAATCCATGATTCTCTCTTATCATCGATGTTTCTCTCTCTCTCCCTCTCCCTGCCTCTCTGAAATCAATAAAAAATATTTTTTTCAAATAAGACATTAAATATATGTATTTATATATTGTTACCAATAATTTACATTAGTAGATATATCACACTCAAAATGTCTGCAAGTTAGGGAATTGAGCTTCAGAAAAGAAAAGTGACCAATCAATAGAATACTGTTAAAATGAACAGTCAGACTGTTCATGAATTCTTGCTAAAAGCACATAAATGAATGAACGGGCAGCAGACAACAGAAATCATCGAATGCCACAGCTGTTACTAGTGGCAACAATGCAAGGAAACAAAACGAATTTTGCTTTCAAAATAACAAACTTGTTTTTGGTTATTTGAAGCATTAAAAGAAAGTACTACTATTAAGCACAAAACTCAAACGGGTTTGGGAAATTTGAAGTGCAATTTAGAACTCTGAGTTATGTAACATATGCCACCTAGTGTTGTAAATTATAACTGCACACAATTATATCTAATATACCAGTATAGCTGATGTCCAAAGCAATTCGGGGAAGTCACCGCTTACAAGCCAAACCTTTCACTAACACTATACACTGCTTGTTTAGAGATGTTTGCTCTTCATTTTTCTCAAATGAAAAGGAGGACATGTCTTCCCAACACCTACACTGAATATCATACTTTACATGGCTGTCTTCGGACTCGACATCCTGGAAATTACATGCAACAATTTCTTCATCAATATAACTTTTCACAGATTAGTTTCCATTCTATTCATAATTATCAATAATCTACATGAGTAGATATGTCAGTTTTATAAAGGAGAATATGAAAACGCTACAAATACCCATATATCAGTTGACTTACATCACTTTCTTTGCACTGACTTAACCACACCTACTTTTTAAAAAACTTAGTAATTATAACAATTAGGCTTAGCCCACAAAATGTTGATGTTCCTGAAGGTAATTCTAATTTTTTTTTAAGAATATCTGATAAATTATTACTAGGATTACATGTAGCTTAAATTAGTAAAATTATAGTTCTGTGATTTGATAACTCTGAATAATTTTACTTCAGTAAGTAATTACCCATTACTTCACATACAAAAGGAGTTAGGAGACCAGCTGGTGTGGCTCAGTGGTTGAGAGTCGACCTATGAACCAGGAAGTCACGGTTCAATTCCCTGTCGGGGCACATGCCTGGATTGCGGGCTCCATTCCCAGTAGGCGGCGTGAGTGCGGGAGGCATCTGATCCATGATTCTCTCTCATCACTGATGTTTCTCTCTCCCTCTTCATCTCCCTTCCTCTCTGAAATCAATATATATATTTAAAAAAGGAGTCAGAAGAATTACCTTTCATTTCCTTGGCTGAAGCACACTTTTGAAACTTGATTTCTAAGGATTTAACGACAAGCAAGCTCGCGGCTCTAAGGATCACGTGATCTGGACCAGGGGGCCGCTCACATCCAGGCTGAACCTCACCGCCTGCAAAGCAGGAAGGCTTTCCGTGGACAGACAACGTCCTCAATAAGCCCAAATCCACAGCCTGCAAAACAGCATCGGCTAAAGCCGCCATGTCCCCCTCCAAATGCCGATCCGGTGGCCCCAGGGCGGCGACAGCCCCGCGACAGAGGTCTTCACCGGCTTTCCGGAGAAGGCACTTTTTGAGGAATATGACGAACTTCCTTTTGACGAAAGCCTGCACGGGCCAGGTGATGACGTCCAGCACACAGGCCGGTTTCAAAAATAAAATCCTCTGGCAGGTGAAATGCAGGTCCCGGTGGGGCCTGGAAGCGATGAGGAGTTCAAGCAGCTCCAGGGCGCCCAGCAAGGTGTTTGCTAAGTGACAGGTGCCCGGGGGGCCGTCAAGATGCTGAGAAAAGAAGGAGTTGTAAAAGACTTCAAAGGGAGCGTCCAAAGGAGTCAGGAGCTGCTGTAGAAGTTCTGCAAGTGTAAAAAAAGGTAACTATGAACAACAGGAAAGACAAAGCCTCCTTAAAATACACTTTTACAATTCAATTTCTAGAAATGTTATCACTTTACACGATGAATAAATGGGTCTGCATTACCTCTACTGTGAACGAATGAAGATGCACAGACTAACCTTAGTAACTAAGGTTAACGTCCACTTTACAAGTAACCATAGCAGCAGACTATGCTAGGAATACCTAATCATGAAAATTTTTCATTTTAATTTTTAATAACAATGAAAAAGCTTTAAAAAAAATTTTTTTAAGGTATCCTTCCTGGCCAAAAGCCTCCTTAAAATACACTTTTACAATTCAATTTCTGGAAATGTTATCACTTTACACGATGAACAAATGGGCTTGCTTGACCTCTACCATGAACAAACGAAGATACACAGACTAACTTTAATAACTAAGGTTAAAGTCCACTTTACAAGTAACCATAGCACCAGACTATTTTAATTTTTAATAACAATGAAAAAGTTTTAATTTTTTTTTTTTAAGGTATCCTTCTCCGGCCGGTGTGGCTCAGTGGTTGAGCATCGACCTATGAACCAGGAGGTCACAGTTTGATTCCCAGTCAAGACACATGTCCAAGTTACAGGCCTGATCCCCAGTAGGGGGCGTGCAGGAGGCAGCCGATCCATGATTCTCTCTCCTCATTGACGTTTCTCTCTCTCTCTCCCTCTTCCTTCCTATCTGAAATCAATAAAAATATATATATTTTTAAAAGGTACCCTCAATCAAAAAATATGGGGCAAGATTCTTTAATTTTTCGTACGTGAAAACAGATCAGATGTTGTAAAATAAGTTTTACTCTTTGTTATAAATGTAATTCCCCTTGGGAGCAAGATAATGACAGTCATTTACGGGGGAATATAATTCGTACCTGATTTTTGTGAACATGTATCTTTAAAGATTTCTTTTATTACAGCAGTAAGAGTCCAGAGGCAGTATACTACCTTATCACTTTCAGAGTATTCAGAAAGATTTTTTTTGCAAAAAGCAATCCAGGAATTACTTAATGTTATCTACAAGACAGAAAATTTTAAAAAGTGGTAAGTTATAATATAACTAGAGGCCTGGTGCACGAAAGTCATGCATGGGTAGAGCCCCTAGGCCTGGCAGGTGAGGGCCTTCCAGCTGCCGGGCGGCCAGGGCCTCCCTTCATTCCATGCCGCCCCCTGGTGGTCAGTGCATGTCATAGCAAGCGATCGGTCTCCCAGTTGGTCTCTTGGTTGAACTTCCGCAGGGAAAATTTGCATATTGGGCTTTTATATATATTAATATTGTCCTTACAATTACAAATCACCTATTACACACAATACGACTCTATGCAACAAAGTTTTAAGAAAGTATGATAATATTTGTTAAAAATAGGACACACACACACACACACACACAAAACAGGAAAAAAAATAGGATACAAATATCCTAATATTCTTTAAGCCAAAAAATTCAGTATGTCATAGGTATAAAGGATAAAAAGGGAACATGAAAATATCAGCAGTGGTTCTCTCCAGGTGGTGAAAGGTGTACATTTGATTTTGTTCTTTATACTTTTTCTCATTTCTCAAAATTTTCTAATGCAAATACCTGCCTTTTTGTATTCAGGAAAAAAAAAAAGTCATTTTCAGAAAGGAGCAAGCATTTACAGCTGAAAGTCAGTAGGTGCTGAGGTTTGTTTGGTAACTAATTCAGAGATAAGAGAAAAATCTGATGCGTTTATTCTTTTCTTCATTTTGCTGGGACTGCCCTTAGAATTTACTTAGAGCAGTGTGCCTTTTTGTATTCAGGGCCGCGACCCTTTCATACAGTTCCTCATGTTGTGGTGACCCCCAATTTCATTGCTACAAATTGAAAATAATTAAACCATAGTGAGTCACCACAAAAACAATATGTAATTATATATGTGTTTTCCAATGGTCTTAGGCGACCCCTGTGAAAGGGTCGTTCGACCCCCAAAGGGGTCGCGACCCACAGGTTGAGAACCGCTGAGTTAGAGTAAACCCGTGGAGGACGGGCTTGGTTGATCTCCAGCAGGGGTTCCTCACCCCTTCCTTGGAGGGGCGGAAGGCAACCCACCTTCTCCTTTGAGAATCTGAAGTTCTGGACTCACTGACTCGAACCCCCCTGCAGGTTAAGAGTCTAATTTGTAATGAGCTACCGCGTATCGAAGACCCAAATGCTTAATGCAAGTCAGGTTACCAGGTTAGCAATCATGTTATGGATGCAACTCCTGGAAGGGGAAAACTGGGTGCCAAAGAGCGATTTTAAAGAACCTGGAAAAGGAATCATAACATGGGCTGAGGACTTACCTTTTCCCTCAATTGGAAATACAGAAGCCACGCAAGGCATTTGGCAGCCACGTGAGACAACAACTTATCCGAGTCCTGGAACAAGCAGATCTGTGGGAAAATAAATAAGTTTACCTACTGCTGTTGAATGTTTTTAAAACTTTTTTTTTTTAAATCTAGATCTCTAAAAATAGACAACAAATGGCTTACCAATTGGGAATCAAGGTCCGATGATTTTAAAAGAGCTGTAATGATCTCTCTGTACTTCTCCTTTGCTCGGAACTCCGTCTCCACAGACAGTATCCTGGTCACCATCACCTGGATCACCGTCAGCCGAAGGAGCGTTAAATCTCGGGCACTGCCCTTCCCTGGTGCAGGCGCGACAGGAACGGTGGACGGATGGACAGGGGACGGCTGGCACTGGCCCTGGTCACCGAGGGTGACTGCACGCTGGGAGGAGGCGGTCCCAGAGCCACTGTGATCTGGAAACGCTGGGCGGAGACAGCAGATGTAATCCCGGGTGTCGTTCTCCAGTGTGGCTCCCACAAGTACCTTCTTATATAACTGGTCCAAAACTTCCAAGATATCCTTCATTTCGACTGCCGACATCTGTCTTCCAGACAGGAAGTGGGGCGATTCCAAATGGTAAATAGGAACCTTGGAAATGCGACGAATCTCTAAGGTGTTCCTTCCATAGAACCTACAATAGGAAAAATAAAACACTTTAAAAGTATATTCTAGTGCTCCAGCCCGGCCGGTGTGGGTCAGCGGTTGAGCATGGACCTATGAACCAGGAGGTCTGGGTTCGATTACCAGTCAGGGCACATGCCTGGGTGGCAGGCTTGACCCCAAGTAGGGGGCGTGCAGGAGGCAGCCGATTCATGATTCTCTCTCATCATTGATGTTTCTCTCTTTCTTCTCTCTCTCTCTCTCTCTCTCTCTCTCTCTCTCTCTCTCTCTCTCTCTCTCTCTCTCTCTCTCTCTCTCTCTCTCTCTCTTTCCCCCTTCCTCTCTGAAATCAACAAAAATATTACTTTAAAAAATAAATAAATAAAATGTGTCTGCTTAGACGCTACAGAAAGTTGAGGGAGGTGGGGAAGGTCTGGGTATCAGGGCCAAGGTTAGGGGAGGCTCGTGAGGGCGGTTAAGCACTGAGAAGGCCTAGACACCCAAAGCACAGAAGTTCCCAACATCCCTGCCGATCACCAGGGCCAATCACCAGGGCCGATCACCAGGGCCGTTCACCAGGGCCATCAAAGCTGGTCAACTATGGTTTCCAGAGCACCTCCCACCCTATTTTGAAAGGTGGGGGGGGAAGGATCGCTTCCCAACAGCATGGGCAGTGCTGGGTACCTTCCCTGTGCCCTGCTGGTTATACTCTCACCTTTCTCCCCGCCCCAACAGGCTCCAACAGGAGATGGGGGAGGGGGGGAGGGAGAGGGAGAAAGGAAGGCAACCCTTTCAAGTTTCCGGAACTGCTCCTTCTACTTACCTTGGGGGGCCTAGAGCAGGTGCAGGTGCCAGCTGTTCCTAACCCCAGGGGCTCATTTTCTTAAAACAATGGAGCTCAAGTTTCAGGGGCCTCAGAATCCCTAGGAAGGGGAGGGGGGGCGGGCCTTCCCCCAGGGGTTTCAGACACAGTAGTTCCGGGATGGGGCCCAATCATTTTTATTTCTAACACGTTTCCAGGTTCCCATTGAAGCACTGAGAATATTTAATACCTGCCGCGCTTTTGTAAATTGCCCACTTATTATAAACTCTCCTCTGTAGAACTCTGCTACAGGTCATTTTTTTTTTTAGCCTGATAATTAAGTCATAGATAAAAGACTTCAAATGATGTGGTTAAGGCAGATCTGATTCAGTGAGTGGGGGGTGAGGGGGTGCCAAGAACTGGACGGGGGACTAAATTTCAATGAGCATTGACCAATCTACTTGATTTTACTGATAAGGAATCTGACCACATGAGGCTGATATTATATCATGGCAATGCTACAGTTTTGTTTTGTGTTTTAATGGAAAACGTCTAGAAAGAAGACTTTTCTACCCTTAGTTGGTAAAATAGGGTTCTACGTTTTAAGTGCTGCTTCAGAATGGAAGGTTTCCTCATTCATTCCCCTTTCCTGCCTCCTCCCACCCCTGCCAGCAGCACTACCCAGATTTTACTGAACTGAATTCTAAATTCTGTGCACACAGTAAGATTTGATTTTTTTAAAATATTTTTTTATTCATTTCAGAGAGGAAGGGAGCGGGAGAGAGAGAGAGAGAAACATTAACGATGAGAGAGAATCATGCATCGGCTGCCTCCTGCATGCCCCCCACTGGGGATGGAGCCCGAAACCCGGGCATGTGCCCTTGACCAGAAATCGAACCGAGACCTCCTGGCTCATAGGTCGAAGCTCAACCACTGAGCCACACCAGCTGGGCCAAGATTTGATTTTCAATTATTGAAAAAACAAGGTTACCTACCCCACCGCAGCAGAGTACCACACGCTCGGGGATTTGAGGAACGACAGGGCCTCTACGGTGAAAACATTTATGCAGCTCAAGTAGGAGGAAGCCGATCCTCCTTTACCGAATAGTCCACGTGAACGGTTCCCTCCTGACTCTGACTCTTGCTAACACGCTGTTCCCTCTGCCTAGAAAGCTCTCCCGCCTTTCCTTTCGTTTTAAAAGCTTGAATATACATTTCTATGCAACAAACTGGACCACCTAGAAGAAACAAAATCCTGGAAACACATAACCTACCAAGACTGAAACATGAAGAAATAGAAAATCTGAACAGATTACTACTTAGAGAAGATGGAACTGGTGATCAAAAAACCTCCCAACACTCGGCCTGGCCGGTTTGGCTCAGTGGCTAGAGCGCCGGCCTTCGGACCAAAGGGTCCCGGGTTCGATTCCGGCCCAGGGCTTGCACCTGGGTTACGGGCTCTATTGGCCGGGGGGGGGGGGGGCGCATAAGGGAGGTGACCATTTGATGTGTCTCTCTCACATCCATGTCACTCTCTCTAAATCAATGGAAAGAAAAAAAAATATCCTTCTGTGAGAATTCACAGAAAAATAAAGTGCAAACTCCAAGGGTCAAGCGAACACAACTAGGTTGTTCACAATTGTTTCTCTAACGCCTAGGACGGTGCCCGGCCACCTGCTAAATGAATGCATGCTTGCAAACGCGTCCATCACACGTTTTCTACTCCCTTTCCCCCTTCCTTCACAGGACCGGGGGGGGGGGGGGGGGGGAGCCCTTGAAGCATCACCATCATTACAAAGACAGGTCCCGTCTTCCGCGCAGGGCGAGGTCTGCTCAGCCTCCAGCTACCGCGGCCCAAGGGATGGAGACCAGCCCAGGACCCGGCACTGCGGCGGTGGGACAAGGCGCCCCTGGGACTCCCGCCTCCCCAACCTTCAACCCTCGGGCCAGCCTCTCGGTCGGCCGCACACACGGCTCCCCCGCCGCCGAGCTCAGTTTACCTGTCAGGGATCCTCCGCCTCCGCCATGCCAGCGCCCGCCGGCCCCCTCCGGGCCACCGTAATGCACAGACCGTCCGAGCGGGCCCCGCCTCCCGCATGCGTAGAAGCGCTATTCGGCGTGCAGTGTCTCCTAGCAACCGCTTCGAGTCCCTCCGCTAGGGGCGGGCTTTGGAAGCCACAGCGGGGAAGCCTAGAGGAGGGTGAGTGAGTGCAGCCAATCACAGACGAGTCCCAGCTTCGATGGCCACGCCTCCCCCAACTGTCGCGAATGCGCAGTCGGCTTTACGGCAGGCGAAGGGGTGGTGCCGCTAGGGATGAGGAGGAGAGGAGGAAGCGACCAGCCAATCAAGTCGCCTCCTCCCGCCAGCCCCACCCACCCCGGACTTGGTTTACGGCTCCGGGCTCTGGCTCCAGGGCGGCCGCTGATTGGCTGCTGAAGGCTTGGTCCCATCCCAGTGACCCCAAAGTGCTGGAGGGAGGGGGCGGGGGTGGCCCAGTGCAAAGTGCATCCTGAAAGCCCCCCGCCTGGTGCCCCCGCGGCTGGTACCGAGCACCCTACCCAAGCCGAGACCTCGCTGCCCCGACAGCTCCCGTGTCCTCGCCTCGGAGCTGGGAGCCT
>NW_005362676.1:1112818-1132019 GCF_000412655.1 Myotis brandtii | reverse complement strand
TGGATGCTCGCCGGGCTGGGGCCGGGAGGCTCGGAGGAGGCTCCGGAACCCCCGTGTCCGGCCCTGCCCGAGGCATTTCTTCAATGGAGAAGTTGGTGAGTGTGGAGGAGGCTGAGAGGAGGAAGCGCCGCAGCAGCTGAAGAGACAGGTAAAGTCAGTTACCTTCCCTTGAAGCGAAGGGGGCGGCTGGGAGGGAGGGAGGGGGAAAAAATCACTGCATCTTCCTACCTGCCCTGAACCAACCTCCCTCTCTCTCTCTCTCTCTCTCTTACTCTGCTCCCCTTCCTCCAAGCCCCACCCCCCCACCTCCCTGCTCCTGGCCCCTGGGGCACCGCGCCTCACCTCTCTCCCTGGTTTCTGATTTCCAGGTTTGGTGTTTGGCTCCCGGAGCCTGGAAAGCAAGAGGAGGCCTGCCCACCCACCTGGGAAGTAGCCGAGAGCTTCTAGCTGTAGCATCCTCCGTGCAGGTAACCAGCCAGCCCGCCCCTGCCCTCCCCCATTGTTGATCTTCGGGCTCCTGTCTCATTAGGCAATAGCTCTGGTTTCAGGGTGGTTCCCTGGGGGGGTGCAACTGGTTCCTGAACCCCCCTCCCCCTTTTCACCGCAAAAAAAAAACACAAAAAACAAACAAACCCAGAAACGCTGCTCTTTTTGCCCTGCTCCTGGGCATTTTCATAACTTTTCCACTCCCTCATCGTCTTTCCCACCCTTTCTCTCCGGCTGGTGTTTCTGTGTGTTACATTATCTTTTGGTGACGGTACCACTGGTACCATTTTCCTTGCTCTGAGATTCAGAGAGTTTTCTGTAGCCCTCCCCCACCCCTCCCTCTCCTAGGAATTTTCCTCGATTGCTTGTTCATTCTGAATGGCTCTACTTTTTTTTTGTTTTTTTAATTAAACAGCAGTTTTCTGCTTCCTCCCGATTCCTTCCTATCGCCGTCCTTCTAGCTCCACCAGAATAAAAATCCTCAGCATTCCCTAACCCACCAGGGTTTGGTCGAGGAAGGTGATGGCTGGAAATGTATGAGTTTTGGAAAATAATGTGAGTTTTTCCCTAGTAAAAAGGGAGTCGGTGTACCTTAACGGTGTAGATTGTAGGAAAACAAAATGCGCCCCTGAAGGTCTGATGTATCGGGAACGATTCAGGCTTCTTTGTGTTTCTGTGGGACACGTGTGGATGGGCTCTGAAGCTGTTATAAAAAGGTAAAAATAATACTGGTTACACCTCCGGTTTTCTAGAACTCATAAAACTTTCCATACTAGCTCGCTATCATTTGACATTCAAGAATTTTAAAACAAAGGAATGTTTTGGCTTTCTCTTTGCCCTCTTCATAAATGAGATTTCTCCATTCAAAACCCTCACGGGTAATTTGTTAGATTGAAATGTAAGCATCTAGCCCTGGCCGGTTTGGCTCAGTGGACAGAGTGTCGGCCTAAGGACTGAAGGGTCCCGGGTTCGATTCCGGTTAAGGGCACTTACCTGGGTTGCAGGCTCAATCCCCGGCCCTGGTCGGGGTGCCTGCGGGAGGCAACCAATGGATGCGTCTCTCTCACATCAATGTTTCTCTCTCTGTCTCTCCCGCTCCCTTCCACGCTCTCTAAAAATCAATAGAAAAATATCCTCGGATATTTATCCTTGGAGGATTAACAAAACAAAACAAAAAAGAGAAGAAAAAAAAAGGAAAGAAATGTAAGCATCTAATCCAGGCGTCACATTTGTGCTGCTGGATTTTGTTGGTGGCTCTTAAATGTTTAGGACATTCGTGTAGTTGCTAAAGAAGGGGGTATGGCCAGGGAAATCAGACAAGCGTCAATTCAGAAATTAGCCAAGTGAATGACTCTTCTAACATCCAGTCACGGGAATCTAAAGTGGCTTGTTAATCTCAGAGTAATTTTAATATCTCAAGACTGCTCAGGGAGTTGTAGGTACCGCGAAGCACTTAAAATAGCAGAAGTCCTCAGGAAATCTCTGATTTACTCCGTTCCACTGGACTCTCTGCCTTCCACAAAAAGAAAGGAATGTCTGTCTTGAGTCTCCCCACTGCCAAGACATAGCTAGAGACACTTTTAAGGGGCTCTGACGGTTTCCATACCCTTTTGTTGTTGTTGTTGTTGTTAATCCTCACCCGAGGATATTTTCCCATTGGTTTTTAGAGAGAACAGAAGGGAGGGGGGGAGAGAAACATCTATATGAGAGAGAGACATCGATTGGTTGCCCTGAGCAGGGCCCGTGATCAAGCCTGCAACCAAGGTACACGCCCTTGACCGGAATCGAACCCGGACCCTTCAGTCCACAGGCCAACACTCTCTAGCCACTGAGCCACACCAGCCCCGGCCTGGCTTGCATGTTCTTGAGACCTGGAGGCAGACCCCACGGGGGAGTGCACGGTACAGAATGGGATTTCGAGTCAGTGTCTACCAGGGACTGTCCCGTGTGAACATTTAGGGCAGCCTTTCTGAGTGTACATAGGATCCGCTTCGTTTCAGTGAAAGCCAGGCGCAAGTCTGTGAAGTTCAAGGCCGTTTTGATTATTTCAGTGTGCGAATCACCAGAGAGATGTCTAATAATGAGGACTTCTGAAAATATTTGAAGTATGTTTTTAAGGTAAAAATGAATGATGTGTTTTCTATTCAGGTCTTCCCTGTTAAATATTTTTTACCCCGCTTTAGACCTAATTCTAGCCAGGCTGGTGTGGCTTCATGGTTGAGCATCTAGAGCAGCCGTGGGCAAACTACGGCCCGTTTGAAATGAATAAAACTAAAAAAAAAAAAGACCGGACCCTTTTATGTAATGATGTTTACTTTGAATTTATATTAGTTCACACAAACACTCCATCCATGCTTTTGTTCTGGCCCTCCGGTCCAGTTTAAGAACCCATTGTGGCCCTCGAGTCAAAAAGTTTGCCCACCCCTGGTCTAGACTTTCTGCCACCCACGAAAAGGAATGTCTTTCTTGATTCTTCCAATTGCCAAGACCTAGCTAGAGATCCTTTTAAGGGGCTCTGAGGGTTTGCATATTCTTTTGTTTTTGAACTAGGAACCAGGAGGTCACGGGTTCGATTCTCGGTCAGGGCTCGTGCCCGGATTTCGGGCTCGACCCCCAGTAGGGGGCGTGCAGGAGGCAGTCGATCCATCATTCTCTCTCACATTGATGTCTCTCTCTCTCTTTCTCTCCCCCCCTTTTCCTCCCTCCCTTTCCGTCTCTCTAAAAATGAATGGGAAAAAAATATTCTCAGGGGAGGAATGAAAATGAATAAATGAATCCTTGTGTTACATGGAGGCCCAGGAGTGGGGTGGAAATATGAACACACCTTGCTTGTTTGGGAACATAAACGCTATGCGATGTTGAGTGAGATATCACACTCCTTCTACTCGGTTGGGGTTCCAGTCTTTCGATCACATCAGCAGAACTCATCCACACACATCTCAGCCATGTTGGACTTGGTGGTATTTCTGTACCCGTCTCCTCTGTTAGGACTTGCGAGCCACTGGTGGCTTGGTTTGTGTGTGTGTGTTTTCTCAGAGGCCATATTCTTGGAGTTGCTGATTTTATTTCCTTAGCAGCCTGTATCTCGGTTTACTCTGCAAAGAAATGCTTACTTTTTTTTTTTTTTTTGAGTAGCAAGCTGTTATCTTGTTTCCAGCTTGTGTGAAATCTGAAAGCACAGCTCTGATTTGTGTCCGTTAATCAGAAAATGTGTGGACTTTTCAGTGAAAACCGCACGCAAAGAGCCATTAGTGACTAATCGTGTATGCCGACGGAAACTGGGGACATGTGGGCCAATTGGGTGCCCGTTATGTAACTTTAGGCAGGTCTGAAATACGTTTCGTTTTTTCATTTCCTGCACTCCATTGTATGGATATAGACTTTTTCTTAATTATAGGAAGAAAGACGTTTTGATTTTAACTTTAATGAAGTTTACTTGGCCGTCCATGTGGAAATTAGATGGTAACATGTATTTCTGTATTTATTTTTTTAATATATTTTTATTGATTTCAGAGAGGAAGGGAGAGGGAGAGAGAGAGAGAAACATCAGTGATGAGAGAGAATTATTGATTGGCTGCCTCCTGCACACCACACACTGGGATCCGATCCAGCCTGCTACCTGGGCATGTGCCCTGACCGGGAATCGAACCATGACCTCTTGGTTCATAGGTCGGACACTCAACCACTGAGCTACACCAGCCAGGCTAGATGGTAACATATAATTTCTAAATATTTAGTTTCTAATAAAGTCAATAGCATAAAAGCTTGGAGGCCTATATTGTTATCTTTTGGCCCCATATAGAGTAGAAAAGATGCATTCATCAAATTTAAACATAGTATTAACATTGAGCAACAAAATATTACAAAAAGATACATCAGGCCCAGCTGGTGTGGTTCAGTGGTTGTGTCGACCTATAAACCAGGAGGTCACGGTTCGATTCCCGGTCAGGGCACATGCCCGGGTTACGGGCTCGATCCCCAGTAGGGAACGTGCAGGAGGCAGCTGATCAATGGTTCTATCTCACCATTGATGTTTCCGTCTCTCTCTCCCTCTCCTTTCCTCTCTAAAATCAATACAAATATATTTAAAAAAATAATAAGATACATCAGGGAAGTGGCTCATTTGGTATGTAATTCTGAAGTCTTCCTTGTTGGTATGCTTTTTTGGCTTTTTTTCTAACTGTAAAACCTGAAATGGAATTTCTGAAGATTGCACCTTCAGAGTTTTAGTCATTCTGAGTCATCATTGATTTAAAACAATTCACATTGTACATTTACTTATTTAGACACCTGCCTCCCGGGCCGTGTTCCCTTATTCGATGGGTGATTTCCATGAGCTGTCAGATTTTCAGACCTGCGCTCCTTAAGAGGAAATAGACTTTTTTTTTTTCCTTCTCACCTCTGGACTTCCTCTGCGGTTTGCAATGGGCACCTTTGCCCTTTAAGTTCAATCGTCTCTATGTTTTCCTCATCTGTATACACGTGCATAGCTGGGCTCTGCTAAGGGCAAGGTCCCACAAAACAGCACCCAGATCAAATTCATTGTTTGATGCTTTGGACTGTGAGGACCTTTGGTAATAAGTCGCCGTCCTTCATAATTTAAGGGCTGCAGCTGCCAGGGATCATGTGTGCATGGTATGTGTGTGTCCGTGTGTGCATGGTGTGTGAGTCCCTGTGTGCATGGAATGTGAGTCCGTGTGTGCATGGTGTGTGTGTGCATGGGATGTGAGTCTGTGTGTGCATGGGATGTGTGTCCGTGTGTGCATGGGATGTGCATCCATGTGTGCATGGTGTGTGTATGGCATGTGTGTCCATGTGTGCATGGGATGTGTGTCCGTGTGTGCGTGGCATGTGAGTCCGTGTGTGCATGGTATGTATATCCGTGTGTGCATTGTGTGCATGGGGTGTGAGTCCGTGTGTGCATGGTGTGTGTGTCCGTGTGTGCGTGGTATGTGAGTCTGTGTGTGCATGGTATGTGTATCCGTTTGTGCATTGTGTGTGTGTCCGTGTGTGCATGGGGTGTGAGTCCGTGTGAGCATGGTATGTGTATCCGTTTGTGCATTGTGTGTGAGTCCGTGTGTGCATGATATGTGAGTCCGTGTGTGCGTAGTATGTGTATCCGTTTGTGCATTGTGTGTGTGTTCGTGTGTGCATGGGGTGTGAGTCCATGTGTGCATGGTGTGTGTCCGTGTGTGCATGGGGTGTGAGTCCGTGTGTGCATGGGATGTGTCCGTGTGTACATGGGATGTGAGTCCATGTGTTATTCCTGGGAAGATCCCTGCATGTACAGAGTGCTTTTGGGGTTTAAACCGACGGTTATTATTGATAGTGGTTGGTATTGTCAGAAAAGGGGAAAGTGATGTGCCATTTCCAGAATCATGTGGTTCCTGTTAAGTAGGCAGAACTGTCTAAGCGAGTGCTAACCGGGGTCACAGGCGTGGCCGGGCCTGACAGCGGGCCCAGTTCACGGCAGGCGCTCTCAGGAGGCCTTCGCTTCTCTGATGGAAGGTGCCCATTTGGGATTATCACAAGTTATTGTTGTTCGTGTCTCTTTCTTGTTGAGAGAAACCATTTAGGTACTTCATCTTTCAACACAAAGCCTTTTCTTTTTTTTTTTCTTTTTTAATATATTTTCATTGATTTCAGAGAGGAAGGGAGGACAGAGAGAGAGAAACATCCATGATGAGAATCACGGATCGGCTGCCTCCTGCACACCCCCTACTGGGGATGGAGCCTGCAACCCGGGCCTGTGCCCTGACCGGAAATGGAACTGTGACCTCCTGGTTCATAGGTCGACGCTCAACCACTGAGCCACACCCGCCAGGCAAGATCCCTTTTCTTTGAGTTGCAGAGGGAATTTTTTCAGAGTTCATATAAGGAAGCTGGCAAGACTGTTGTTAATCTTTTACTCACTTGGGTGTGTGCATAAAGGAATGACAGCTTCACAGTGACTCACGTGATGCCTTTTGGACGTATGAGGAACCAGCATTTAAAGTCATGATCTCCTTTTCCTTGTCACGGATTCCATTTTGGCTCTGGCCACCTGCTGTATTGAGTGCACACATTTTCTCATCTTTCTTAGTCCTGTTTGGGAAAAAACAAGTGACTAACGGTGTCAGCTAAAAAGTAATTCAGGCCCTAGCCAGTTTGGCTCAGTGGTTAGAGTGTATCCCCAAGGACTGAAGGGTCCCAGGTTCTGTTCCGGTCCAGGGCACATACCTCAGTGGCAGGCTCGATCCCTGGTCCCAGTTGGGGCGAGTGTGGGAGGCAGCCAATCCATGTGTCTCTAGTGCATCTATATTTCTCTTTCTCTTGTCTTTCCCCCTCCCTTCCACTCTCTCTGAAAATCAGTGGAGGAAAAAATGCCCTCAGGTGAGGATTAACAACAACAGCAACAAAAATAATTGCCCAGCCGGGTGGCTCAGTTGGTTGGAGCTTTCTCTTGTGCATCGAAGGGTTACGGGTTTGATTTCTGGTCACGGCATGTACCTAGGTTGTGGGTTCAATCCCCAGTCAGAGCCAAATGGAAGGCAACTGAACCATGTTTCCCTCTCACATTGATGTTTCTCTCTCTCCCTTTCTCTCTCTCTCTTTCTCAAATTAATAAAACATATCCTTGATTGAGGATTTTTTTAAAAAAAAGTAATTCAAATTAGGCAAGTCTGAAAATATATTCTGAATAGAACAAATGTGTGATTTATTATTTTCTTTATTCTTTTTCCAAAAACACCCTGCTTCTTTAGGGGAAAAAAAAAAATCCTGAAAAATAAGTGATTTTGTACCAGGGGGCAGATGAATGGAGGTCTCAAGGTCATTTTCTCACGAGACTTGGCCTGACCTCTGTCTCTGCTCCGTAAGGTGCTGAAGTGTAAGTCCATCGAATGGTAGACGCCGCGGGCCACTGTGATCCTCTGTCATCTTTCGGAGTTTCCCCACGGTTGTTATTTGTTTTTAGGTAAAGGAAGCTGATCCGTCATCCGGACGCACTCTGAGACCCGCCCCAGGATGCTGTATGTGCACAATGCTTACTAGGCGGCCCCCTCCCAGGAGAAGGGACTTTCTTCCGGAAGGTAAGCTACTGGAGGTCCCTGGTCACCCGTACTGGGGGTGGGGGGGGGGACCCTTTAGCTTTGACTCCTCTCCCTCCAATCAGCTCATGGAAAACTCAACACAGCGCTTGCTACAAGAAAACCCAGGTTTCGTTTGATGGTGTTTGACCTTTTTTCTTGCAGAGTAGCCCTCATTCGAGGGCCAAGGTAGATCATCCCATTAAAAAAAGAATCTGTTAAAGATGGTTGCTTTGACCCGTCCGTAGCTCCCGTTCATTCTTTCTGATGGTCTTCAACATCTTCTCTTAAAACCGTAATCGTAGCCCTGGCCGATGTGGCTCAGTCGTGAGAGCATCGGCCTGCGCGCCAAAAGGGTCTCGAGTTCGATTCCCGGCCCCAGTCTGTGCGCATGCGGGAGGCAACCAGTCAATGTGTCTCTCGCACATCAATGTTTCCCTCTCTCTCTCTCTCCCCTTCCCTCCTCCCTTCCACTCTCTGAAAATCAATTGGGAAAAAAAAGATCTCAGGGTGAGGATTAACAAAACAACAACATCAACAACAAAAAACGCTAATAGTAGGCAAAAACCTATTTGAACAGGATTCCTGGTTTTACATTTTCTAAAACTAGAGAGACTTGACTTTACTGTCAGTTGAAAAATAATTAAGTGAAGAGATGGGGAGGAAATCATGTTTATTAAGAAAACAGATCATCTTGAAATTTCTCATTTCCTAATTTTTCTGAGGAAATAGCTCTCCGTAGAAGTAGCCCGATATTTTTAAATGACATTACTTAGTAGTGATACTTAAGAGTTTGTTATAACCGCCCTAGCTGATTTGGCTCAGTGGATAGAGCGTCAGCCTGCGGACAAAAGGGTCCCAGGTTTGATTCTAATCAGGGCACATGCCCGTGTTGTGGGCTCGATCCCAAGTAGGGGTTGTGCAGGAGGCAGCCGATCAATGATTCTCTTTCATCATGGATGTTTCAATCTCTCTCTCCCTCTCCCTTCCTCTCTGAAATCAATAAAAATATATATTTAAAAAAATAGTTTGTAATACCATTTTCCATGTATAAAATAGCATAGGATATTTGATTATGCTCTTAGGCTGTGATGATGTGGCCTAAGTTAGGCTTAAGTTTACCTTTGTACAATCTATAATGAGAAGTTGTTTTTTTTCTGGTGCCCTGACCGGGAATCGAACCTGCAACCCTTTGGTGCATGGGATGACGCTCAACCAACTGAGCCACACCGGCCAGGGCTATAATAAGAAGTTTCACACGATAACTTATTATTGGTAACAAGATCATCCCAAGATGTCTAACCTACATAACAGACCAAAATGTCTTTAAAGAACTTTATCCCATAATTTTTTTTTTATTTTTAGAAATGGAAGCCTACTAGGAGATGTGTCTAATCTATTCCTGAAAATTAGCCCAGATGGAGTGGCTTCCTAAAAGAATGTTAGTTTAAGTTTCTGTATGTCTTTAAATAAACTTTTATTGATCTCAGAGAGGAAGAGAGAGGGGGAGAGAGATGGAAACATCAGTGATCAGAGAGAATCATGGATCGGCTGCCTCCTGCACGCCCCCTACCGGGGATCGAGCCCACTCCTCGGGCCTGTGCCCTGACTGGGAATCGAACCGTGACCTGGTTCATAGGTCAACACTCAACCACTGAGCCATGCCACCCGGGCGGCTTTCTTTGTGCCATCTTTCATCATCCTACGGAAATCACTGTTTTGGTCATAGCAGATTTGGTTCATTATGAACTGGCATCACTGAGGCGCACGCGATTTAGCCAAGGGAAATTCCGTGACATTTCATGGCCCCTCTGTCAGGAGCCCAGAATCCTAAACGCCGTGTTCTCTGCCTCCCCTTAAAGGCTGACCCCTGTGACCTAATGCATCCTTTGTAAGCAGTGGACTCCGCTAGGATGTTACACCACCACTGTCGGAGGAACCCTGAGCTCCAGGAAGAGCTGCAGATCCAGGCTGCGGTGGCCGCCGGGGATGTCCACACCGTCCGGAAGATGCTAGAACAAGGCTATTCTCCGAATGGCCGGGATGCGAATGGCTGGACCCTGCTCCACTTCTCAGCAGCCAGAGGAAAGGAAAGATGCGTCCGAGTCTTTCTAGAACACGGAGGTGAGTCTACTCAGGAGCAAATCTCCTTTTTGCCCCCAAGGAGAAGTTTAAAATGAAGCTATATTTAATTTGAAACATCTGTGTGCATGTGCATATCATTTTTTTTAAAGATATTTTATTGATTTCAGAGAATAAAGGCGAGGGAGAGAGAAATAGAAACATCAGTGATGAGCGAGAATCATCGCTTGGCTGCCTCCTGCACGCCCCCTACTGGGGAGCGAGCCCACAGCCCGGGCCTGTGTCCAGACTGGGAATCGAACCGTGACCTCCGGGTTCATAGGTTGACGCTCAACCACTGAGCCACACCAGCCGGGCAATGCTCAACTTCTTATAACCTCTCCTATGTGAAGCTTTGTTACAGTTATGCTGAGTTTTGTTTGCAACCAGATTGTCGAAAAGATCAGTTTGGTGAAAGTGCTATTTCCCTTGTAGCAGTAGTTTATAGACAGCCAAGTTTGAACTAAAAGCAGCCCCTTCGTCACCTCGCCCAGTTGCTCGCGTTTCAGAAGCAGAAGTGGCTGTGGTGTGCCTACAGCCGGAGAATTACACACGTTTCCCCTGCCGGCATTGCTCAAGCACACAGACCTCGCATGGGCCCCTTTAAATATGTCCTAATAGCAAGGCCTTCGATATCTCCGTTGGTAGAGTGGAGGACTGTCAATATGTCCCAATGCTACCCTATGTTTTGAATTTACCTCCTTGAGATTTCTTTTGGATGCTTTTATTGTTGTTGGGTTTTTGTTTTTTTTAATATGAGTGAAACATTTTATTTTATATTTTTATTGATTTCAGAGAGGGGGAGAGATAGAAACATCAATGATGAGAGAGACCCATTGATCGGCCACCTACTGGGGATCGAGCCCACAACCTGGGCATGTGCCCTGACTGGGGATTGAATCATAACCACCTGGTTCATAGGTCGACGCTCAACCATTGAGCCATGCTGGCTGGGCTCATCTTTGATTTTTTATCCTTCTCTCCCTCTCCCTTCCTCTCTGAAATCAATTTAAAAAGTATGTATATATTTTTTTTAAAGGTCACTGATCAGCCCTGGTTCAAAGGTCGATGCTCAACCACTGAGCCACACTGGTTGGGCTAATCAGCGATCTTTGATATTGCGAGGGCAAGACCCTGCACCTTGAAGAAGAATAAATTTCAGAGCAGCTATTTATGAATGTGTTCAAAGAATTAAGGAAATGGTGCTCAAAACATAAAAGAAATATATGGCGGCACTAACGCATCAAATACAGACTATCAAGAACAGATAGAATTTGTTATATGTATACTAGAGGCCCGATGCACAAAAATTCGTGCAAGAGTAGGCCTTCCTTCCCCCAGCTGCCGGCACCGGCTTCCCTCCGGCACCCAGGACCCAGGCTTCCTTCCTCCGGCCACCAGCAGGCACCCGGGACCCAGGCTGGCTTCCCTCCGGCCCTGGCTTCGTCAGGATGGACGTCCAGAATGACATCTGGAAGACATCTGATCTAATTAGCATATTACTTTTTTATTATTATAGATATAATATACACTAGAGGCCCAGTGCACAAAATTCGTACCAGGGGCTTGGCCCTCGCAGCCCCAGCTTCGTCCAGACGGTTATTTTGCTGTTTGGTCTAATTAGCACATTAGCTCTTTATTATATAGGAGGTTATATATCATATATGTATATGTATATGTATATGTATACATATTTATCCCCAAATATGAATTTTGAGTTGAAAAGCACATTATCTATAATGAAGAATTTACTAGAGTGGTTAATAGCAGATTTGAGCTGACAGAAGATGGAATCAGTGACCTTGAAAATTGATCAGTGAACATCTAGTCTGAGGAACCTATAGAGTTGGTGGAGTGATAGTCAAAATTCCAGCAGGCTTGTTTGAAAAAATGGACAAGTTGATTTGTTGGCTCGAACGGTTTCAAAGAAGGTTGAGGACATACACTCCCTGCTGTCAGAACTTTCTAGAAAGCCACAGTGGTCAGGACAATATGGATAAACTTTCAGATCAATGGAATAGAATAGAGTTCAGAAACAGGCCCACACTTGCCCTGGCCGGCATTGCTCAGTGGTTAGAGCATCGGCCTCCCCACCTGAGGGTCGCAGGCTTGATTCCCAGTCAAGGGCACCTACCTGGGTTGCAGGTTCGATCCCCACCCCTGGTTGGGGCACATGCAGAAGTCAATCCATCAATGTGCCTCTCTCGCATAGATGTTTCTCTCTGCTCTCTTTCTGTCTCTCCCACTCCCACCTCCTTAGAAAAAATATCCTCACTCCTCGGGTGAGGGTTATCAAAGAAGAAAAGAAATAGACCCACACTTGTCTGGTAGACTGATTTTTTTTTTTTGACAAACTGATTTTGACAAAAATCACTGGGGAAAAGCTAGACTTTTCAGCAGATTTTGCTGGAACAACTGGATACCTGTGTGGTAAGTAATGAACCTTGATCTGACCTCGCACTGGACATAGAAAGCAACGAGCAATGGATCGTTGCTCTAAACATAAGAGTTAACAACATAACACTTCTAGAAGAAGACAGAAAACCTATGTGACGTCATGTTGGGCAAAGATTTCTTAACAAAAAGCAAAAACCGTAAGAGGAAAAATATACTTGACCTCATCAAAACTAAACATTTTTCTTCTTTAAACGACATTGTCTAGGAAATGAAAAGGCCTGACAGACTAGGAGAAATATTTACAAACCGTATCTAACAAAGGGCTCGTATCCAGAATGTATACACAACAGAGTTGTAAACTCGGTGAGAAAAACAACCCCGTAGCCATAATCAAATGATTTCAACAGACACTTCACAACACACAGCACTTGCATAAGCTCAGCATCACCACACCACCAGGGATGTGTAAAGTAAGTTCCTATAAGTTACGACTTTGCACTCTCTAGAGTGGAAGAAACTAAAATTGCTACGATGCCAAGTATTAGTGAAGACCAACTTGAACACCTCTACAGGCTGGGGCAAAAGAAGGTTTACCGTTGTTCGTATGGAAAGTAATACATTAATAAATAATAATACAAGAATAAATTCTGGCCCGGCCGGCATGGTCCAGTGGTTTGAGCATGGACCTATGAGCCAGGAGGTCACGGTTCAATTCCCGGTCAGGGCACATGCCCGGGCTGTGGGCTCCATCCCCAGTAGGGGGCGTGCAGGAGGCAGCGGATCCATGATTCTCTCTCCTCATTGGTGTTTCTATCTCGCCCTCTCCCATCCTCTCTGAAATCAATAAAACAAAAATAAGTAAATAAAATAAAACAAAGATTGCTGGCTGGCCCAGGCTGCTAGGTGTGAGAGAAAGGATAATGGAAGCCCCAGCCAAATTCTTCAAAAAAATAAAATAAAAAAGGAATAAACTCTGTTTCTCATACTCACTACTCCTGTAAATCTACATCCGCCCCACCCTGTATTGCTGGAGGGAATGTAATATTGTGGAGCCACTAAAAACCAGTTTGGCAGTTTCTCAAATGTACATATAACATACAGGCCAACAGTTCTAGGTATGTACCCAAGTGAGATGGAAACATACAGCCCCGTGTAGACTTGTACATGCATATTCACAGGAGCCGTATTCATAATAGCCTCAATGCTGGAAATAGCCCACTGTCCACCTGCTGGTGAATAATCTGTATATATAAAAGCCTAAGCGACCGTTACAGCGGAATGACTGGGACGACCAGTCGCTATGACACGCACTGGGCAGGCAGGCGAGCGGTTAGGAGCGAGCAGGCAGGCAGGCAGGTGAGTGGTTAGGAGCCAGCAAACAGGCAGGCGAGCAGGCAGGCAAGCAGGTGAGTGCTTAGGAGCCAGCAAGCAGGCAAGCAAGTGGTTAGGAGCGAGCAGGCAGGCAGGCAGGTGAGCGGTTAGGAGCGAGCAGGCAGGCAGGCAGGCGAGTGGTTAGGAGCCAGCAAGCAGGCAGGTGAGCGGTTAGGAGCGAGCGGTCCCGGATTGGGAGAGGGCACAGGCCGGGCTGAGGGACCCTCCTCCTTCCCCCGCCCCTCCCCCCACACGTATTTCATGCACTGGGCCTCTAGTAGATAAATAATTGAAGATCCATATTGTAGAAAACTACTCAACGATGTAAAGGAATAAACATTTGGACACACACCAACAACAACACGGGTGAATTTCAGAAGCATCATGCTAAGTGAAATAAGTCAGACGCAAACTCTCCGTAGCCTATGGTTTCATTTCTATGAAATTCGAGGAAGGCCAGAACCTCAGTGGCTGCCTGGGGCCCAGAGTCTGGGCAGAGAATTGATGGTAAAGAGGCAGGAAGGAACTTTTTGGGGTGATGGGAATATTTGGATTATGGTGGCGGTTACAGCGTGACTGTATACAATTTGTCCAAGTTCATCGACTTGTACACTTTAGATTGGGAAGCTTTCTTGCAACCCCGGTAAAGTTGTTGGGGAGAAAAAAAACACAGCATATTGATAGGGAATGTTTATCTGCTTTTATTTATATGTACTTCCAAATTTTTCATTAGATTTCAAGGTTTCTTGAGACTATGGGACAAAGTGAGCTCAACTTCCGTCAAAGTTGTCTTTGTACGTGCCTTGCACATTTCTTACTGAATTTATATCGAGGTGTTTTTCTTTATTTATTTTTTTGATATGTTTTTATTGATTTCAGAGAGGAAGGGAGAGGAAGAGAGAGAGAGAGAAACATCATTGATCAGCTGCCTCCTGCACGCCCCCCTACTGGGGATGGAGCCCGAAACCCAGGCATGTGCCCTTGACTGGAATCGAACCCGAGACCCTTCAGTCCGCAGGCTGATGCTTTATCCACTGAGCCACACCATCTGGGGCTCTAGGTGTTTTTATCGTTTCTGTTACTATTACAAATGAGATCTCTTTCTTACTGCACTGGCTAACAGTAATCCTTAAACTCGATTTTGTTTGCATCTTCATCTGTCTAGATCTTCCTTTTGTTAATTCCTCAAGGACAGTAACTATGCAAAGTTCATGCATTGTTACTTAAAGCTCTATATTCTGTGCTGCTTTCCGCGTGTGCACAGCCAGTATATTTTTACGGTTTTTACTGAGGCTAAGCAGATCCTTGCTCTGTGTGTTAATCATGGTTTCTCCCAGCTCTGCGTTAACACCAAAACGTAAGTAAAACCTGGCGAAGACCCAGAGTGGAAAACCAAAGCCCCAAGTGCAGTCTCACATAACATGATTTTCATTTTACTGTCGAATCAGCAAGTCTAGGATGCGCGTAAGAGTGGACGAAAAGTGGGAGAAATGGAAGGTATTCGTAACGTCTCACTAACCGAGCAGGCAGCTGTTGCTTGGTCAGGTAGAGATTAGAGACGGGCGCCTTGGCCACAGTGACGGTTTCATTTGGATCGAAGGGGTTCTTTTCTCCTTCACGCCTGTCTCCACTTCGCTGCTTTAGGTAAGGGAGGCATGGGAAGCAGGATGGAGGGCTCAGCATCCTGTCAGAGTGGGCAGGTCATAGCTGACGTTCCTGGCATGACCAGCAGGTGGCAGCAAGACGCTTTGTTAAAAAAAAAACACGCTCCCCTCATTTATTTTTAAGTCGCATAATACAGAGTTGCTATCTATTTTTCTTTTAGCGAAGACCAGCAGAGGCAGGATACTCTATTACTGTTGTGCACTGTTCGTTTGTATTTAATGGTTTTAGAAATTTAACTGGTATACTTTACTTAGTAAGAGTCTTAACTTTTTACAGGTTCTGTGAGCAACTACTTCTTAACTGAAACTTTCATTCTCCGTAATCTCATTCTTTTCCATGGAGCTTTCTGCTTCATAGAATTTTCCCAGAGACCCAGCTCTCACGTTTTAGCAGGAAATAACATTTTGCTAGACAATACACAAATGTCTGCTCACACAACTTTGGAGGCTTTCTGTTTCGTTGTTTGAAAAAGCACTCATGAATTTTTCTCTTTCGTGGCCAAACCAGACATTAAGGGTGACTTTTATCAGCATAAAACCTTTGTGTGTTTTTTTTTTAAATCCTCACCCCCGGATATTTTTTCCGTTGATTCCTAGAGGGAGGGAGAGGGAGAGAGAGAGAAGCATCGATGTGAGAGAGAAACATCGATTGGTTGCCTCCTGCACATGCCCCAACCGGGTCTGGAGGACCTGAACGTGCCCTTGACCGGAATTGAACCCGAGACCCTTCGGTCCTAGGGCCGGAGCTCTAACCACTGAGCAGCACCGGCCAGGGCAAGGAGAAAGCCTTTGAATCCCAGGTAGTTAGGTCTGACCAGTTTATCTTCACGAGGAATTGCGGGCCTCCAGGAAGTGGCCTACGTTCTCCGGGAGACGGTGCCAGGAATGCCCGTGGGATGAGAGCTACAGAGAACTTCCCCTTTGGCTCAAGGAGCCGCTGGGCCAGGTGACAACGTTTGTGACTGAGGAGTGACACAGCAGATACATCACTGGCGTTTCTTTTTCTTTCTTTCTCTCTTCCACCCCGCCCGCAGAAAGCATTCCATTTCGGAGAGAGCTTTGGAACTGTCGTACAAAATAATATTTACACGGCGCTAAAGTTGCTTCCCGATTTTCACACGGCGCGCCATTTCATTCTTACAGACTCCAAAGTTCTCGTAAAACCAAGCATTCAGAGTAGACGTTCATCTTACGAGAACCTGATTTGTCCAGATCGCTTAACATATATCTAACGTGCTTTGGAATTTTTACAGACCACAGGGAAAAAAAAACAACTTTATTTTTTCCCCCCACTTAATACACCCTTAAAACAACGCCGTCTGCCAGACCACAGTACATCCGTAATTTAGAGCCGCAGATGTTGCTACACATGCTTCTCTTTAAGACCAAGAAGCACAAGAGAAAATAAAACAGAAAGTTAAAGGCGAAGAGAAGCATGAAAACAATTCAGAGATGGGGGAGCTGGAGCAGCCAGAAGCAGTGGGTTCAGTTAGCAAACGGACATGGTGGTCTCAGCTCTATGTTTTATATATCTATCTTTTAAAAAAAAAAATCTTTTTATTGATTTCAGAGAGAGAAATAGAAATGGACAGTGATGAGCCCTGGCCGGTTTGGCTCAGTGGTTAGAGCGTCAGCCTGTGGACTGAAGGGTTCCGGATTCAATTCCGATCCAGGGCACATAACCTTTGGTTGCAGGCTCTATCCCGGAGGCAACCAATCGATGTGTCTCAGTATCTCTCTCACATTGATGTTTCTCTCTCTCTCTCTCTCTCTGTCTCTCCCCGTCCCTTCCACTCTGTCTAAAAATCAATGGAAAAAATATCCTCGAGTGAGGATTAGCAAAAAAAAATAATAATAATAAAATAAATAGATAGATAAAATCTTTAAAGAAAGAAATACCAATGATGAGAGAGAATCATGGATCGGCTGCCTCCTGCACGCCCCCTACTGGGATCAAGCCCGCAATCTGGACATGTGCCCTGACCAGGAATTGAACCGTGGCCTCCTGGTTCATAGGTCAGTGCTCAACCACTGAGCCACACCAGCTGGGCGTATATATATCTTTTAAAAACTTCTTTAACCAGAGTTGATCACTTTCTATCAAACTTCATTTTTCATCAAAACTTGACTTCAGCGCAGCCGGTGCAGCTCAGTGGTTGAGCGTCGACCTATGAACCAGGAGGTCAGGGTTCGATTCCCGGTCAGGGCACATGCCCAGGTTGCGGGCTCCATCCCCAACAGGGGGCCAGGAGGCAGGCGACCAATTATTCTCTCTCATCATTGATGACTCTGTCTCTCTCTCCCTCTCCCTTCCTCTCTGAAATCAATAAAACCATATATTTTTTAAAAACCCTTGACTTCAGTTAAACCGAGGAAAGACGTGCTGCTTGACGTTGGCTGCGATGTCTAATCCTTCCACATCCTGTGTGAGAATTGGCGCCCGCGGGCTCTGCTGTGGGGAGGGCTGGTTGTTTTGTCCGGGCGCCTGCTGATGTATCCGTTCTGGTTTCCACCGCAGCTGACCCCACGGTCAAGGACTTAATCGGCGGCTTCACGGCGCTGCACTACGCCGCCATGCACGGCCGGGCCCGCATCGCGCGCCTGATGCTGGAGTCCGAGTACCGGAGCGACATCATCAACGCCAAGAGCAACGACGGCTGGACTCCCCTGCACGTGGCCGCCCACTACGGCCGGGACTCGTTCGTCCGCCTCCTGCTGGAGTTCAAGGCCGAGGTGGACCCGCTCAGCGACAAGGGCACGACGCCGCTGCAGCTGGCCATCATCCGGGAGCGCTCGAGCTGCGTGAAGATCCTGCTGGACCACAGCGCCAACATCGACATCCAGAACGGCTTCCTGCTGCGCTACGCCGTCATCAAGAGCAACCACTCGTACTGCCGCATGTTCCTGCAGCGCGGGGCCGACACGAACCTGGGCCGCCTGGAGGACGGCCAGACGCCCCTGCACCTGTCTGCCCTCCGCGACGACGTGCTCTGCGCACGGATGTTGTACAGTTACGGGGCGGACACGAACACGAGGAACTACGAAGGGCAGACCCCGCTGGCGGTTTCGCTCAGCATTTCCGGCAGCGGGCGGCCGTGTTTGGATTTCTTGCAGGAAGTCACACGTACGTAACCCGATGGTTCCTACTCTCGCGTTTGTAAAAGTGCGCTGCATCTTCCGAGGAATCGCAGGCGGTGGTGGTGTTGATCCTCACCCGAGGATGTTTTTCCATTGATTTTTTTTGTTTAGGGAGAGTGGACGAGAAGGGGAAAGACAGAGAGAAACATCGATGTGAGAGACACACATCGATGGGTTGCCTCCTGCACACGCCCCGACCAGGCCCCGGGCCGGGGAAGATCCTGCCACCGTGGTACGTGCCCTTGACCGGAATCGAACCCGGAACCCTTTGGTCCGCAGGCCGACGCTCTCTCCACTGAGCCACACCGGCCAGGGCTGTAAGGTGTTTCTCAACAAATAATAACCAGATATTCATGGTGCCTTTTTTCCCTGCTCGGTAAAGTCATTCCTCATTCGTCCGCAATAGAAAGCAAGCTCGATATCACAAGGTCGCATAGAAACTCAGGTGAGCCCCGAGAAGCAATAGGAAATACAGTCAGGGTGTGAGAAGCGAAGGAGAAGTGGACAGGACCGGAGGGCTCTTGTCATTAACGAAGATCTTTGGGAGACAAACATCAATCAGCTGCCTCCTGCACACTCCCTACTGGGGATGTGCCCGCAACCCAGGTACATGCCCTTGACTGGAATTGAACCCGGGACCCTTGAGTCCGCAGGCCGACGCTCTATTCTCTGAGCCAAACCGGTTAGGGCATGAGGTCACTGTTTCGATTCCCCGCCAGGGCACATGCCCAGGTGGCAGGCTCCATCCCCAGTAGGTGGAGTGGGCAGGAGGCAGCCGATCCATGATCCTCTCTCATCGTGGATGTTTCTCTCTCTGTCTCCCTTCCCCTTCCTCTCTGAAATCAATAAAAATATATATATACATAGAAAAAGGGAAGAAAAAAAGAAACATCATTGATGAGAGAGAATCGCTAATCGGCCGCCTCCTGCACGCTCCCTACTGGGGATCGAGCCCAC
>NW_005362676.1:1094441-1112672 GCF_000412655.1 Myotis brandtii | reverse complement strand
CAGGGCACATGCCGGGTTGTGGGCTTGATCCCCAGTAGGAGGCGTGCAGGAGGCAGCGGATCCATGATTCTCTCTCATCATGGATGTTTCTATCCCTCCCTCTCCCTTCCTCTCTGAAATCAATAAAAATATATATATATACATAGAAAAAGGGGAGAAAAAAAGAAACATCATTGATGAGAGAGAATCGCTGATCGACCGCCTCCTGCACGCCCCCTACTGGGGATCGAGCCCACAACCCCGGCATGTGCCCCGACTGGGAATCGAACCATAACTTCCTGGTTCATAGGTCGACGCTCAGCCACGCCAGCCGGGCCGCACTTGTACTTTTTGTTTTTATTGCCAAGTCGCTGCTCACGTTGGCTCCATCGCAGAGTGGGCCCACGTGACATGGGGCCGCAGTGTCACTGGCTTAGGCCGCCCGCTAAAGCGGTGAAGGCTGGTAGGAAACTGGTGAGAAGAAATTTGCCAGAGGCGGGAAATTCGCTGCCTGCTTCCATTGTACCTGACCTGTCTTTCTGTGGGTGCTTTTTTTCGCTTTTCAACTAAAAGAAGCCTGGAAGTGGCTGGCCCAGCTTGCATAGCAGTGAGCGTGTCTGTTTCATCAGAATTTCGGGGTGTCTGTCATCGCTTTAGCTCCTGCACTGGCGGCGCTTGGGTGGCACGAGCTGGGCCGCCGGCAGGAAGGCGTGCGCCCTACAGGCACGGCTCAGCCCCTTTCTTTAAGTACTTGGCCCCGCGGTCCACAGCACAGACTGGAGCTGGGCCCCCATGAGCTTCCGCCGCCGACTCTCCCACGTGTTGGCCGTGACCTCGGGCAGGTGACCGGGCTGCTCTGTGCCTGTGTCCGCATCTGAAAATGAGGGTATTGATGTCCTTCTATAGGCTCGCTGGGAGGGTTAAATGAGTTAATGTTTTTAATGCACTGAAAACAGTGTCTGGTGCGTTTGCAGTGCTGTGTGTGTGTGTGTGTGTGTGTGTGTGTGTGTGTGTTTTCAATAAAGCATTGCATTAGATGTGGGCGGGTGAACGACAAGGGCTGGCTACCAGGAATCCCTCCCAGACTCATCTCCCCCAGCCGCCTCTCGTCGGCCCTGTAGACGTGTGTGGTCTGCACACGGAGACCCAGCCAGGGGCGTGGCCGGAGCTGCCCGGGTCCCAGCCCTCAGAATGATGCTGGAGGGCAAGAACGTGGAGTTAAAAAGACGTTCACATAAGCCCCGGCCGGTTTGGCTCAGTGGGTAGAGCATCCCCCTACGGACTGAAGGGTCCCGGGTTCGATTCCGGTCAAGGGCACGTACCTCGGTTGCAGGCTTGACCCCTGGCCCTGGTCGGGTCGCATGCAGGAGGCGACCAATTGGCGGTGTGTCTCTCTCACATCAATGTTTCTCTCTCCCCCCGCCCCCTTTCACTCTCTAAAAATCAATGGGAAAACATCCTCCAATGAGGATTAAATAAATAAGGTTCGCATGGACCTTTAAAATTCAGGGCAGATAGAAAAATCAACAGGGATGTTTCTTGGCCTTGGAGTTCTCCCTTGCTCGGGAATGGAGCATGCCCCGAGCTGGTCCAGGGTGCGTGTGGGCTGGCTGATTGGATCTCAGAATGATGACAGCCGAGCAGGCGTGTGGCTGGCTTTTCAGACATGAAGGCCCATCTGCCTTTTTTCTTTTCTTTTCTTAAATATATTTTTATTCATCTCAGAGAGGAAGGGAGAGGGAGAGAGAGGGGAACATCAGTGACGAGAGAACCATAGATCGGCTACCTCCTGCACGCCCCCTACTAGGGATGGAGCCCCCATCCCAGGCATGTGCCCTTGACCGGGAATGGAACCGCGACCTCCTGGTTCCTAGATTGACGCTCAACCACTGAGCCACGCCGGCCGGGCCAAGATGTCACATTTACCCATCTAATGTTTCCCTTGGTTTTAACATGCTAATCATAGTCCTTTTAAATTGCCTGTCTGATCCTTCCAACATCTGTGTCATATCGAAGTCTGGTCTGATGCTCGCTTCGTCTCATCCGACTGTGTTTTTTCTTGCCTTTTAGCACGTCTTGTAATTTTTTATTGAAGCCAGACATGAGGTATTAGGTAATAGGCACTGAGGTAACGAGGTCGTTAATGTCAGGTTTCATGTTAGCCTGGCCTGGGGCTGGTCTGTGTGTCATGGTGGCGGCAGCCAGAGGGGCCGGGGGCTTCAGGCGCCTCCGGTGGTCTGGGTCTGGGCTCCCCTCACTCCTCAGCGGGTCTGCGCCCCACAGCTCTCTTCTCAGCTGTAATCCACTCTTTTTTAAAAAATACATGTATTTTTTAAATTGATTTCAGAGAGGAAGGAAGAGGGAGAGAGAGAGAAACATCAATGATAAGAATCATGGATCGGCTGCCTCCTGCATGCCCCCTATTGGGGATGGAGCCCGCATCCCAGGCATGTGCCCTGACCCGGAATCGAACCAGCTACCTCTCGGTTCCTGGAATGATGCTCAACCAGCTGAGCCACACTGGCCAGGGCTTGATTTGTATGTTTTTAGGATGAAATGGCTCATAGCTTTAAGATGAAATAGATGGGAATGGAGCCAGGTAAGCTGTTTTGCTAGAGACTTTATCTGTCAAGCATTTAAGCTTTCTAGAACAGTGATCCTCGAGGTCCAAAAGGTTGGCAACTGCTGTTCTAGAACATCAGTCACAGGTGTTTACACATGCTTCCTGTTTTGTAAGCACTGCACGACCTGAAATACGTTTCTGTTCAAATGTCAGTCGCTGCAGAAGTTAAACTTGTGGGGGGGCGGGGGAATCAGACTTTTAAAAAGTAGAAATAGTCCTAGCTGGTTTGGTTCAGTGGATAGAGCATCGGCCTGCAGACTGGAGGGTCCCGGGTTCGATTCCAGTCAAGGGCACACACACAAAAAAAGTAGGAATACAAATCATGACTCCTTTTTTTTTTTAAATATTAAGAAAATGAAATTTAGGCCGAGGCTCATCTCAGCTGAGTCCAGTCCCGATGGGTATGCGGGCAGATGATCACGTAAAACATCGCTTCCAAGGCCCGGACCTTACTCCTGTGTTCCTTTCAAATGATTATTCATTTGTTTATTTGGTTTTGTTTTTCTTTATTAATTTTCCAATGATCCTTTAATCAGTTTCTTTGAATTTTCTTGCAGGATGACTTGTCAAAACAGGGTTACCTAGTGTAACTCTTCGGAGCAATGATTTGCGTAGCTCATTTTAACTGAGGTTATTTTCGATTATTTACTTTTTTTTTTCTTGTTGGGGATTTTGCCAGACATCTACATTTCTGCCTCAGTGACTAAAATCACTTTTAGAAATAAACAAATAAGCAGTGTTAAGTCAAATCACACCCCATTTTAAGGTTCTTTGGTGTGAAAGCAGGACCTTATCCTGGGCTGTTTTCATCGTATTTGTATTACTTTCTATTTTTAATGTAAGCTTCTAGAGATTTCTTGTCGTTTGCCAGGAAGCAGCGTATGGTTTTGGTTGGCTGAGTGCAAATGGAAAATACAGGTCAGCCCTGGTCGGTTTGGCTCAGTGGTTAGAGTGCCGGCCTGTGGACCGAAGGGTCCTGGTTGGATTCTGGTCAAGGGCATGTACCTCGGTTGCAGGCTCGATCCCCGGCCCCAGTCTGAGCGCATATGGGAGGCAACCAATCAGTGTGTCTCTCTCACATCGATATTTCTCTCTCTCTCTCTCTCTCTCTCTCTCTCTCTCTCTCTCTCTCTCCCCCCTTCTCTCCCCTCTCCCTCCTCCCATCCACTCTCCCCCACAAAAAAAAAAAAAATCAATGGAAAAATATCCTGGGTTGAGGATTAAAAAATTAAATAAATAAAGTATTTTTTTAAAAAAAGAATAAGAAAGAGAAGAGAATTGCTACCATCATCTCTCAAGAGTTTTCAGTCTAAACTGTAGAACTCACACTTCCCAGGGGCAGTGTTTCACAGACACTCAAATAAACCCATAAAATAAATATAATGCTTCTTCCTGGAGTATGAGTTTATCTCAATGATAGCTATTAAAATAGAATTAAACAAGTATAAATTATAACAAAATAGAAAACAAATTTCTTATGGACTTTTAAAATTTATGTGTTAAGAAATGTGAAGATTTGAGAACTGAAAACTATTTGGTGTTTGCAGCAGGTAATTTCTGACAATATCCTTTGTTTTTTTCTGGCTTTTTTTTTTTTTTGGTTGTTTGTTTGTTTGTTTGTTTTCTACACCCTCCTCTCCATCTCCGTCTCTCCCCGCCTCTTCCCCAAAGAAAAAAAACCCTATTTTGCTTTTATTTCGCCCCTTTGGGTGACATTACGTGCAAATGTTTGGCCCTCTCTGTCCACTTCCACGAATATTTTGTCCAAATAAGTAACTTGAGGTCTATCTTGAATCCGGGAATGGCAGCGCCAAAAGGAGGGCTGGGGGAGATTTAATTTTCCAAACGACGCGGCCGCCCCGGTTTTGTAATTCATGCCAGACCAGGCCCTTCAAAAGCCGACTTCCTACTTCGCACCAGCACCAGCCCCATTACCGCTAATGACGGGCTTCCTCCCCGGGGGAGAGGCCGACAGCCCCTTTGAACTGTTGCGTAATCCCATTGTAGTTCTCGAGCACGGCTACCTTGTAGTGTGACGCATCCCCAAAGTGTTATAATAATTCCCTCCATTATGCTCTTTTGTGTGCTGTCCCCCGGGGACAGTCAGGCCTCTGCTGTTACAGCCCCACTTTGTTATGTAACAGGGTAGGGATCCTTTTCTAAGACACCTCGTAAAAGCGTGTGTGCACGTGTGTGTGCGAGCGCGCGCGTGTGTGTGTGTGTGTGTGTGTGTGTGTGTGTGTACCTGTGTGGAGTTTCTCCTTCCGTCCCTTTTCTCCTCCTCAGCTCTCTCTTCCTCTGCCGCTGCCTGCTCCTCGCCCCTTTCATCTTTGGGGCATAGTAGGTGCTCCCTAAATACTTTCAAGAAAATAAGTCCTTGCCCGGCTGGTGTGGCTCAATGGTTGAGCGTCAACCTAGGAACCAGGAGATCACGGTGCGATTCCCGGTCAGGGCACATGCCCGGGTAGCGGGCTCCATCCCCTCTAGGGGGTGTGCAGGAGGCAACCGGTCCATAATTCTCTCTCATCATTGATGTTTCCCTCTCCCTTCCTCTCTGAAATCAATAAAAAAAAATTTTTTTTAAATAAGTGGTCAGGGCACATGCCCGGGTAGCGGGCTCCATCCCCTCTAGGGGGTGTGCAGGAGGCAACCGGTCCATAATTCTCTCTCATCATTGATGTTTCCCTCTCCCTTCCTCTCTGAAATCAATACAAAAAAAAATTTTTTTAATAAGTCTTTTTTTTCAATCATAATTTTCTATTCCCAAATTTATATTCGGGCGAGGGCAGGGGGCAGCTCCTTAATCTTAGCAATAACAATAATTACAATGGGTAGCCCTTATTACTATTTATTATTTCGCCTGCTTGTCGCTCAGCGCTAGTACCAGGCGAGATGAGTCAGCGTCTGTGCCTGTGTGGATGGGGCAGTGGGATAACTATACGCCTCCCTTCATCGCTTCACAGCTTTTTATTTGTGTGAATCCTCCCCCGAGGATATTTTTCCATTGGTTTTTTTAGGGAAAGTGGAAGGGAGGGGGAGAGGCAGAGAGAAACATCCATGTGAGAGAGACACATCGATGGGCTGCCTCCTGCATGCACCCCGACCAGCGTCCCCGGCTGGGGATCGAGCCTGCAGCCGAGGTACGTGCCCTTGACCAGAATCGAACCCGCGACTCTTCAGTCCACGGGCTGACGCGCTATCCACTGGGCCAAACCGGCCAGGGCTGCACCTCTTTGTTTACAGGGAGTGTTCTCACCTCACTTCCTGACTCAAGCCATGCGGTGATTTCCGGAATCTGCTTTCCATCCGTCGGCCCGGGACCGGCTCCTGGCAATGGGTTACCGATCGCTCGCACCTTTACGGTCCGCACTGTCCTCTGAGCACCGGGCAGACAGGGCCTTCTGGCTCCTCGTCTCCTGGGCGGGAGAAGCAAACATGATTTTTTACGAGTCTCTAAATAGGACTGTTTGAGCGTCTGTGTACTTAAAGGCGTGGATAGCTCTTCCTGTGTGCCCGGTGCTATTCTGAGCCCTTGACCCGGGTGAACTCGTGTCAGGCCTGTGGTGCAGGTGGTGGTGTCCTCAGTGCCCAGGTGAGGACGCCGGGGGACTGGCCCGAGACCCGGGCAGTCGAGCCCGGGGAGTCTGGCTGGAGACCTGGTGCTTGGGGCACGATGGGGGGTGTGCCCCTGTCATGAATGGTCCTTCTGCAGGCAAGGGGTCCCACAGGGTCAGGAAGGCTTTCAAAACTCAGATTCTGCCCCTGGCCAGCAGTTGAGCGTCGTCCCTGCACCAAACGGTTGCTGGTTTGATTCCCAGTCAGGGCGATCCGGCTTGATCCTCCAGTAGGGGGCGTGCGGGGGGAAGCCGGTCACTGCTGTGCTCTCACATCAATGTTTTTCTCTCTCTCTCTCTCTCTTTCTCTCTCCTTTCCTCTCTAAAAAGTCAATGAAAATGTACTTCTTTAAAAAGTTCCATCCCCCCAAATATTAAACGGTCGCCACAGCACACTGCTTATGGAGAAGAAAGATCAGGAGCAAACGGAGTAGAACTCTCCCATAGCTACGCACGGAAAGGTGGTTTTTCCCTCGGAAAGGCCCGTGTGGAGCTGACATCCGAGGGTGGCGGTGCTTCCGTAGCTGTGTCCCTTGATTGAAAGTTGCCAGCTTGCCCGGCCGGCGTGGCTCGGTGGTGAAGCATTGATCTATGAACCAGGAGGTCACGGTTCGATTCCCGGTCAGGGCACGTGCCCGGGTTGTGGGCTCGATCCCCAGGAGGGGGCGTGCAGGAGGCAGCCGATCCATGATTCTCTCTCATCATCAATGTTTCTCTCTCTCTCTCCCCTCTCCCTTCCTCTCTGAAGTGTGTGTGTGTGTGTAGATTCCTGTGCTGGTGTACACGTGCGGGTCAAGTGTCGTAAGCACTTATTGAAAAATGGCAGCGATTGCTTATCCTCTTGCTAATGGCAGCCTGTGCATGGCGATGCCGAGCCACCCAGCACGGCTTAGGAAACGATTTGCTCTCGACATGGGCGTGTCTTGCCATGAGCTGGCCGGTTTCTACGTTAGGGACCCGCCTACAGAGCACTCATTCACTCATTCACTCATTCACTCATCCATTCCGCCGGCGTTTGTGGAGGGTTGTGTCACGCGCGGGGCTGACGCGGGCAGCCAGAGCGGTCCTGCCCTCGTGGGGCATGGGGTGTAGGTCGTTCACAACCTTGTTACGCGCCAGCGGAGCTCTGAGCGCGTCTGCTGGGAACCTCACTCCTCGCCCCTGAGGATGGGAGGCGGGGAAGGCGGAAGTTTGCTGGAAGACACGTGGGTGTGTGTGTCTGTGTGTCTGTGTGTCTCGTAGCCACGCAGATCCAGTGCAAACCTCTGTAGATGCTCCTGCTCCTAATTTATAAATCTTTCGAGGGAATCTGTAACTTCTGTGATTTGTTTTTTTAAATATGTTTTTATTGATTTCAGAGAGGGGAGAGGGAGAGAGATAGAAACAGCAATGATGAGAGAGAATCATGGATCAGCTGCCTCTTGCACGCCCCACATTGGGGATGGAGCCCGCAACCCGGGCATGTGCCCTGACCAGGAATCAAACCGTGACCCTCCTGGTTCATAGATCGATCGATGCTCGACCACTGAGCCACACCAGCCGGCCTGCAGTGATTCTTTTAGAAGCCCTTACACGTATGTATTCAGTAACTCTTGGAAAACACGTGTTTCCGTGGGCCTTCCGGAACAGAGGTCTGAATTTTAAGGAGCCTTTTGTCCTCGCAAAGAATTAATTTCCAACAGTGGTGATCCCTAGACAGACGAGTACCATTCAAGCACAGGTTCAAGTGCTAAGCAGCGCGATGGTCCTCCCCGTGTGGCCCGGGGCCGCTGGGCTTCCCCGAGACCCTCTCAGGGCATCTGAGGTCAGAGTGATGCTCATCCTCACCCTGAGGCGTGCGCTGCCCCGCTCACATTCCTTCTCCCCTGCGTGCGAGGGGACGTTTCCAGAGACCAGATGACGTGACTGCATCCCGGCGGGTGGGATGCGGCAGCGTCGGTGAGGATCCAGCCAGGCGCTCCCGAGTGCTGATAAGACGTGAACGCGTGCCATTCTCCTCGCTTCATTCTGCTCATTTCACAGCCGTGTGGTTTCTGTTCGCACGTCATGGGGTTTCTTGCTGTTGCTTCTAAGTGAATGAAGAAGTCTTTCTAAACGTTGTCTCTCAGCTTCAGACAGGGATGTTAATCGCTCGATACAGCCCTACCCTAAACACAGAAGTTCTTTAGGGAGCTTGAGCATCTGGGAACATAGGAAGCGGCTTTGGGATGGAGAAGTTTGAGAACCACTGAACCAGGGCTTCCGGCTCGACTTGGAGCGTGTTACCTAATCCCTCAGACAGTCGGAGTCTGTGAAATGGGCTGATGATCAAAGTCCTTCCCTCGTAAAAGGATTAAAGGAGTTCCTGTGTGTCAGGGGTTTGTAAGAATCCATGGCTCAGCGTAAGCATTCTACGTGTGCGAGCTCTCATCAGCGTTACCATTGACTATGAAAGCAGGTGAAGAGAACATATTTCCAATACAAAAGATGTTTATCTAGACTATAAAAAGCCCTTGCTGGTGTGGCTCAGTGGATAGAGCGCCGGCCTGCGGACTGAAGGGTCCCAAGTTCGATTCCAGTCAAGGGCACATGCCCGGGTTGTGGGCTCGATCCCCAGTAGGGGGCGTGCAGGAGGCAGCCGATCCATGATTCTCTTTCATCATTGCTGTTTCTCTCTCTCTCACTCTCTCTCATTGATGTTTCTCTCTCTCTCACTCTCCCTCGCTCTTCTTCTCTGAAATCAATAAAAATATCTGTTTAAAAAATAAAATGAAAACATATTTTTTAAAAAAAACAACAAATCAAAACACACAGTGATTTTCAGAACCTAAAAAGGCCGCCTTAAATATTCTGCTTTGTAAACGTGTTTTCTTCTTCTCTGTCTTTCTAGGGCAGCCCCGAAACTTGCAGGACCTGTGCCGAATTAAAATCCGACAGTGTATAGGCCTTCAGAACCTAAAGCTACTTGACGACCTCCCCATTGCCAAGGTCATAAAAGACTACTTAAAACACAAATTCGACGGCATCTGACAGACACAGGCCCCCGGGCGCGGGGCCGGGCGCTCTGTCCCAGATACCCCTAAGGCCGTTCGCCTTGCACAAAGTATATCCTATGCAATTTCTGATCCGCCGAGAAGTCAGAAAGCAGGTGTACACTTTTAGATGTTTATTCTTTCTGTTTGTTTTTTTTTATTTTTTCGTTCGTTTGTTCAGTTGGTTTTCGTTGTACGGGAGGGGTTGTTGGTTTTTTATATATATATCTATCTATAAACACACCACATGCTTGACGGTCTTAATTTGGTTTCTTGGTCCAGGTTTGAGAGGTCCAAGCTTTCTCTCCGATGCCGCACTCACAAAAGCTTGTGGGGTGGTTGTTGTTCTCCCCCACCCCCCACCCCACCCCCAAACGTCGCGAGCAGGCCTGGAGCGGAGAATCCGCCCTTTGCCAATGTTATGGGTTCATGGGCTTGTGCATGTTACCAACCAGCAGAGCACATGTTAACGTTGGGAGTCCTCGTCCCACCCAGGAGGGGGTTCTGGGTTCTACTGGAAAATGCCCCCCCCCCCGAAATTTTGTAAGTACTCCTGTCCCCTCGTTTGTTTTTTTAATGAATACAGATCAGCTGTTTGAAACGGTTCCTTTCCTAGTTCCTGTCGCTTTCGGTGGTTTGGGGGGGTCGGGGGAACCTAACCCCAGTACCTCTCTCTTCCCAGTCAGCGTGCTCTTTTAACTTATTTTTAACCATCGCAGGACGCTACCCGGAGACACGGGGCCTCCGCGAGTCTCTGTGGGAATAGTGCTTTAAAAAAAAAAAAAACTAACGGGAGAGAAAATCACTTTCTAAAGCCACTGTCTTCTGTTTTTCTAAAGCGCCTCCAGTGCAATACAGTACTTTCTCGGTTGTCTTTTGGCCATTATCTCGCTTGATGTTCCCCATGCCACGGCCGCCAGCTCTGACGTGCCCGTGAGCGCAGGCACTGCCACTTTCATGTGAATTGCGGGGCCGGAGTCCCCAGGTCGCAATTTCCATTCAGGGCTTCGTCCTTTCCTCCAAGCAGATGGAGCCGAAAATTTCATCTCCGGGTGGGAGAGCATTTTTCCCTAAAAAATAGCCCCAAACGCCATTAAACCCTGTGGCTCTCATGGTGGAATAGTTCGAGGTGGTTCCATGGCGTTTTTTGTGTTGTGTTGGGGTTTTTTTTTTCCTCCCCAGTTAAGCCAAGTCTCGAAAGGGTGACATTTCTACTCGGTGCGCATTGGTGAATCTGGTGAACCTCCTGATGTGCCAATGAGCCCTTACCCCCGGGGACCTTATTTCCTGGGTTGATAGGGCTGGCAGCGTGAAAACGCAGACGTGATAGCGCGTCCGTAACCACGCAGAAGCTTCCAGAAGCCGCAGGGACCTGGGATGAGGCCCTTGGAAGTGGGTGCCGCGCCTGACGGGTCATTTCGTTCCCAAAAAGCCTTTTCCAACTTCCCAGGATGGTTCCTGGCGCTTTGGGCAACGCCCAGTAATGCATCGTAACGCGTTTCTCATCAGAGGTTGGCGCGGGGAAGGGCTGGCCTCGTCCGAGTCTCTGCTGCTACGTCCCCAAATGGGGAGCCGTTTCCACAGCGAATTGGGGGCCTCCTGTGGCTTGTCCTTCGGGAAAAGGGTGCCTCGGGGGTCGCCGATGGGGGAGCCGTGAGCGTGTGGCCGGTTTTGTCACCACCCCAGGCCTATAACTGCAGCCAGGTGGCCCGAAAGGGGTGGTCTGTCCCTTTCCCCGTAAAAACCGCTCCGAAAAGTTCACTTCCCTCGGGACATCGGGAGCCGAGCCGTGTGGTGGTTCTTTAACACCGAGGCCAGAGCCAAGAGCCACCCGCACCGGGGACATGGCACAGCCAGGAATGAACGGAACCTTATTTCTCCCTGTAAAATCCAGGCCCCCGGAGGCGAGGACGGGGGAGGGCGCGCAGACCCTCTGTCCGCCTACGTGGGTGTTAATTCAATCAGTTTAGTCTAAAATGATTCTGTTTCCCCAACCGTAAAATCCAGGCCCCCGGAGGCGAGGACGGGGGAGGGTGCGCAGGCCCCTGTCAGCCTACGTGGGTGTTAATTCAATCAGTTGAGTCTAAAATGATTCTGTTTCCCCAACTAGCCCAAGGTTTCCCCAAAGCAAGCCACTGAGTCCCCGTCAGGGGGTCCCAGGTAGAAAGACCGAGGCGAGTTCTTCGTTCCGTGTTGCTGCTTCGACTTCAGAAAAAAAAATTATGCGAGCTCCTTGCGCGATTGAAATTTCTATGTAATGAAGACGTGTCTAAGCCCCACTATTTATTGTTTGAGGTTTGATTTCTCCGGACGCTTAAAAAGAATGTTTTTTGGGGGGGTAACAGACTCCCAATCACATCAGCGTATTTCACAGTAACTAAAACTGTGTGGAGGTCAGGAATCCGTGGGATGGAGGGGTGAATGTGCAGGTCCGCATTGGAATCGGATTGTTCTAGAAGCGTCCTGGGGTCCCATGGTGAGGAGAGAGAAACGAGTCATTTCAGAAAGAAAGAAAAATAAATCAACCGATCGCTTTTCCCAGAATCCTGACTGAGATGTTCAGAATAGCGTCAAATTTGTCAGCGATCCTTCACGTTTCTTTTGAAATTTATGATTGAAGCCTCCGCGGAAACCTTTATAGAAAAACCTATCTGGCGAGTACACCAAAGAAACCAGCTCCTGAAAGATTATGATCAGCCATGAACTGCCAACCTCATCTGTTTTTGAAACCGAGTTTCCCCCCTCCCCCACCCCCCCATGTAAATATTTGTGTTCATAAATGTACAGCAGAGCGAGAGTGGTTTTTTTGTTTTGTTTTTTATTTTAGATTATTTAATGCCCATCTTTCTAAACTATTGATGACAGAAATAATCCGCGCTTGTGCGTCGGGACGACGTCACCGTTTTGTTCTTTGAGTCGTGTTATCAGTCACGCTCGGGACGTGTTTCCGAGAGAGAATCCAGCGGCCTGTGTCCTGGGGGAGCGAGCGCCGTGTGTTAGGCTAAGCGACGAGAACGCCTGTGACCCCGGGGGATTCTAACCTCCCTGCCCAAGTGCTCAGCAGCCCAGGATATGACCGGGATGAGGCCCTCTGCCCCCAAATTGAGCTTTCATGTAACTCCTAGTGTGTTCTCTCATACTGTATTTTGTTCTTCCTTTGTAATGTAAGTTTGTTTTGCTTTGGGTCAGTTTGAATTAAAAAAAAAAAAAACTTCAATCTGGTTTTAACACTTCCTGGAATTGTGTGTTATTTCTAGTCGGCCTTAACGGTTTAACATTTCCCAGCTCTTTTGTAAAAGGAAACAAAAATCTAACTTTCCTTCATCAATATTTTTTCTTTAAATGTTTTTAATTGATTTCAGAGGGAGAAAGAGAGAGAAACATCAGTGATGAGAGAGAATCATGGATTGGCTGCCTCCTGCGCGCCCCCTACTGGGGATGGGGCCTGCCACCCAGGCATGTGCCCTTGACCGGAATCGAACCAGGGACCCTTCAGTCTGTAGGCCAACGCTCTATCCTCTGAGCCAAATCAGCTAGGACTTATGTTTATTTTTTTAAGATTTTTTAATTGGCCCAGCCAGTGTGGCTCAGTGGTTGAGTGTCTGCCTATGAACCAGGAGATCACAGTTCAATTCCAGGTCAGGGCACATGCCCGGGTTGCGGGCTCCATCCCTAGTGTGGGGCATGCAAGAGGCAGCCGATCCATGATTCTCATCGCTGCTGTTTCTCTCTCTCCCTCTCCTTTCCTCTCTGAAATCAATAAAAATATTTTTTAAAAAGAAAAAGATTTTTTAATTGATTTTTAGAGAGAGAGGGAGAGAGAGAAACATCCACGTGAAAGTGAAACATCAATCAGCTGCCTCCTGCACACCCACTACCAGGGATCAGTCCCGCAACCCCGGGCATGTGTCCTGACCGGGAATCGAACCAGCAACCCTTCCGCCCACTGAGCCACACCGGCTAGGGACCAGATCATTGGGAATGGTGTCAGAATGTGAAACAGAAAATAGAACCATTTTAGATCCGATGAGGCGGTTCTTACCACCACCACCACCGCCCTTTTTTATTTTATTTTTTTATTGCATTCTGCAAATACCAGCCAACACACGCCTATCGCATTCTTGAACGTGTTGCTCCAAACCCGAGCCTTTTGGGGGCCGGGCTCCCCTCTGCCTCGTGTCTGCCACACTTTGGGGACAGACGTTGGACCCCAGCCTTTCTAAGCCCAGAACAGTGATGCAGCGAGAACAACGAATCTGAGAGTGTTTCTCAGGCTGCAGGAGACAAAAGTAAAACAAAAAAAAAACAAAAAACACTTGTGTTTCACGCTTCCTCTGGGTAACATCAGCCTGGCTCACTCAGGAGAGCCCTGGGGCTGACGTGAGTGATGGCGTGCGGAGGACAAGGGAGGACGGGAGTTAGCACTTGACGGAGCCGTTGGATGCTTTGCAACTGCAATCTGCTTGCAGGCTCGTCCAGGGCTTGGCCCGCGCGGAGGCCAGGAACGGGCCATCTGAAACCCGGCCTCCTGAGCCGTGGGGGAGCTCAGCTGTGAGAAATCGCTGTGTTGCTTGGAACCCCGGAGGTGGTTGCTTTCCAACATGATGTAAGTGGGGTCCTGTTTTTGCAGCTGAAAGGCGGTTTGCAAAAAAGGGCTGAGTCGCTCTTGATAAAACAGATTATCTCCTTCATTAAAAAAAAAACAACACAAAAAAGACATTTCCGCATCTCACGGAGTTGGGCTCCTGAGACGAAAGGAAATGCATTTGTATCCTCTGCCTGTATTTATTTTTTTATCTTTTTTTTTTCCCCAGAGAGGAAGGGAGAGAGAGAGAAACATCAATGATGAGAGGGAATCATCAATCAGCTGCCTCCTGCACGCCCCACACTGGGGATGGAGTCTGCAAGCTGGGCATGTACCCTGACTGGGAATTAAACCGTGACTGCTTCATAGGTTGACACTCAACCACCGAGCCACACCAGCTGGGCAATAACCTGTGGGCTCTTAACACAGATTTTTTGAGAAAATATATTTGTATTGATTTCAGAGAGAAAGGGAGAGGGGGAGAGAGAGAGAGAGAGAGAGAGAGAGAGAAACAGAAACATCCATGATGAGAGAGAATCATGGATCGGCTGCCTCCTGCACGCCCCACACTGGGAATTGAGCCCGCAACTCGGGCCTGTGCCCTGACAGGGAATCGAACCCAGGACCTTCTGTCCACAACGCAGATATTGATGGTGAGAGTTTAGAGTACCTTTAAGTACCAAGAAAGATTTTATTTATTTTTTTATATATTTTATTGATTTTTTACAGAGAGGAAGGGAGAGAGATAGAGAGCTAGAAACATCGATGAGAGAGAAACATTGATCAGCTGCCTCCTGCACATCTCCTACCGGGGATGTGCTCACAACCCAGGTACATGCCCTTGACCGGAATCGAACCTGGGACCTTTCAGTCCGCAGGCCGATGCTCTATCCACTGAGCCAAACCGGTTTCGGCTCAAGAAAGATTTTAAATAGCCACTGCCAGGTATTGCTACGTCGGCCGGAGCTCATGCGGACTCCTGAGATAACAAAGGTGATTCATTTGTCTTTAGCATTATTCTGTCATGACAAGGTTTCTTTCGTCTTAGATCATCGAAAGGAAGGGCCAGCCCTAGCCGGTGTGTCTCAGTGGATAGAACTTCGGCCCAAGGACTGAAGGGTCCCGGGTTCAATCCCAGTCAAGGACACGTATACTTCCATTGCAGGCTCCTTCCGGGCCCGGGCCCTGGTCGCGTCTCGTGCAAGAGGCAACCCATCGATGTGTTTCTCTCACATCGATGTTTCTCTCTGTGTTTCCCTCTGTCTTCCACTCTCCCTAAAAATCAATGGGAAAATATCCTTGGGTGAGAACCAAAAAAAACAAAAAGAAATGCAGAGGGTTCCTGCCCAGGGGACGCTCACCTGCTGGGATGATCCCCACAGTGGGCCCTGCAGTGGCCCCAGCACGTCTGAGACGCACAGACCCCAACAGGTTGCTTCATCCTCGAGCCAGGCTGGCTCCCAAGGTAGGTACCTGCCCCCTCGCTGCCGCCTCCCCTGGGCCGCGCTCTGCGTGGAGATAAAAGGGCTGGAATACGGGCTCCGAGGAACATGGAAACCCTCTATTAGACTCGGATCCCCGCCATGCCTTTGAGAAGCCCGTAGAAGCACTTACTCACAAAGGCTGTGTAATTAAGGGGCTGGCTGGCTTCATGGAAATGCTTGATGTTTAGGAAATTATTAGGGAGTTGGGGGGCGGGCAGGACCTGACCTGAGATTAACTGATAGCATTCCCTCTCCATTGAATGATTTTTTTAAATTAAAAAGTGCCGGCGTGGCTCAGTGGTTGAGCATCGACCTAGGAGCCAGGAGGTCATGGTTGGATTCCTGGTCAGGGCACAGGCCCGGGTTGCGGGATTGATCCCCAGTAGGGGGCGTGCAGGAGGCAGCTGATCCATGATTCTCTCTCATCATTGATGTTTCTCTCCCTTCCTCTCTGAAATTTAAAAAAAAAAAAATTAAAAAGAAAAAAGATAGACTTACTCTCAGAAGCCATGTGTAAACAGCCCCCTAAGCCCGTGATGGCGAACCTTTTGAGCTCGGCGTGTCAGCATTTTGAAAAACCCTAACTTAACTCTGGTGCCGTGTCACATAGAGAAATTTTTTGATATTTGCAACCATAGTAAAACAAAGACATATTTTTGATATTTATGTTATATATTTAAATGCCATTTAACCAAAAAAATGAGTTCGCGTGTCACCTCTGACACGCGTGTCATAGGTTCACCATCACGGCCCTAAGCTCTGTGAACCAAGAATGCAAAGCTCCCGGCCACGTGACCAGCTGACTCCCCGTCCGGGCTTTTATGTCTCCAATTATCTTTTGCAACGACAACGACTACTTTCAGTTGGGCCAGGACAAAACCAGTGGCCTGTGTCCTGCTGTTACTGTCCTTCGGCCTCATTCAACAGCTCGTACATCATGTGTCTGTCGAACTTAACGTGACCGGCCTGGCCTGCGCGGAGGTGGGGGAGAGAACCATGCTCGCTGCTCCGGCTCACGTGCCGAGGCGCTGCCCGGGGACACAGACGGCCCGTGCGCGTCCTGGCGATGGGAAGAGGCACCAGCAACGTCGGCCCAGGCGCTGGCGGCAGATGGGAAACACCTCGCCAGGTCGGGCCTGGTGGGACCCAGGGAACCAGCACCAACGAGTCTTCTCCCAGCCCCTGGATACAGCCTGGGCTTCTTGGGGGTAAGCACGCGTTACCCGCTTTAAGGAAAACAATAAACCAGCGGGGACAGGGGTGTAGCTTTGCATCAAGGGCTGTGGCTGGTCTGGGACTCACTCTGAGAGTCAGCAGCATGGAGTCACCTCTGCTTGGGATCTGCTGAAAGCAAGAGAGAGGAAGGGAGAGGGGGAGAGAGAGAAACATCAATGAGAGAGAGCCATCCATCGGCTGCCTCCTGCACGGCCCCTCCTGGGGACCGAGCCTGCAAGCTGGGCATGTGCCCTGAAGTGGGAATCGAACCCGTGACCTCCCGGTGCACAGTTTTGAAACAGTTTCCTGAGGTTTTTTGTTGTTAATTCTCACTTGAGGATATTTGTTTTCCATTGGTTTTTAGAGAGAGTGGCAGGCAGGGATGGAGGGGGCGGGAGAGAGATGTGGAGAGAGAGATCAATTGGTTGCTTCTCACACTCACCCCAGCCGGGGCCAGGGATCGAACCTGCAACCCAGGTATGTGCCCTTGACCGGGAATGGAGCCTCAACCCTTCGGTGCACAGGCCCGTGCTCTTAACCACCGAGCATCACCGGCCGGGGCAGAACCGGTTTGATTTAGGATTCACTGTTACACGAACAACTGCACATACAGGATGTGTATAATTTGATGGGCTTGATCGTTCCCATTGGAGAGTGGGAAAACAGATAACTTGAAGAAGAGGGAATGCCCAAAACTTTCTCTCCCTCTCCTTGCCTCTGTGCAATCAAAAATATATATATATATTTTTCAATGTCTGTCTCTATGCAAGGCCACAATCCCGGCCTGTGCCCTGATCTGGGAATCGAACCATGACCTCCTGGTTCCTGGGTCTACGTCCAACCACTGAGCAACACTGGCCAGGCTGTGGAAATGCTTTTCTGATGCAGATGGTGTCAAGGAGCAGTGGAGGGCAGTCATGTTCAGTTCCACAGACCTATTGTGTAAATGCCCAAAACTTTCTCTCCCTCTCCTTGCCTCTGTGAAATCAAAAAAATATATATATTTTTTCAATGTCTGTCTCTATGCAAGGCCACAATCCGGGCCTGTGCCCTGACCTGGGAATCGAACCATGACCTCCTGGTTCCTGGGTCTACGTCCAACCACTGAGCCACACCGGCCGGGCTGTGGAAATGCCTCTGTGACACAAATGGTGTCAAGGAGCAGTGGAGGGCGGTCATGTTCAGTTCCACAGACCTACTGTGTACCCCAGTGTGGGGCATGCAGGAGGCGGCCGGTCCATGATTCTCTGGCATCATTGATGTCTCTCTCTCTCTTCCTCTCCCTTCCTCTCTGCAATCAATAAAAAATATATTTAAAAATGCATTTTTTAAAAAGCTACAGGGAAGACGGGAGGGAAAAGAACAGGGCCCTGGGACAACAGGAGAGGGGGCCCTGCTGGGCTTGTTGGTTAATAGACCCCCCCACCCCTTCCCTAGGAGCCCTTATTACGGAGGCTTGTGATTCGAGGTGGTTTATGAAAAGCCTGGGGTCCCTGCTCCGGGGTCTGCCCTGCCCTGGCCCAGGGTTTGGCCCCCGTAAAACCCGCTTTGTCCGAGTGCAGCGGCCGTGAGAAATGGGCTTAAGCCTCCGCAATCACTTCTCCCAATTACTCGGGGCGGCCTGGCGACCAAAGTTAATACCAGGGAGGAATTTGAAAGCAGCCTCGTTTTCCTTGTCTAATGAAATTAAAAACTTGAAAGGTGATTCACACGTTGGTTT
>NW_005362676.1:1085260-1093556 GCF_000412655.1 Myotis brandtii | reverse complement strand
AAACCAACGTGTGAATCACCTTTCAAGTTTTTAATTTCATTAGACAAGGAAAACGAGGCTGCTTTCAAATTCCTCCCTGGTATTAACTTTGGTCGCCAGGCCGCCCCGAGTAATTGGGAACTGTGGCCTCCTGGTTCCTAGGCTGATGCTAACCACTGAGCACCACAAGCCGGGCTCTGCTATAACTATTTTGATAGGGCGCTTAATCGGGATCTAATCTAGGGCCACCCATTGCCTTTGGTGAGTCTCTTCGGTTCCTTTTGGTCTAGAGCAGTAACCCTACCTCATCTATTTCTCCTTCGATTTCTTTTTCATCGAATGAGGTGGATGGAAGAGTCCAGAAGCCTTGCCGTGGAGAACGGCCCTTCCTCAGGATACGCGTGACCGTTTGTTTATTCCTGGTGTCACTTGGCTCGATCGCCTGCCTCCGGTACTTCCTGGAAGCTGGGGGTCAGCCCGGCGGCGGCGGCCAGGCCAGGCCGGGCTGGGACTCGGGGTGAACGTTCCGGTAAGTGGGTCGCGTCGAGGATGCTGTGGACTCGATGTTTCATCTGGGGCAGCCATCGAAAGCAGACAGTTCCCACGCCTCGCGGAGAGACGACCCATCTACCCAAGCATTAAACAGGCCAGAGTCCTCGCTACCCTAGGAAAGGGCTTAATGAGGAAAACATCTGGCCACTTAGCCGGGGCTGGGAAACGTCATTCCGGGAACCGGCCCGTGTTCGGGCACAGCCAGTCCTTGTCTTTGTGTGTGTGTGTTTTTAATATATTTGTATTGATTTCAGAGAGAAAGGGAGAGAGAGAATCAATGATGAGAGAGAATCATGGATCGGCTGCCTCCTGCACGCCCCCTACTGGGGATGGAGCCTGCAACCTGGACATGTGCCCTGACCGGGAATCGAACCGCGACCTCCTGGTTCACGGGTCGGTGCTCAACCACTGAGCCACACTGGCCGGGCCAACTTGGCCTTTTCCTTACCTGTCTGTTTACTCCAGCCGAGGTGCCACGAGGTAACAGGCCAGTGGACAGAGGGGATGGACGCCTGGCCAGGCCTGTTTGTTTGGGTTTGAATGGGGGATTTTGTCTCTCATTTCTTTACACTACGGTGGTTTTTTTTCTGCCTCCCACACCCCACTCCCCCACCCCCGATCCCATATTTGTCTTTCGGGCCAACAACTGAATAACAAAGTAAATAGACGGGCCCGGATCGGTTAGCCCTGCAGAGTTGGAGCTGAGCAGACTCACTTGAAAATTCCCTTCCGTGGGTTTTCGGTTCCGTGACTCACACTTGTCTCTGTTTAAACACACCCGCCCCCGTCTCGTTCCAGAACACCTCCCAGAAACGGGGGTGGGAAATGGTGTCTGAGGATCACTAGTCCCTATGTTCCCCCCCAACCTAAGTGGCGGCTGCTAGATGCCACTTCCAAGTGTTTCCTGCCTGTAGTAAGAGGCTGGCATGGCCCTAACCGGTTTGGCTCAGTGGATGGAGCATCGGCCTGCGGACTGGGGGGAGGGAAGGAAGGGGGGGGGAGGAGGGGGGAGCAGAGTGGAGGGGAGGGGAGAGGAGGGAAGGGAGGAGAGGGACAAAGGGAGGGAGAGGAGAAGCAGGCGTTTCCGGCTGGTGAACTGCTTTCTGTGTGAGGCTGTGAGGGTGGGTGCAGGGCACTGGGCATCTTTCAAAAGCCTATCACTGCCCGGCCAGTGTGGCTCAGGGGTTGAGCGTCGCCCTGTGAACCAGGAGGTCAGGGTTCGATCCCCGGTCAGGGCACATGTCCGGGTTTTGGGCTCGATTCCCAGTAGGGGGCGTGCAGGAGGCAGCCGGTCCATGATTCTCTCTCATCATGGATGTTTCTCTCTCTCTCCCTCTCCCTTCCTCTCTCTGAAATCAATTAAAATAAAAAATTTAAAAAAAGAGTGCAGGAAAGCCGTCTTTCCTGACATTTGAGCATCAACCTAGGAACCAAGAGGTCACGGTTCGATTCCTGGTCAGGGCACATGGCCGGGTTGCGGGCTCAATTCCCAGTAGGGGGCATGCAGGAGGCAGCCGATCCATGATTTTCTCTCATCATGGATGTTTCTCTCTCTCTCCCTCTCCCTTCCTCTCTCTGAAATCAATTAAAATAAAAAATAAAAAAAAGAGGCATGTGTGTGCAGGAAAGCCGTCTTTCCTGACACCGGAAGTTACTGACAAAGAGGAAAGCATGAGGACATGTGTGGGGGCCGGTTCTGTGTGGGGGCCCAGCTACCCGGGTAGGGGGTGGGGTTGAGTCCCCTGAGCTTTCGAATCTGTGGGGGCCCTGGTGGTCTTAAAGCTGTGATCACTGAAAACACTTGGGAAGCCCTGGCCGGTTTAGCTCAGTGGATAGAGCATCGGCCCTCGGACTGAAGGGGCACGGGTTCGGTCCCCGGGCAAGGGCACGTACCTGGGTTGCAGGCTCCATCCCCGACCCGGGTCAGGGTGCACGCAGGCGGCAACCCATCGATGTATCTCTCTCACGTCTCTCTCTCTCCCTCTCCCTTCCTCTCTGAAATCAATGAAAAATATATATATATTTTTAAAAAGGCAGCATCAGGGTTTCGAACACGCACCCCCACCCCCACCCCCACCCCACAGGGCTCACTAAGACGCGTGTCAGCGGACACCCTGAAGTGACGCCAGCCAGCAGCCCGCGGCCAGATGCCCAGCCGGGCCTCGCTGTGGGCTGCTCTGCTTCTGCAGACGCTGTGCTCTGAAGTGTGGGTGCAAAAGGCACTCCCTGAAGTGTGAAGTGTGAGTGACTCCAATTCCTGTAACCATCCGATCCTCCTCCGTTTTTGGGGGGTTTTTTTTTTAAGAGGAATGACCCAATCAAGGATGGAATTTGTTTGTTAGTGGGTTTTGTGCACATCTGCAAAACCGCGAGGCCAGTTGGAGACAGCAGTTTTTTTAAAAAGACACAAGTGCAAAAGGCACTCCCTGAAGTGTGAAGTGTGAGTGACTCCAATTCCTGTAACCATCCGATCCTCCTCCGTTTTTGGGGGGTTTTTTTTTTAAGAGGAATGACCCAATCAAGGATGGAATTTGTTTGTTAGTGGGTTTTGTGCACATCTGCAAAACCGCGAGGCCAGTTGGAGACAGCAGTTTTTTTAAAAAGACACAAGTGCCCTTTTTTTTTTTTTTTTTTTTGTAGGCCTGATGGGTTGGAGGCGTGGCTTTACTGAATATTCTCGAGTCAAAGACTCTGGGTTGTAAGTGATATAAGATGCACCATAGCCCTAGCTGGTTTGGCTCAGTGGCTAGAGGACTAAAGAGTCCCAGGTTCCATTCGGGTCAAGGGCACATGCCCGGGTTGCAGGCCTGATCCCCAATAGGGGGCGTGCAGGAGGCAGTCGATCCATGATTCTCTCTCATCATGGATGTGTGTTTTTTTTAAATATATTTTTATTGATTTCAGAGAGGAAGGGAGAGGGAGAGGGTGATAGAAACATCCATGATGAGAGAGAATCATGGGTCGGCTGCCTCCTGCACGCCCCCTACTGGGGATCAAGGCCGCAACCCAGGCCTGTGCCCTTGACCGGAGTCAAACCCGGGACCCTTCAGTCCACAGGCCAGCTAGGGCTTTTGTGTGTGTGTGTGTGTGTGTGTGTGTGTGTGTGTGTGTGAGTTTGATGAGCCTCCCTGGCCGGGCCCAGGCTGCATGGACCCCTGCCCCGGATGCTCACCTCCCTGGGATGCTGCGAGCCTTGCTCACCGCCAACCAGGAAGGGCAAGTCCAAGTCCTGGGTTTTCAGGGGGGTTCCCCTCTCTGCTCCTGCAGGTGACGCTCAGCCAGATGGCTCAGGTTTTGTGTCTGAATTTCCTCCTCAGGAAGTAGAGAGACAGAGGGCGCTGGTGTTTCCTGAGCCTTCATGACGGCCCTGCCACTTCCGGGAGCTTACACCCCGAAAGCATGACATAGACGCCGCGGGGTAGATGTCCTTGTCCCATTCTGCGGGCGCAAGACCTGAGCTAGGGACAGGCTGGGTGCCTGGGCAGTCGGGGTGCAGATTGAAACCAGGAAAGTGACCCCAACAGAGCCTCACTGGCGTGGCTCAGTGGTTGAGCATCAACCTAGGAACCAGGAGGTCACGGTTTGATTCCCGGTCAAGGGCGCATGCCGGGGTTGCGGGCTCCATCCCCAGTGTGGGGCGTGCAGGAAGCAGCCGATCCATGATTCTCTCTCATCATTGATGTTTCTCTCTCTCCGTCTCCCTCTCCCTGCCTCTCTGAAATCAATAAAAATATTTAAAAATTTAAAAAAAAGATTCCACTCATGGGGAGATGGTCAACCGTGTGGACCCAGGCCAGCGAGAGCGTGGGCCCTGGGAGTCATGGACCAGGCTGGCGCCTACATCCTGGGGAGCAGACTTGTGGGGAAAGGTGGTGAGCGAAAGAGAAAGGCAAGCACAGATGGCTATTGGAGGAGTGAGGGTGACATCAGCTGCTGTAACAAGTGACCCCCCAATAGGCCTTCATGTCCCGCCCATGTGACACTCCAAGGCGGGCGTCCTTGGTCTGCGGGCGACTTTCTTCCCTATGTTATGCGGGGGAGTAGTGATGACAGGGGAACCAAATTTGGGGGGGGTCCTTTAAGGCCAGGGTAGAAGATCCCCAGGCAATAGCAGCACAGAACCTCGCTGGAGACAGCTGGGCCGGTGGGCATGTGAGCCCTGGATCTGGGTGGGAATATGGGGGCGTCGGCTCTCACTGGGGGTTCATCTATAGCTCCCCCCTTGTCCTCCTGGGCCAGTGGCTTGGACACGCCCCCCCCCCAAAAGGCACCGGGGAAAGGGCGGCATGTGTAGCAGGTGACGTGGATTCCGGGTTTGAATGATGGGAAGCAATGGGGTGACGAAGACGTTGGAAAGCTGGGCAAGCCATTTGGATTTTAACTCCGAATTTTTTGTGAGTGACTACAGCAGATGACTAATATATTTTCCAGAGCCTCGACGTAATCCTGCTCCTGGCTGGCTGGCTGGCTGGCTGGCTTCTTAGAGATTCAAAAGACATCTTTTCTTCTTAATACATGTGTATTGATTTCAGAGAGGAAGGGAGAGGGAAAGAGAGATAGAAACATCCATGATGAGAGAGAATCATGGATTGGCTGCCTCTTGCACGCCACACCCTGGGGGTCGAGCCTGCAACCGGGCAGGTGCCTTTGATGGGATTCGAACCCGGGACCCTTCAGTCTGCAGGGGCCAATGCTCTATCCACTGAGCCAAACCAGCCAGGGCCAAAAGACATCATTTTAGACCCATCGTGAAACAACAACTAAAAAGCCTCTACTAGTATAAGGCACGTAGGAGGTGATCAAGGCATGACTAACACTTGAGGAAGGCAGGAACCACGAAAGGGACTTTTGGGGGAACCAGAAGAAATTTGGCTTAAAAAATGGAACATTTGCTTAGCGCAACGATTACTCTTTAGGTATTTGTCCTCCGGAGAAAAAGGAAAGTTCGAGTACACGGCGTGATAGTCACCAGAGGTACACTGTGTCTCAGACCCGTCCATACAGAACTCCCTTCCCCCCAGCCACGCACACTCAGCAAAAAATGTGAGTGGGAGAGAAAGTTAATAACGATAATGCGATGGATAAACACACGTTCTGCCAGAAGCCCAGCAGTGTCATCATCCACTGAGTAAGAGTTGCTCAGAGATGCCCAACGTGGAGCAGAGAGTTTGCGATCGGAGCCACGGGAGCCAAAGACAAGGCATTTGCTGCTCTGGTTTTACTGAGAAAGCCCCGGATGGACCAAAAGGCTAAGGGAAAGGGAGGGATGGCCCGGCCGGCGTGGCTCAGGGGTGGAGCATTGACCTATGAACCAGGAGGTCACGGGGTGGAGGAGGCAGCCGCTCCACGATTCTCTCTCATCATTGATGTTTCTCTCTCTCTCTCTCTCTCTCTCCTTCCTTCCTTCCTCTCCCTTCCTCTTTGAAATCAATAACATATAAACACACACACACACACACACACACACACACATATATATACATACATATATGTATATAATTTTTTTTTTTAAGGGAGGAATGGAAGGAACATACTGGCAACTTCTGACGGACCTAGGGCCTGCCACAGAAACCCTCGAGGGAAGCCGTGGACACGAAGGCATCTGTTACATCCCCGCCCAGGATTCTAAGAGCAGGAAGAGCAAATTCCAGGAAAAGTGAGTTGCGCAGGCTCTTCATGCTGATGCAGGCGAAAAAGGTAGCCCTGTTACCCACAAACCCTCTCAGCTTCCTCTTCAGGCCAACCCAGCGGGCCAGAGCCCTCTGTGTCCACCTGTGAACCAGGAGGTCACGGTTCGATTCCCGCGGTCAGGGCACAGGCCCGGGTTGCGGGCTCGATCCCCAGTGTGGGGCATGCAGGAGGCAGCCGATCCAGGATTCTCCCTCATCATTGATGTTTCTCTCTCTCTCCCTTCCTCTCTGAAATCAATAAAAATATATTTTAAAAAAAGAAGAAGGGAAGGAGGATTATATTTTAAACAAACAGAAGGATACTCTTGGCCAATGTTTGCACACACAGCCTCTGCAAAGCCAGCTCCAGGCACATGATGAGCATCGTTGTTACTTTCCCTGGAATTCCTGGACCCAGAGCCTCCCTTGGTACAATTTTCCCGGCCAAATGGTGCTTTCTTCCAAATGCCTGGAGGTGCCTCTCAAATCTTGGAGGGCGGCCCGTGCCACACAACTCTGGGAACACAACCTTCCCAGGCCCCCAAGGGGCCGTGAAACTGCCGTTTATCTCAATGTACCCTTTTCCTTGTCACGTTGTTTTTCTGGATTTAAAAAATATATGTCTCTATTGCTTTCTGAGAGAGGAAGGGAGAGGGAGCGAGACCCAAACATCAGAGATGAGAGAGCATCATGGATCGGCTGCCTCCTGCACACTCCCTACTGGGGATCGAGCCTGCAACCCGGGCATGTGCCCGACCGGGAATGGAACCGTGACCCCCTGGTTCATAGGTTGAGGCTCAACCACTGAGCCACACTGTCTGGTCAGTCCTGGAAGCAGTTTTGATGGGGGCGGTGACTGGCATTGGGTGGGCAGAAGCCGGGCACGCACATTGCCCTCCGATGGCCAGGGCAGCCCCACACACTGAACGCTGGTCCCGTCCGGATGCCAGCCAGTGGCCCCTGTTGAGAAACGCTGCTTGATTCTGGTCCAACTTGTTCACGCTCCATCCATCAAACCAGTTCTGTGTGTTTCTCCCCGCGTCCCACCCCACCTGGAATTCCCCTCTCTTCCTCTCTGCGCATCGCAGTTCTACGCATTCTCAAGGCCTGGCTCGCTCAGATGCCCTCCTGACGCCGTCAGTCCTAGGACCCCGCAAAGCCACCTCCATCTGCCACTGATGGAGGTTGGCGGGATGATGCGGAGGACGTGGGCCCTGGAGTCACGCAGACGCCTGTGGGGCATGTGCTTGTAGACACCCTCCAACCTGGGGTCCCCTCAGAAGCTCTGGCCCGAGATCCATAACCCCGTGCACTCTTGGGGAAGCCATTCAAAACGGAAAGGGAGGCCCGGCCAGCGTGGCTCAGTGGTTGAGCGTCAACCTATGAACCAGGAGGTCACGGTTCGATTCCCGGTCAGGGCACATGCCCGGGTTTCGGGCTCGATCCCCAGTAGGGGGTGTGCAGGAGACAGCCGATCCATGATTCTCTCGCATCATTGATGTTTCTCTCTTTCCCTCTCCCTTCCTCTCTGAAATCAATAATTTATTATATATATTCTTGACGAGGATTAACAACAAGAAAAAAGGACTGTAGAATAAAGAGACACACCGCCCTGATATTATTAACATTGAGCAAAGGAGGAAGGGAGGGAGGGAACCAGCACCCAGGAGGCTGGGAGGCTTGCTAACGACGATGGCTTCTCCTCTGTGTCCGCCCCACTGACTTCAACGACCTCTGAGCCTACATCCCTTGAGGCCCAAGAGGTCGTCAAACTCTATCTTGTAAACTTCATCCCAGAACCCACTTACGAACAAGGAACAGGCTGGACCAGCCGTGGGTGCTTGAGCTGGGATCTTGAGGATGATGTCCAGGCAAAGAGGTTCTGTCTGGAGACAGAAACCTTAGCCCTGTCTCCGGGCGCAGACACTCACAGGCTCTGAAAGGTCATGGAGGAAGCCGTCCGAGGTCCCTGTGTGGGGGCCTGGGGTCAGGCCAGGGCGCTTTGAGAGGATGCTGTCTCCATCCGTGTCCCGGTGGGGGCAACTCCATTGGGGACACGTGAAACGTGAAACCCAAAAGCCCAGCTTTGCTTTGAG
>NW_005362676.1:1079399-1085236 GCF_000412655.1 Myotis brandtii | reverse complement strand
TGGGCCCTCGGGGCCCCTCTCTCTCTCTCTCTCTCTCTCTCTCTCTCTCTCTCTTTTATAAATATATATATTTTTTATTTTTTGTTGTTAATCCTCACCTGGAGGATATTTTTACATTGATTTTTAGAGAGAGTGGAAGGGAGAGGGAGAGGCAGAGAGAGAGAGAAACATCGATGTGAGAGAGACACAGCGATTGGTTGCCCCCTGCACGCAGCCCTGATCAAGGCCGGGAAACCTGCAACCAAGGTCCGTGCCCTTGACCGGAATCAAACCCGGGATCCTTCAGTCCTCAGGCCGACGCTCAATCCACTGAGCCAAACTGGCCAGGGCTTTCTTTATAAGTATATTTTGATTGATTTTAAGGAGGAGGGGAAAGGCAGGGAGAGGGAGAGATAGAAACAGCAATAATGCTAGAGAATCATGGATCAGCTGCCTCCTGCATGCCCCATGGGGATGGCCTACTGGGGATCCAGCCCACAACCTGGGCCTGTGCCCTTAACCGGGAATCGAACCGTGTCCTCCTGGTTCATAGGTTGACGCTCAACCACTGAGCCACGCCGGCCGGGCCTCTTTTTTCATCTGGAAGAGATGCCGCAACGGCTCGCGTTCCGGGTGCCAGACGGCGTCCGGAATGATAAGTAGTTCTGTTTATGGGGACACGTGCCAAATCCCAGAGAAAATTCCCAGAACAATGACTGTAACTCATGACACGACAGAGTGTGTGGAATTCTCTTCTGGCGCCCGGGCCTCCCAGGTTGCGGACGGAGAAGCCGGTGGGAGTTTCATGTCCGTCCTCTGAGGAGGTCATGGCCCAAGAGGTCGTCAAACCGTGATCACTGACTTTTCAAAATGCAGCCTCATGGCTCTGTGGGGAGAAGGCGAAGGAACCCTCATGGGAAAGCACTGTTGGTAGGCACCTTCTCTGCCCCTTTTCAGCTGAGACAGGGAGGATGCTCCAACCCACTGAGCCACACTGGCCAGGGCGCCCTGTTCATGCTTTGCTGTTAGGTTGAAACATACGAGGTTATTATCAGTTGACCTTTTCTGACTGTCAAAATCTAATATTTAGGCAGACTTTAAACGTGTGTTTTTTTGTGTTTTTTTTTTAAATGTTCCTTCTATTTTATCCAACACCTTCCATCGTGTTCAGCAGGACTGGCCCGAATGATGGAGCCTGCCAGGTCCCCAGCCATGGAGTCTGTCTTTTGTCTCTCCGCGCCGATGGCCGTGGGAAGACCTTTCTCTCTCCAAAGCCAGCTCTGCCATGTGCGAGCCCCACGACCTTTCTCCCACATCCTGCCCCCTTATCTCGGTGGCCACCATCGCTCTTCCCGCGAGCTCTTCCTCTTCTGCATTTTTTGGTTGACAGTTCATGTTTCTCTCGTCGCTGGAAAGCGATTCCAACAAGTGCACGTGATCTCTTCTCTCCCTTCCGTCTACCGCGCAGGGAGCAAAGCGGGAAAGAGAGAGACAATGAGAAACGGGAAGCAAACGAACAGGAAACACCGCTGAGAGACAAGAGGGGAATGTGAATGGAATCCCAGGCTGACAGGCAGGTTGTAGCTGCTCAGAGCAGCCCGTCCCGTTCTGAGCGGTAAGAGAGAAAACCATAGGGAAGAGATCTCCCCCAAGGAAACAAAATTGATAGAACAGGGGATGCTTTCAATGTATTTAGAGGAGCCGGGTCGGTGTGGCTCAGTGGTTGAGCATCGACTTGTGAACCAGGAGGTCATGGTTCGATTCCCGGTCAGGGCACATGCCCGGGTGGCAGGTTCTATCCCCAGTAGGGGGCGTGCAGGAGGCAGCCCATCTATGATTCTCTCTCGTCATTAAAGAAATCAAACAATGTTAGGAAGACGTATGTGCCTAGGTATGAACACAAACTTGTACCAAAACACAATAAAATGCAGTTCTGAATAGAATTCCTACGATATGCCTTGGAACTGAGCAAACGTATTTCACAGGTAATATAAAGGAATAAAATCTGAGAACACCCCAGGACATTTTATAAAACAATGGTTTGCCTTACCGGGTGTTACAACTTCCTTTAAAACTGCTTTCACGCTTGGCATGAAAAGAACCACATAAATCAGAAACAAATGAAGCAAAAAAAAAAATGGTAACATTTTCTTTATCATCCTTGGCTTGTTCCACTTAGCATGGGCATGTCTTACTTCATCGTTTTGAAAATCTAATAAAGATGATTCAATAACAATCGAGTGAAATCGTTTTTATGTAGATGTGTTTTTCATCTCTCTTTAGAAAAACAAAATGGTTTCAGTGCTTTGGTTTATAATACATTTTAGGAGGGTGGTACTTGCACAAACGCGTCAGGGTAAAGGGACTATTTTGAGGCTGCCTTTGATATGGTTTAGGATGGATCTTTGGTAGCTTTCCACATCTGTATAGCGGGCACCACCTCAGTCTTGCAAAGGGCCACTGCTATTTCAGACTAGGAATCCACCATTGTCTGTTTTTCCAGGCCCATCCTGACCGGCATCAAAATGTCTCCAGTGTCAGCTAACGCCAGCAATGCTGCCAGGCATGGTCTTGAACGTGTAGCCTAATGCATGGTGTGAGGAATTGGTCAGTTACATACATTTTTTAAAATATATTTTTTTATTGATTTCAGAAAGGAAAGGAGCGGGAAAGAGAGAAATATCCATGATGGGAGAGAATCATGTATCGGCTGCCTCCTGCACACCCCACACTGGGGATCGAGCCCACAACCCGGGCATGTGCCCTTGACCGGGAATCAAACTGTGACCTCCTGGTTCATAGGTCGACGCTCAACCACTGAGCCACACCGGCCAGGTCGAAAGTGGTTTATTTTGTTAATATTATATCTTATTTCCCTCAATAGTGTTCATAATTTTCTCAGCAGATCCTGCCTTTTTCATGGTAAGTTTGTTCTTATGGGTATAGATGTTTATTATCTTGGTTGTGCGGTAAAGAAATCTTATTTTCCAATCTGTTTTCTACAGAGGAAAGCTGTTAATCTCTCTATGATTTTTTTTTTCAGCTGGCCTTATGGATCCATTTGAAAATGTCCAAACAGAACTGCCTCCTTCATGGAATAGGTGAATATCCAATGAAAGCAACAAAACACCCTTTTAGCCCGAGCTGGTTTGGCTCAGTGGATAGAGCATCGGCCTGAGGACTGAAGGGTCCCGGGTTCGATTCCGGTCAAGGGCACATGCCCGGGTTTCGGGCTCAATCCCCAATAGGGGGCATGCAGGGGGCAGTCCATCCATGATTCTCTCTCATCATGGATGTTTCTCTCTCTCTCTCTCCCTTTTCCTTCCTTTCTGAACTCAATAAAAATATCCTTTAAAAAAAAAAAAAGGATAGAGGAGGCTAGATGCCATGTGATGGCAATAAATGAACCCTGTCATAAACACGAGATTACTTCCTGCTCACATAAATTCCAATTCGAGCCGGGAGCCATCCTTTGCCTTGTGCAGATCCACCCAGTGACTCAGGGATCCAGGCTCCCTCTATGTTGTCCCGGGTCCCTGTAGCAGAGGCTGAGAGGGACAGAGGACACACTGTATCCTTTTGCCAGATCTGGGAGGAAAACACCTTAGTGCTCACAGCCCACCTGCCAGAGTAGGTCACAGGCCCTGCAACCTGGCTTAGCAGCAAGGGAGCCTGGGAACCGTGGGAGCGTTCAAGGGCCATCGTAGGTTGAGCATCATCGACTCTTTTTTTTTTTTTTCTTTTTCCACGACGTCAGCACCGTCGTGTGTGGTCAACAGGCTGACGTGTGTGGTCCGGCGCCTTCACGGAGAAGTTTCAGCCGCAGGAGACGGGCCGTGCAGCTGCTGGCGGGGTGTGGGAGAGCGTGGTGACCCCGAACCGGCACCTGGTCCCTGGTCTGTTTCCTGGATTTCTCACTCACACCCTTTGTTCTCTCTGACTCTCCCGTTCGGTGTATAAACAGGGCCTCGCTCCCTCAATCCCCTGGCTTACTCACCACCTCTCGTTCCTGCCGGGCCCGTGGGCGGTTTCAGAGGAAGTTTCTAGCCGGACCTGGGGGAGCAAAGAGAAGGCCGGAGTCTCGGGGGGTGGCAGGGTCCAGATCTCAGGTTCATGGCTCATCTGCCCCCCAACCCTCCCCTGCGCTTTCTCCTCTACTGTCAGGCTCGGAGCGCGGGATCTTTAGAAGACAAGAGTCGAGATGTATTTATTTTTTATATATTTTTAATTGATTTCAGAGAGAAAGGAAGAGGGAGAGAGAGAGATGCATCCATGATGAGAGAGAACCATGGATCGGCTGCCTCCTGCTCGCCCCACACTGGGGATGGGGCCCGCAACCCGGGCATGTGCCCTGACCGGGAATCGAACCGTGACCTCCTGGTTGCATAGGTCGATGCTCAGCCACTGAGCCACGCCGGCCGGGCTGGCCTCTTTACACTTTGATGAGGTGCCCACATCTCATTGTAGCCTTGGGTTTCGCTCTCAGGAGAGAAGACGGGGGTGGGTGGGGGGGATCCTTGCTTGTGGGTTTGCATTGTTCGTGAGGCATCATGGAAAACAAACCCCCAAGTATGCAGACGTGACACGGGTATTTCATTGAAACAGACGTTGAAATAGAGCCATGTCGCCCGGGCAGGGAATGTCTCCGGCCTGTCAATCCGTCTCTAAAACGGGGAAACGCAGGCCTGGCTGGTGTGGCTCAGTGGATAGAGCATCGGCCTGCAGACTGCAGGGTCCCGGGTTTGATTCCGGTCAAGGGCACGTGCCTCGGTTGCAACTGTCAGGCTCGGAGCGCGGGATCTTTAGAAGACAAGAGTCGAGATGTATTTATTTTTTAATATATTTTTATTGATTTCAGAGAGAAAGGAAGAGGGAGAGAGAGAGATGCATCCATGATGAGAGAGAACCATGGATCGGCTGCCTCCTGCTCGCCCCACACTGGGGATGGGCCCCGCAACCCGGGCATGTGCCCTGACCGGGAATCGAACCGTGACCTCCTGGTTGCATAGGTCGATGCTCAGCCACTGAGCCACGCCGGCCGGGCTGGCCTCTTTACACTTTGATGAGGTGCCCACATCTCATTGTAGCCTTGGGTTTCGCTCTCAGGAGAGAAGACGGGGGTGGGTGGGGGGGATCCTTGCTTGTGGGTTTGTATTTTTCGTGAGGCATCATGGAAAACAAGCCCCCAGGTATGCAGACGTGACACGGGTATTTCATTAAAACAGCCGTTGAAATAGAGCCATGTCGCCCGGGGAGGGAATGTCTCCGGCCTGTCAATCCGTCTCTAAATCGGGGAAAGGCAGCCCTGGCTGGTGCGGCTCAGTGGATAGAGCACCGGCCTGCAGACTGCAGGGTCCCGGGTTTGATTCCGGTCAAGGGCACGTGCCTCGGTTGCAGACTCAATCCCTGATCCTGGCCAGGGCGCGTGCGGGAAGCAGCCCATCGATGTGTCTCTCTCACATCGATGTTTCTCTCTCTGTGTCTCTCCCCCTCCCTCCCACTCTCTAAAAATCAATGGAAGCATATTCCCGGGTGAGGATGAACAATGATAAACATAAAGTGGGGAAACGTGTATGTCCCCTTCTGCAGGTGGGTGTCTGATTCAGTAAATGCCGTCCTATAGGTGCAGCCCGGCCACACTCCTGGGCACCCCGTGCCTCGCCAGCAGGGCATCGGGAGCTGTTTGGACGCTGGAGTGCTCTCAAGGGCCTTATTCACGGTTTAGCAACAACCTATCGGGATTATTCACGGTTTAGCAAGAACGTATCAGGCAGGACAATGGGCCTCTATTGTCTTCCTCCCAGAGCTCTTGCCAGCCAAGCCTATATATAACCCAGAAGATTCCCCACGTGTGACTC
>NW_005362676.1:1078528-1079168 GCF_000412655.1 Myotis brandtii | reverse complement strand
CAGCCCAGGCCTGGGAGCTCAGGAGGCTGATGCCAGGGCCCAGAGACAGAAGGTGAGGGGAAACCGAGTCCCCGTGTGAGGCCCAGGACAGGAGCTGGGTCAGCCGTTAATTTTTTAATTTTTTAAATATATGCTTATGGATGTCAGAGAGGAAGGGAGACGGGGAGAGAGAGAGAAACATCCATGACGAGAGAGAATCATGGATCGGCTGCCTCCTGCACGCCCCCCACACTGGGGATCGAGCCCGCAACCCGGGCGTGTGCCCTGACCGGGAATGGAACCGGGACCTCCTGGTTCCTAGGTCGACGCTCAACCACTGAGCCACACCGGCCGGGCTAAACATGTATTTTTCAACTCTTCCTCTCAACATCTGCACGCGTAGCCTTGCAGACAGGAGTCAACAGCTGGACCAGGCCCTGGGTAGCTTAGTCCAGCCACCTGGGTTCTAGCTCATCTTACATCGGCGGCCACTTCTGATCTTGGCGTCCAAATGGATGGAGACATGAGCTTGAACGTGGAACGGAGTGCGGAATCTCGGAGGGAAGGCGGGGGAGGGCGGGTGTGTGAGTGGGAGCTAACCAACCAAAGACCTTGCATGCATCTATGCAGAGTCCACGGACACAGACAGTGGGGTGGTGAC
>NW_005362676.1:1049645-1078166 GCF_000412655.1 Myotis brandtii | reverse complement strand
CATATGTAATAGTTTCAACAATAAAGATTTAAAAAAGAGAGAGAGAAATGAGCTGGCAAGCAGGGAGCCAGTCAGAGTAGACACCAGACCGACGGGCAGTCTGGCAGGGGGGCTGTGGAGACGGTGGGTGGGAGAGCCATGCCCAGAGGCTTGGCGTCCTGTGTCTAGAGCCCGTGGCCGCCGGCCAGGCCGGCGCTGTCCCTGCCCAGGGAGAAACCGCACAGTCAGCATCCCCGGCCCCGGGGTCTCCTCCGAAGGACGCATCCGGCCACGCGAAGACAGAGGTCAGACCGATGGGCCGCGACCCAGCGGTTAAGGGCCTCTGCCCAGTACATGCCTCGCGTTTCATTCATTCTCTCAACAACTGTGTACGGGTGGCCAGGGGGCCCTGCGCCAGGAGGCGGGAGAAACCCAGGCTGTGTCTCCGGCCGGTCAGGAGACAGGCGCCTAGACAAGAGCCCCCGTGGACGGCAGAGGGTGGGGGGCCAGGGAAGGAGAGGGAGACAAGTGCTGGGTGCCCTGTGTCCCATGCCCTGTGGTGGGAAGATAAGGGCAGCTGTCTTTGACCTTGCCTGGCCTGGGTCCTTAATTTCTTTTTCTTTCTTTCTTTCTTTCTTTCTTTCTTTTCTTCTTTCTTTCTTTCTTTCATTCTTTTGTATATTTTTATTGATTTCAGAAAGGAAGGGAGGAGAGAGAGATAGAAACATCAGTGATGAGAGAGAATCGCTGATCGGCTGCCTCCTGCACGCCCCGCACTGGGGATCGAGCCCACAACCCGGGCCTGTGCCCTGACCGGGAATTGAACTGAGACCTCCTGGTTCCTAGGTCCACGCTCAACCACCGAGCCACACCGGCCAGGCAAGGAGGCTCCTTCTTGATCGGAGTAGCCTGGTGGCAGGATCGAGAAGGGGTCTGCGGCCTCAGAAGGATCTGGGTTCAAATCCCAGCCTGGCGACTTGGTAACGACGGCCCGACATGGTGAGAGCTTAGACTCGGAGCCTGAGGCCTGAGGCCAAATTGCGGCGTCCGCTTGGGTTGGCTGACGTGTCTGTGCCTCAGTTTCCTCCCCCACGAGGTGGGGGTCTCTGCAGTCCCCACCACGGGGCTGTCAAGCCGACGGAGCCGGTGGATTCCCGGAAAGTGCTTCCCACAGAGCGAAGCGACCAGCCAGCGCCTGGCTGCTGTCAGCTCCGTGCGTGAGGGCACGTTTGTTATGGTTAGCTGCGGCGACGGGACAGGGACTGCGGGGAATTAAGCAAGCAAATCGCTGAAAAAATGCTGAGGAGGCGCCTGACAAATATTAGTGTTTTCTCTTCCACATTTTTCTGATAAGATAAAAAAATTGCGTGGAGGGCAACAATCTGCCGGCCTCCTCGTCGTCCCAGCGGGCACAGGCCTGCCACAGAGGGGACCGTGCCAGGGGGCGGCTCCTGCAGTCCTCAGGTTGTGAAATTGTCGAGAAAACACCCATGGACGTTCGCCTTAATGTTCAGACGCCATCTTTGGAAAGGTGGCTTCAAAAGATAGATGCAGGGCCCGGCTGGCGTGGCTCCATGGTTGAGCATCGACCGATGAACCAGGAGGTCACAGTTCGATTCCCGGTCAGGGCACATGCCCGGGTTGCGGGCTCCATCCCCAGTAGGGGGCCTGCAGGAGACAGCCCATCCATGACTCTCTCTCATCATTGATGTTTCTCTCCCTCTCTCCCTCTCCCTTCCCCTCTGACATCATTAAAAATGTATTTAAAAAGAAAAGATGTAGCAGTGGTTCTCAACCTGTGGGTCGCGACCATCGGAAAACACATATAGCATATCAGATATTTACATGACGATTCATAACAGTAGCAACATGACAGTGATGAAGCAGCAACGAAAATCATTTTATGGTTGGGGGTCACCACAACATGAGGAACTGTATTAAAGGGTCGCGGCATTAGGGAGGTTGAGAACCACTGAGTAGAGGCAGGGCTTGGGGTGGGGAGGAGATGGATTAGTCAGGTCAGGTCGGGGAATGAATGAATGAAGAAAGAATGAAGAATGAATTCATGAATGAATGAGTGAATCTCCGATGAATGAAGCTGTGAGTGATGCCACGCCGGTTAGCTGGAAAGAGGACACGTCGGCGGCGGGACCACGCCGTGGGCATTCCTCCCCATTGTTCATTGTTGAATGTTGCTGGGGGCAGGGGGCGGGTGGATGGAATGGTGTGTGAGCCCCATGTGGTGTGATGCGCTCTGGCCCAAGTACGTTTCAGTTCTCAGGCCTGGAATCTGTCTCCGGAAGCCGCTGGCACCCTTATTTATCTACGTGACTCACCCCTCTCGGTGGGGAGAACCAGCCTGCCGTCTCAGTGACACAGAGATACCGAGACGCGGTACTCACGGCCGTGCCAGGAGAGGTGAGTATCTACACGCGGCGGAGGCAGTTTCACTGTGTAAATGGCGTGTGGGCAGCCTCGCAGCTCTGTGGGTGAGAGAGACTGTGGGTGAGAGGAGACACAATACCTGGCTAACTCCCGGCCAGTTAGCCTGTTTTTTTTTCTGTTTTTTTTAATCCTCAACCGAGGATATTTTCCCATTGATTTTTAGAGAGAGGGAGAGACAGAGAGAACCAGCGATGTGAGAGAGACACGTCGATGGGTTGCCTCCTGCACGCGCCCTGACCAGGGCCCGGGCCCAGGAGGAGCCTGCAACCCTTGACCGGAATCGAACCCGGGACCCTGTGGTCTGCAGGCTGACGCTCTAGCCACTGAGCCAACCTGAGCAGGGCCTCTTGAGAGGGTGGGAAAGAGAGAGAGAGAGAGAGAGAGAGAGAGAGAAAGGAAGGAAGGAAGGAAGGAAGGAAGGAAGGAAGGAAGGAAGGAAGGAAGGAAGAAATAGAGAGAAACATCCATGATGAGAAAGAATCATTGGCCGGCTGCCTCCTGCACGCCCCCCACTGGGGATCGAGCCCTCAACCCTGGCATGTGCCCTGACCAGGAATCGAACCCTGACCTCCTGGTTCATAGGTCGTCACTCAACCCCTGAGCCACGCCGGCCGGGCCCAGTTCCTCCTTTATAGGCTCCTAAAGTGACGCCCCTCTTGCTCAGGGGGTCCCTGCAGCGGCCCCCAGCCTGGGACAACCCCAGTTGTTCCTGGGGGCCTCGCTCTCTCCATCGGCATCCCCACCCCGGGGCGAGCTGCCCAGAAGCGCGCAGGCCGGAGCCTCCGTCCGTCCGTCCACATCTGCTTTCCCAAGCTCTCCCGCCGGCCCAGGCGGCCCGGGGCCCCACCGGAAGCCCCACGCACTGAGGAAGGAAAGCAATTCGAGCCAAGCCGCTGGGGAGCTCCCCCGAGGAGGGGTTTTGGCTCGCTCGCCGGACGCGGGGTCCTCAGGCTCCGGCTGTGAAACATGCCCGAGTCTGCAGCTCGCATTTGCCGTCGCACGTGCGGATCCAGGGCTGACATGGAGGCTCCGGGGCCCCCGCCCTCAGAGGCACCCTGGGAGCCGGATCCAGGGCGAGTGGCCTGGGGTTTCTGACCCAGAAAGCGGGGGAGGGGGCCGGGGGGCCTCTCAGAGGCAGAGCCGTCCCTCCTCTCAGGCCACGGCCCCTGGGCAGAGGACCAATCCCACAAGGACAGTCGCTGATGAGCCCTAGGAAGCCATCTGCGTCCACAGCTGCTGCCTACGCCACTGCCTCTGCTGTTGTAGCTGTTCTCCTCGCCCCAGGATGTTTCCCCTTGATTTTCAGGGAGAGGGAGAGACAGAGAGAGAAACATCGACGTGAGAGGGACACGTGGATGGGTTGCCTCCTGCCCGAACCCTGCCCAGGGCCCCAGGCCGGGGAGGAGCCTGCCACCGAGGCCCGTGCCCTTGACCGGAATCGAATCGGGACCCTTCGGTCCGCAGGCCGACGCTCCATGCACTGAGCCACAGCGGCCAGCGCTGGGGAGGTGTCTTCCGAAAGAGAAAAATGCATGAATCAGGACAAATGTCGGAAACGCATAAACACACACGTCACCGCTCACAGCTGTGTAACCAGGTCCGCTGGGGGAGAAGGAGCCCGCGGTGATTACAGTGACTAGATCCAGGCGGTGCGGATTGGGGGTCCCCCCCTTCCCACTTCCTCACACGCCTCTCGGCACCTCCTCTGGGGTCAGAGTGCGTGCGTGGGGCCTGGTGCTGCTCTGTCACCCGCGGTTTACAGCCGGGCCCGGAGGCCCTGGCGTCCGCTGCCCCCTCCCCCTGCGCGGGGAGAATGAACTGAATGCTCGCCTGGCAGCCGGCCGCCCCAGCTGAGGGCCTCTGGCCGCCAGGGAATTCCCCAAACAGCGGCGGAGAGGGCAGGGGTCACCCTCAGAGCCGACAGAATTGGCACTGACTTCACATGAGGGAGGTGGGCTGGGGACAGACATTAGGGCGCGGTGGGGACTGTGGAAAGGGGGCGGCCTCGGGCCCCCCTCAGTGGTTCTCAAACTCCTGCAGGCGTGAGAAGTGCCTGGAGGGCTTGTGCAAACATGGACTGCGGGGTGGCACCCCTGCCTTTCTGATGCAGCCGGTTTAGGTAAAAAAAAAAAATAATAATTGCATTTCTGCTCCAGCCGGTTTGGCTCAGTGGATAGAGCGTTGGCCTGCAGACCGAAGGGTCTGGGGTTCGATTCCAGTCAAGGGCATGTACCTCGGTTGCAGGCTCAATTCCCAGCCTTGGTCAGGCATGTGCAAAGGCAACCAATCGATGTGTCCCTCTCACATCAATGTTCCTCTCTCTCTCTCTCTCTCTCTCTCTCTCTCTCTCTCTCTTTCTTTCTCCCTTCTACTTCCTCTAAAAATCAATGGAAAAATATCCTCAGGTGAGGAGTAACAACAACAAAAAATGTGCATTTCTTTTTTTTAAGTTTTTTTTTTACTAAAAAAAATTGTTTTCGATTACAGTTTTCATTTACTATTATTTTGTATGCGTTTCTGGTGTATAGCATAGTGGTTGCACAATCATTCACTTTCTAACATGGTCCCGGTACCCACCTGGCACCCATCCCCAATTATTATTATAATATGATCAACTATATTTTCTAAGCTCTACTTTGTCCCCATAACTATTTTGTAAGGACCATGTGTCCTGCTCAATCCCTTCGCCTTTCTCACCCAGTCCCATGAGTGTGTTCTCTGTATCTGTGAGTCTGTCTCCTGTGTTTATATGGTTCTTTAGTTTCCACATCTGAGTGAGATCAGATGGTATTTGTCTTTCTCTGACTGACTTATTTCACTTAGCATAATACCCTCCAGGGCTACCCATATTTTTGCAAATGCTTGTGGTCTCATTCTTTTTTACGGCCGAGTAATATTCCACTGTATACACGTACCTCAGCTTTTTTATCCACTTGTCTACTGATGGGCACTTGGGTTGCTTTATGGGCTGGCGACTGTGAATACCTCTGCAAGGAGCTTAGGGATTCATACGTCTTTTTGAATTAGGGTTTTGGGGTTCTTTGCCTGTACACCCAGAAGTGGAATCACTGGGCCTTCAGGCAGTTCCATGTTTCGTTGTTGGGGGGACCTCCATACTGCTTGGCACAGTGGCTGCACCAGTCTGCATTCCCCCCAACAGTGCACTTCTTCTTATTTTTTTAATCCTCACCTGAGGATATTTTTCTCCATTGATTTTTAGAGAGAGTGGAAGAGAGTGGAAGACAGAGAGAAACATCGATGGGAGAGAAACACGTCGATGGGTTGCCTCCTGCACACGCCCCGGCCAGTGCCTGGTCCGGGGAGGACCCTGCAACCGAGGTACGTGCCCTTGGCCGGATCGAACCCGGGACCCTTCCTTCCGCAGGCCAACGCTCTATCCACTGAACCAAACCCGCTGGCGGCTAGGTCAGTGGTCAGCAAACTGCGGCTCGCGAGCCACATGCGGCTCTTTGGACCCTTGAGTGTGGCCACGAAGTTTCAATCGCACTGTACGTGCGCGCCCGCAGGTGGTATTTTGTGGAAGAGCCACACTCAAGGGGCCGCAGTTTGCCGACCACTGGGCTAGGTCAACAGTGCCCTTCTAATGCCCAGGTGCCACTGCTGCTGCCGGTTGGGGACCCCGCTTGCAGGATCGCCTCCCTACCTGAAGGGGGCGTTGGTTCCCCAGCACCAGCCTGCAGTTAGTTGCCTGGGGGAAGACAGCCCAAGGCCGCCAGCTCTCCCAAGTTTTGGGGGGATGGTCTTAGGGCAGCAGGCAAGCTCGGCCTTAAACACGGAAAAGCCTTCTGACCACTTGAGACTGTAACCAGCGCTTCTTCCCTGTGGACGCGAAGAATCTGAAGCTTCGTGAAAAACACACAGACGGACAGACGGACGACAGCCACGGAGAGGCCTTCCAAGGAACCATTTCAGCAGGTACCACCAAGGGGAGGGTTGTAGCAGTGTTCCTGGGAGAAAAAGAACCGAAAGAGTGTGCATTTCGTGCTGTGGCTACGTTTTCTTTCAGCCGCTCTAACGGGTAGATGGGGATAGCTTACTGCGGTTTCCATCTGCATTCTCTCGCGGCTGATTGTGCCAACTATATTTTCAGGTGTGTATTGCCACGCCTGTACCCTCTTAGGTCTGTTCCTGTCTCTTGTCCAAATTATAAGGAGTTGTTTGCTTTTTTTTTCTGACTGTTTTGTTGAGTGGGGAGGGTTTAAAATAATATACCCAGTTGCTCCAGCACCCAGGTCTTGGTATCCATGAACATGGTATATCTCTCGATGTCTCTTCGGATACTTCTGTCTCTTTTCCAAAAGTTTCGCCTTTTCCTTGAATAGACTTGGGTATGTCTCGTTAAGTTCATACCCACAATTGGCTTGTTCTCCCTCTTTTGGATGAGATTTTTCATTATTTCCTCCAGGTGGCCTTGCATAGTAGAACTGTAGGCCCCTGGCTCTTGTGGATTGATTTTATAAGCTGCAACTGTACTGAATTCTGTTACGGTGTGTGTTCCTTGTCACGTCCATTTTGGGGAGCTTTTCCAATATATGATGATATTGTGTGCACAGAGGTAGCTTTTTTTTGCCATCTTTTTTTTTTCCTCTTCCAAATTCTCCTGTTTGCAGTGATTCCCTTGTTTGGTTGCTTTGCCTAATACTTCCGACACAACTTTCTACCATTGAGGTGATTGTGGGCATCTTTGCCTTGGTTCTAGTTTCGATGGAAAGGTTTTTTTAGCGCCAATGAGAGCTGCATTTCTCAAACAATCGTATGATTTTTATCCTTGGCTCTGGTGACATGAGGAATTGTATCGCTGTGTTTTCTGAATGGAACCACGCTGCATTCCGGCGAGAAACGCGGTTTGCTCACAACATCTTCTCTTTAATTGGTTGTTCGATTCCACTTGGCAACATTTTTCTTTAACATTTTCTTATCGATATGAATGAGGGAGATGGGTCTCTGGTTTTAATGTTTTATAAAATCTTTGTCAAATTTTCAAAGGGATGAAGGTCTTGGCTTCATAAATAATAGGAGGTTTTCCCTCTCTTTCTATGTTATAGAATAGCTTAAGTCGCTAACGCTGGTACTATCTGATTTTAAGGTTTGCTAAAATTCCCCCAGGAAACCATTTGGGTTTCATGCTCTTTGGGGGTACTGGGGGGGGCTCTAACTACTTTATGGCTTCTTAATCATTGGTCTGTTCAGACTTTTTGAAGAAAAGGGGCCCTTTCTAGTGGGTTATGACCTGCAAGAACTGAAGAAAAAAAATACTAATATCATTTGTGGTTCAGAAACTATGGATACTGGTTTTATCGGGATAGGACTTTGTTTTTATCTTACAAACACTGAGAAAGAAGAATTAATTCTCCCTCGCAGCTTGCATTCCATCATGTTGGAATTACAATATCATTGGTTATAGGTGGTGAGATAGGAAGTCTTCCCTAAGCCCTCTCTTTCCTTGGGAACAAAAATCAGCATGAATATTTTGGGGTGCACATATCACAGAACAGTTGGGGTTCCCAAACTACTCATTGCATATTTCAATGTCATGTCAATGCAGGAGTTAGATAAAAAGAAATGTAAAGGTTCTGCCCAGCCTGCATGACTCAGTGGTTGAGCGTCACCCTATGAACCAGGAGGTCACAGTTCAATTCCCAGTCAGGGCACATGCCCGGGGTGCGGGCTCGATCCCCAGTAGGGGGCGTGCAGGAGGCAGCCGATCCATGACTCTCTCTCATCATGGATGTTTCTATCTCTCTCCCTTCCTCTCTCTGAAATCAATAAAAATAGATATATTTTAAAAAGAATTAATAATTCTTTAAAACTGACTTTTTGGACTCCCTGGTTGGCATTTGCCCAATGAGAATGGTTTCCTTTGGTTCGGGGTTTGCAATTTTGCACTGAGAGGCGCTTTGTAAAAACCATTCAGTGCCATTTCTCTCAGCTTCACTCCTAAGAAATCCCGCTTCTCCACTCTGACTCCTCGCTTTTTCTCTAGATAATATTTTCCACTACCGCTTTGGGGAGCTGAGCAGATGTATTTGGATCCCTTGGTCCAAACTAATGACTTGTTTCTGGACAGAAAAATGTTACCATCAACAGGATTTTTGAAAGAACACATATACATATATATTACCCTGGGTCCGGTCCCGGCCAGCAGTGTGGGATGGCTGGGCCTCCGTCCCTGGTTTGCCAAGATGCTTATGCGGCAGGAATGTGACTTATGTAAGCCTGGAGGTGCTCCCAGCGCGCCCCCTCCCTCTCAGCTTTTTTCCATTAAGAAGTTGCTCTTTCTTTCAGGATAGCACCGTAGGCGGCTAAAAGGAAAAGGGGTGTGGCTCCGTGGTTGAGCATCGACCTAGGAACCAGGAGGTCAGGGTTCGATTCCCGATCAGGGCACATGCCCGGGTTTCGGGCTCCATCCCCAGTAGGGGGCATGCAGGAGGCAGCTGATCCATGATTCTCTCTCCTCATGGATGTTTCTCTCTCTCTCTCTCCCTCTCCCTCCCTCTCCGAAGTCAATAAAAATGTATTTTTTTAAAAAAAATAAAGATGAATAAATGGGAAGGTGCGGTCGGAAGGCTGGGCAGAGACCAGCTGTTATTGGGGCTCGAGCATAACCCATGGGCCTTGTCCATTGCAGGAGGGTCACCTCAGAGCCTCCCTATTGGCCCCTTTATCTGGGGGCCGGGGGTGAGGGGACCCCACATGGGTGGGGGGTCTCCGTAGCGTCATCAGAGGGGAAGGAGCAGGTGGGGGCCAAGCTGTTCTAAGAATAAGAACGCACTGTCCGACTCAGGGGAGAGTGGAGACTGTGAAAGGAGGGTGCGCCCCGCGCCCCCCCCCCGCCTGGGAGCCCCCAGACGTGTGCTGTTGGGTGAATAATGAAGGAAACCTGCCCGCTCTCCCACGGAGACGTAAATCATTCCCTGCCGCTGGGGACACTCGTGGCGGAGCCTAACTCTTCGCAGCTGTCCCGGGGAGACGGGGCGGGGTGATGAGAGAGAGGCAGAGAGAGAGAGAGAGAGAGAGAAGGAGGGAGGGGAGAGAAGGAGAGACATGGGAACACAGAGTCACAGAGGGAAACAGAGAAAGGAAAAGAGATGCAGAGACAGCGAGAGACACAGCCTGAGACAGCCGAGAGACATGGGAACACAGAGTCACAGAGGGAAACAGAAAGGAAAAGAGACGCAGAGACAGCGAGAGACACAGCCTGAGACAGCCACTGAGAAGGCGAGGGAAAGAGCCAGCTCAGTTAGGGGGACGTGTGATATTAGCAAATGAAAAGGAGGTGGAGCCCTGGCCGGTGTTGCTCAGTGGGAGAGAGAGAGAGAGAGAGAGAGAGAGAGAGCTGGCTCAGTTAGGGGGACGTGTGTTATTAGCAAATGAAAAGGAGGAGGAGCCCTGGCTGGTGTGGCTCAGTGGAAAGAGCATCGGCCTGTGGACTGAAAGGCCCCGGGTTGGACTCTGGTCAAGGGCATGTACCTGGGTGGCAGGCTCGATCCCCAGCCCTGGTCTGGGGGGGTCCCCGTGCAGGAGGCAACCCATCGATGTGTCTCTCTCACGTCGGTGTTTCTGTCTTTCTCTCTCTCTTCCTCCCACTCTCTCTAAAAATCAATGGGAAAATACCCTCAGGTGAGGATTTAAAAAAAGGAGGCAGGAATGAAGAGGATCCCTCGGTCTGGGTGATCCCCATCTGGGAGACAGACGGCGGCCTGGCTCCGGCCTATGGCCCCGTGTGCCTGGGCAGGGAGGCCACCAGCACGGCCGGATCCCACCCCACGTTCCCCACATAAAGACCACGGGGCCTGTGCTCTCCAGGCAGGCACACAGCGGGGCACTGGGCAGGGCTCGCCACTCAGGTCAATGGGAAAATACCCTCAGGTGAGGATTTAAAAAAAGGAGGCAGGAATGAAGAGGATCCCTCGGTCTGGGTGATCCCCATCTGGGAGACAGACGGCGGCCTGGCTCCGGCCTATGGCCCCGTGTGCCTGGGCAGGGAGGCCACCAGCACGGCCGGATCCCACCCCACGTTCCCCACATAAAGACCACGGGGCCTGTGCTCTCCACTCAGTCTCCTCACAGGCCGCCCTGCAGACCGGGAGCATGAGAGTGGACAGGGAGGGACCAACCGGCCTGGGCCGCGGCCTCCCCTCTCCCAGGGCACAGGCCCGAGGCCCAGGCCACCCCTCCCTGGAGACCTGAGAAATTCCCCTTTAAAAGTATAGCAGCCCGGCTGGCGTGGCTCAGTGGTTGAGCGTCAATCCGTGAACCAGGAGGTCAGGAGGTCTTTGTGATAGGTTCTGCGAGCTTTTCCATATGCCTACATTCCTTAAAAAAAAATTTTTTTATTGATTTCATAGAGGAAAGGAGAGGGAGGAAGAGAGAGAAACATCCATGATGAGAGAGAATCATGGATCAGCTGCCTCCTGCACACCCCACACTGGGGATGGAGCCCACAACCCGGGCATGTGCCCTGACCGGGAATCGAACCCTGACCTCCTGCTTCATAGGTTGACGCTCAACCTCTGAGCCAGGCCGGCCGGGCTGGCTTATATTTTCTTAGACACCAGGAAAAGGACTGTAATAATTGTGGGGCTCAGAGAGGAGGGGACTCGCTGCCTGGAATGAGGGGGTGTGAGGGGATCCAACCCCTTTCTGATCTCTTCTGCTTTGTGGTCGGGCTTGGTTGTTTTTCTGGTCCGGACGCGTCCAGCACGCAGGCATGAGGTCAGCATCTCGGCCTGGGCCGCCCGGCCAAGTTCATTACAGCACTGCCCTCCCGGGAGGGCCCGCAGCTGCCCGGCCCATGGCCGCCTCCACACGCCTACCCGTCCAGGGGCTGCCAGAAGGGCCCGCCCAGGCCGTCAGAGGCCAGTCCGGGGTGCAGAGGCCTCCCCCGCTGCAGGCCCCATGCCTCCAGGCCTTCTCCCGTGGATGGCCCAGACCCCGGATGGAGCGACGGTGGGCATTCCCCGGGGTAGGGAGCCAGGCAGGCCTGAGGCTCAGCGATGGGCTCCAAGTCCAGCCGACCTGGCAACCAGGAAGTGGCCCCAACCCAGGTGATACTCAAGACTCATCAGACTCGCCCGGCCGGTGTGGCTCAGTGGTTGAGCGTCGACCTAGGAACCAGGAGGTCACGGTTCGATTCCCGGTCAGGGCACATGCCCGGGTTGCGGGCTCCATCATCAATAGGGGCCGTGCGGGAGGCAGCTGATCCGTGATTCTCTCTCATCGTTAATGTTTCTCTCTCTCTCTCTCTCTCTTTCCCTCTCCCTTCCTCTCTGACATCAAAATATGTTTTTTTAAAAAGACACCTCCTCAGACTCATCACTTCCTAATGAATTTACCCCATTTTATGATTGTATTAATTTCTGTCTCTGTGTCATCTCCACGGTGCTTATGGGGTGGAAACACCATGGAACACGTGCCATGGCCCCGCTCCTCCCAATTCCCAGCGCAATGATGTCTGGTTGGCAGGAGGATTTACACCACAGGCATTGGCCAAATGCTGCAGACCAGGGGCTCGCCCCTCCCCACCCCTGGGAGCGCTGGGGATGAATCACGTATCCAGTTCCCCAGAATGTAGGTTCCTGTCTGACTCATCTCCCCGCCTCGCACACGGCAGGCGCTCAATACGCACAGCTCAAATCTACCCTGGGTAGGTACGTACCAAGAAAAGCACAGCCCACATTTACGAGAGCTGTGCTCCGGGAACTCTGCAGAATAGTCTCGATTTAAATATCCGTCCCTGTTTATTTTTTATTTCTGTGAATCCTCACGCGGAGACAGTTTCCCGTTGATTTTTTAGAGAGAGTGGAAGGGATGGAAGCGAGGTGAGAGACAGAGAGAGAAACATGGGTGTGAGAGGGACACATTGATTAGTTGCCTCCTGCGCACGCCCCAACCGGGGCCAGGGATCGAGCCTGCAACCGAGGTACGTGCCCTTGACCAGGAATCCAACCCGGGACCCTTCCGTTCCCAGGCTGACGCTCTGTCCACTGAGCCACACCGGCCAGGGGCCCTTCATTTCACTTTAAATCCTCCCAGTTTAGGGCACCTCAAATTGCCTCCTTATTTACAGACTTCGAGACCTAATGCTCAAACCTGGGTGGTAAAGAGCCATCTGTTCCAGGGCCAGACCTAAAAATTAATAATAATAATTATGATGATGATAAACAATAATAATGCAACTCCAAAACGTTCAAAATTCCTGGCCTAAATCGGGCCGTTTAGAGCTGGAAGTTCAAGTGACTCACAACACCATGCAGCTGCCGACCCAACCCCGCTCCCAAGCTAATTGAGTTAAAAAAGAGAAAAATAATAAAAACAAACTCGGAGATGCCTGGTCTCTGCAAGAAGCTAACGCTCTGCACTTCCTCTCCCGCAGCCCCCGGCGCTCTGAGCCGCACGGGGCGCATAAAAGCCCCATTTGGAGAAGGACTCGCTTCCCACGGGCTCTGCCTAGGTGTCTGGCCCGCCCAGGCTTGGAAGTCACGGTCTGCACACACCTGAGAGGGAAGCCGGGGAGGAGGGAAGGGTGGTTTTGCTCTATATTGAAGTCCCTGAGACTCCAAACATTTTCTTTTTTAAATATTTGTATTGATTTCAGAGAGGAAGGGAGAGGGAGAGAGAGAGAGAAACATCCATGATGAGAGAGAATCATGGATCGGCTGCCTCCTGCACGCCCCCTACTGGGGATGGAGCCCGCAACCCGGGCATGTGCCCTGACCGGGAATCGAACCGTGACCTCCTGGTTCCTAGGTCGACGCTCAACCACTGAGCCACGCTTCTTTATAATTCTCTGAGTTTTTCCCAGGGTTTTATGCTGAACAGATACGGTGTCCCGTTGATAGTTGGGGTGGGGGGCGTTGTTTGTGTCCTTGCTCTGTCCAAGGGGGACAGGGCAATGGGGTCCCTCCCTGCTGAGAGCTCCTGGGCTGGGGTCATGCGGAGTCTCCCCAGGAGGCCCACCTTGTCGAGTGTGAGTCACCCCCACCCTCTGCTTGTTACTTCATGAGCTCCTGAGGGACTTAAGTTTGTTTGGGGTTGAGTGTTTTTTTAAGGGTGATTTACATGATGGCACAACCCAGGGGAGCGATTTTTTGTAAATGTGGCACTTTAAAAATATATATATATATATTTGTATTGATCTCAGGGAGGAAGGGGGAGGGAGAGAGAGAGGAACATCAATGATGAGAGAGAATTATGGATCGGCTGCCTCCTGCACGCCCCACACTGGGGATCGAGCTCGCAACCCGGGCATGTGCCCTGACCAGGAATTGAACCGTGACCTCCTGTTCATAGGTTGACGCTCAACCACTGAGCCATGCCAGCTGGACTCCCTTCTTCTCTTTCTAAAAAAAATATATAAAAAATAATTAATAACTAATTACACTTTGTTGCCTAAAACAAATGGGGGTTGGCATAGTTTTGTTGCTGCTTAAAGCAGTAACTCCACACACACACACACACACACACACACACACACACACACACCCCTCTGGGAGTCAGACCCTCCACATTAGCCCTTCAGTTTATTCTCAGTGGGAAGAGAGTCAGAATGGAAAGACGTGGATTTCCGGCCCAGCTGGTGTGGCTCAGCGGCTAGAGCGTCGGCCTGCGGACTGAAAAGTCCCAGGTTCGATTCCCGGTCAGGGCACATGCCCGGGTTTCGGGCTCGATCCCCAGTAAGGGACATGCAGGAGGCAGCCGGTCCATGATTCTCTCTCATCACTGATGTTTCCATCACTCTCTCTCCCTCGCCCTTCCTCTCTGACATCAATAAAAAAAAATATATGATTTAAAAAACGAAGCGGCTTTCCTCCTTCATGAACAACAGCAAGGGGCTCTGCTTTCCCTTCTCAGAGCCCAGGCAAACCCACCAGCAGCTGCCCTGTAGCTAATGATCCACGAGAAAGTCAAGGACACTGTGCCCAGCAGTGGCCACGGGGCTGTCAGGGCCCCAGGATGGGCGCAGGGTTACCCCAAGGCCTAGAAAGACCCGGAACAGGCTGGATAGCCTCTGCCTCCCCCCCCCACCCCCCCCACCCCCCCAGGAAGTGGGCTGCACCCCGCCAGGTGCTCCGTCTCCCGGGTCAGCGCCGGGCTTACACGAGGGCAAGCTTCCAGGTGGGAAGTACAGCATCCTGGTGTCCTGGGGGCCTGTCCACAGATCCAGATGTTTGGCGCCGACAGCCCGCGGCGGCCTGCGTGGTTGACGCTGACCCTGCCTTGCAGGGTGGAGGCCCAGCTGGCCCAGGCAGCGCCTCTGTGCTCACTGCTCTGCAGGCTGCGGTGCGCTCGGGGGGGCCCTTGTGAATCCGGCAACCCTCAGCAGCCAGGCTTCCATTCCAAGGCTGGGGAAAAACCAAGAGTTCCCCTCGCACCCTCCCACCCAAGAAGCGGGGAGAGCAGGGGCTGGCCTATTTGGTGCAGGGGTGGGGGTAAAATAGTGTTATGGGATAGGGGGTGCTGCACGGGGTGGGGGTTCAACTAGACCAGCGGTTCTCAACCTGTGGGTCGCGACCCCTTTGGCGGTCGAACGACCCTTTCACAGGGGTCGCCTGAGACCATCCTGCATATCAGATATTTACATGACGATTCATCACAGTAGCAACATGACAGTTATGAAGCAGCCACGAAAATAATTTTATGGTTGGGTCACAACATGAGGAACTGTATTTAAAAGGCCAGAAGGTTGAGAACCACTGAACTAGACAATCTTTTTTTAAAATATGTTTTTATTGCCCGGCCAGTGTGGCTCAGTGGTTGAGCATCGCCCCGTCCACAGAAAGGTCGCCGGTTCGATTCCCGGTCAGGGCACATGTTGTGGTTGCAGGCTCGATCCCTGGTAGGAGGCAGCTGATCAATGTTTCACTCTCACATCAATGTTTCTCTCACTCTCTCTCCCTCTCCCTTCCTCTCTCTCTAAAAATCTCTCTCAAAAAATCAATTTTTTAAAATTAAGGAATCAAGAGATTGTCCTTAAAAACCCAGATATCCTGCGTCTAGTAAAAAAAAAAAAAAAAAATCAGATGATCCTGAAAGATAGGCCAGAGCTGGGCGGAGCTGGCCCCTCAGCCAGGCCCAGTACCTTGGCGACTTCCAACCTTGGCCTTGTGAGCATCGAGTGTGCCCCTCCCCGTGCTTGGTCCTGCTAAGAAGAAGGTAGAAAAATAACCTCCCCCACCCCGCTGGCGTGGCTCCGTGGTTGAGCATCAATGTATGGACCCGGAGGTCACGGGTTCGATTCCAGGTCAGGGCACATGCCCCGGTTGCTGGCTCGATCCCCAGTAGGGGGCGTGCAGGAGGCAGCCGATCCAGGATTCTCTCTCATCATTGATGCTTCTCTCTCTCCCTCTCCCTCTCCCTTCCTCTCTGAAATCAATAAAAAAAAGAAAAAGAAAAAAAGCTTAACCCCACGGAGCACGCTTTCTCCTCCTGCCGCCCGGCCCTTTGCAGGCTGGGTGGGCAGGCAATGGACCAGCGTGGGTGGTCAGCCTGCCAGGCAGGCCTCCCATTCCCAGGGCTGTGGGCAGCCGGGCTGCCTGCTCTGCATCTCCCTGATGAAGTCTGGCTCCCTTGGAGAGCGTGTGTTTGCACAAAATGCAGCGGGGGGAGGCGGGGGCTGGGGGAGCCGGAGGGGCTGCTGGGAAGGCAGGGACGGTGCCCTCCAGAAGGTGTGTCCCTCCTGCAGCGGGGGCTGCAAAGGAGCCTGGGCTGGGCTCAGCTGCAAGGCATGCTGGGACGTCCATTGGGAGCGGCCACAGGCTAGTAGGAGCTGGTCTTTTTTATTTTAATATATTTTAATTTAATTTTTGTTTTTTTAAATATATTTGTATTGATTTCAGAGAGGAAGGGAGAAGGAGAGAGAGAGAGAAACATCAATGATGAGAGAGAATCATGGATCGGCTGCCTCCTGTACGCCCACTAGTGCCCCGGGCATGTGCCCTGACTGGGAATCAAACCCTGACCTCCTGGTTTATAGGTCGACGTTCAACCACTGAGCCATGCCGGCTGGGCTCACTCTGCCTTTTTTAGCAGATATATTTAAAAATAGAATCTATGCATATGTAAAATCTCATAGAACTGATGACCAAGAAGCGTTAATTTTATTGTATATAAATTAAAGCATTAAATATATATATATATATATACATTTCAAGTCATTAGATATTATAACATAAAAGTTTAAGAGATAGATGGTAGGTAGGTAGATAGATGGATGATAGATAGATAGATAATAGATGGATGAGAGGTGATAGGTAGATAGATAGAGGATAGATAGATAAAAGTTTCAAATCTCTAAAAGCCACTCTATAATACGAAATGTTCACCAACGGGCAAGACATTTTTTAAATAAAGACAGCAGATTTTTTAAAAAACATTGCAGACAGATATATTTAAAAATAGAATCTATGCATATGTAAAATCTCATAGAACTGATGACCAAGAAGCGTTAATTTTATTGTATATAAATTAAAGCATTAAATATATATATATATATATACATTTCAAGTCATTAGATATTATAACAAAAGTGTTTAAGAGATAGATGGTAGGTAGGTAGATAGATGGATGATAGATAGATAGATAATAGATGGATGAGAGGTGATAGGTAGATAGATAGAGGATAGATAGATAAAAGTTTCAAATCTCTAAAAGCCACTCTATAATACGAAATGTTCACCAACGGGCAAGACATTTTTTAAATAAAGACAGCAGATTTTTTAAAAAACATTGCAGAATGCTTAATTGCCTATAACTTATTGATGAGTAAAGTCTGTGAGGCCCACACAGTCCTTCCTGGGCCTGGCCGCCTACACTGCCAGCGGCCCTGCCTGGGGTGTCATTAGAGGCGGAAGAGCATCTCGCGTTGTTTACAGAGGCCACGATGGCACCTCTTCGCTGTCTGGCTGAAATCATAGGTCAAGCCACGCAGAAATCCCTCTGGTTTTGGAAACGGGCATTTGGGCTCCGATTGTCCAATTATCGGGGCCGTCAGCCTCCAGCCCGAGCCGCCCGCAGGGATGGTTTCCAGGCCCAAGGCCAAGGCCGCGTAGGCCAGGACAGCCCTCGCTGACGTCAGCAGGCCGAACTGGAGAGGGAGGGAGGCAGGGAGGGAGGGACCCTCCGGGGTCCCTGGCCGCCTCAAAGGAGATAGGTGACGTGTGGTGTTCAGATAAGAATTTTTCCCTTTTCGAATCCGTTCACTAGGATACGGCTCAGTGGACAATCACAGTGCATGCCCGGCTGGTGTGGATCAGTGGTTAGAGTGTCGGCCTGCAGACCCAAGGATTGGGGGTTCGGTTCCCGTTCAAGGGCACGTACCTGGGTTGCAGATATACCCCCATCCTGGTCAGGGCAGGTGTAGGAGGCAACCAATTGACACCTCTCTCACTCATCCATGTTTCTTTCTCCCTCTCTCTCCCCCTCCCTTCCTCTCTCCCTCCCTCCCTCCCACTCTCTCTAAAAATCAGTGGGGAAAATATCCTCCGGTGAGGATTAACAACAAACACAAAAAAGTTGAGAACGATCTCTAGCCATCCCCTCAGTCTCTCCTTCAGTTCTGGAATTTTCCTCTTGCCTCTGAAAGGAAAATCCCCTCATTTTGGTGAAAATATATATAATTCAAAATATATATATTTTTTATATATATAATTGAATATTTTTTTTGAGAGAGAGAGAGAGGAAGGGAGAAACATCAATGTGCGAGAGCAGCCTCCATCGGTTGCCTCCCACATGGGCCCTTGACCGGGAATCGAACCGTGACCTCCTGGTTCATAGGTTGGTGCTCAACCACTGAGCCACCCAGCCAGGGCCCCATGGCTTCTTGATTCTACTCGTGAACTTGGTCCGTTGACTTGCTCCTGTTTAGATCAAGATAAAAATTCCAAAAAGAATAAAAAAGGGAAGAAAGTGGATTGAGGACCAGTCAGGTCCAATCACGAATGTCTGAGATCCCACCCCCGCCCCCTCCTTCATTTTGGGGGCAGAAGTGGTTCCCACACTTTGTGGGCAGCATGTCTCCTCGGACTCCGTTGGTAATCCATGTGAAACTGCAGGGTTGCCATCGGCGGAGAAGTGAACTCCAGCACCAGGCCCGTAATGTGGATAATTTGACTCGGTAATGACATAGGACGGCCAATCAGATGGCCCTGCCTAAACCCTGGGCCGCCAGACCCTGGGAAATGCCCTGATTTCTGACTGTGGTCTTTCGAGGATCCCCTGGGGCCATGGAGGCAAGATTAAGAGTCTCCTGGCCGCCGGTGACCCGGCTCAGGGTGGGACCCCTTCTTGCATCCCGGCCAGGACCACAGCAGAGGGCACACGCGGGAGGATGCGTGGCAACTCCTGTGTGTGCACGGCTGGTGCGGCCCAGTGGTTGAGCATCGACCTAGGAACCAGGAGGTCACGGTTCGATTCCTGGTTGGTCAGGGCACATGCCCGGGTTGTGGGCTCGATCCTCAGTAGGGGGCGTGCAGGAGGCAGCCAATGGGTTCTCTCTCATCATAGATGTTTCTCTCCCTCTCCCTTCCTCTCTGACATCAATAAAAAACATTTTAAAAAAAAAAAGAGAGAGAGAGAGAATTGTAGAACTTTCTGGGGAACATGGCCAGCCTGTCACTAAGCCCCAGGCCTCCATTTGGAAGAAAGAAGTTGGGTCACAAACCGTGAATACTGGGCAAATAAACAAGGCCTTGTCTCAGCGATCCACGTGTTAGAAACCGGCGCACATGCCCATGTCAGACACGAACTTGGTCTTGAAAGATGTTATCGCTTTGTCGGCACATTGGAGCCACAGAGCGCGGTGTGCAGGGTTCGAGACGGGCAGGAAGGAGCATGAATGTGGACAACCCCCGAGTGCCTGCTGCTGCTTAATGATGGGGTTTGCGACGGAACAATATCAAAGCCGAAGGCTCCAAGCATCAGATTCCAGAGAAAAGGCTCCATGCAGCCAAAGAATGTTCACCACGCAGCAGAGAGGGCAGGAGCGCACAGAGCAGTTGAGTCTCAGTGTTTGTTGAACAATGAGCAGAAATGCACACAGACTGTTAGCGTGCACACAGACTGTTAGCGTGCACACAGACTGTTAGTGTGCACACAGACTGCGTGCACACAGACTGTTAGCGTACACACAGACTGTTAGCGTGCACACAGACTGTTAGCATGCACACAGACTGTTAGCGTGCACACAGATTGTTAGCGTGCACACCAACAGTCAGTACGCACATAAACTGTGCCCATGTTTATAGAATTTTCACACCAGGCAGGCACTATTCTATACCCACCCCCGGCCCCAGGTACAGATGTGGGAACTGATACTCCCCGAGTTCCTGTGCCCCACAAACTCGCCGTGCAGCCCTGCTCCTGGTCGCACCGAGCTATGGTCCTCTCGGGGGTGGGGGTGGGGGCTGCAAAGTCCCGAGGTGGCCAGGAGCCCAGGTGAGCGCCCTGCCCGCCCCAAAGGCCCTCTGTTCCTGTTCTGCCACCAGCCTGTGCTCTGTGGTGGTGGTAACCCTATCCACCCCGCGCTTTCCCTGAGAACGTAAATTAAAGGGGCCTCTCGCTCCCCCGCCCGCTTCCTTGTCCCACCGTCACAGCCTCTGTCTGAGAAGCAGCCCCCGCGTCTCAGGACCCTTGAAGCATGTACCCATCTCCCGGTGGTTTTCTCTGGAATCCGGGCCTTTGAAATGCCACTTGAGTGACAACACGCGATCTGTATGTCTCACTCACCCGTCACTCACCTGTCTGCACTAAGTGGGCGCTCTGCTCAGAGACGCGGCCAGCCAGTCTCCCACGTGGCCCTTTCCCACACGCCTGCTGGGGACCCCACAGCCTTCATGCAGGTCGGGGGGACCCCAATTGTTCTAACGGTTGACCAACGTTAACATGAACTTCCCCCCGTTTTATATTCATTTTCCTCTCCATAAACGGAAGATCATTTTTTCTTACCTAAAATGGGAAGATACATGTGAATGTGTCTGTCATGTAGCTCATGGGGAAAATAAGGAAATAAATATTAGTTTAAAATGCACACACATGCATGTCTCAGTGGTTGGACGTCGACCTATGAACCAGGAAGGAGGTCAGGGCTCGATTCCTGGTCGGGGCACGTGCCTGGGTTGTGGGCACCATCCCCAGTGGGGGGCGTGCAGGAGGCAGCCGATCCATGATGCTCTCTCATCAGAGATGTTTCTCTCTCTCCCTCTCCCTTCCTCTCTGAAATCAATAAAAATATTTTTTAAAAGAATTTAGCCCCAAAGTAGAAAATATGCGTGCGCAAGCCCAGAATTCAGAAAACTGGGCTCAAAAGAGGCGTTGTAGCTTCCACTGGGTTTAAAGGCTTTTTTTTTCTTATTAATCCTCACCCAAGGATATTTTTTTAAAATATATTTTATTGATTTTTTACAGAGAGGAAGGGAGAGGGATAGAGAGTTAGAAACATCGATGAGAAAGAAACATTGATCAGCTGCCTCCACACTCCCCACACTGGGATGTGCCCGCAACCAGGTACATGCCCTTGACCGGAATCGAACCTGGGACCCTTCAGTCCGCAGGCCAACGCTCTATCCACTGAGCCAAACTGGTTAGGGCCCAAGGATACTTTTCCATTGATTTTTAGAGAGAGTGGAAGAGAGAGGCAGAGACAGAGAGAAACATCGATATGAGAGCAACACATCAATTGGTTGCCTCCTGCATGCACCCCGACTAAGGGAGCCTGCAACCGAGGTACGTGCCCTTGACCGGAATCGAACCCAGGACCCTTTGGTCCACAGGCCGGAGCTCTATCCACTGAGCCACATCGGCCAGGGCAAGGCTTCCGTTCCTGGTGGTTGGTTACCTGCTGCCGATTTCCTGGGTTCGAAGGGAACAACCAAAGTGCTCACACCTCCCCAGATAACATTAATCTCGCAGCAAACCTAGCGCCCAGTCCCAGGCGGGCGGGTGCTGAGGCCGGAGCCTGGGATCTCCTGCGTTATCTCCGCCATCATCGGGCCTGTCAGGCCTGTCGCATACCTGCAGCCCACAGCCTGGAAATCGGGGACTTTGAAGTCCCGGGAGCCGCTTTATCTCGGGTCATTTTGGCCAATTCTTAGCGTTCCTGTGTAGGACGCTCAGAGATGCCGGGAATGAGCGAGGGCTTTGTCTGCCAGGATCAGAGCGATTTGCAAGCTTCGCTGCAGGGAGGAGGGGGAAGAAAGGGACTGTTGAGCTGGAGTCCGCCAGCAGCACGGGGCCTGGCCGCACGTCAAACTCCCCGATTACCGATGGCCCAGGCACCGGTGGGCGGGCAGGAGGGCTGTGGGCACGTGGAACTCCTCAGAGCCACGTGGGAGAGCGTCCCACATACATCCGGCTTCATCCTAGATTCATTTATTTTTTTTAAATATAGTTTTATCGATTTCAGAGAGGAAGGGAGAGGGAGAGAGAGACAGAAACACCAATGATGAGAGAGAGAAGCCTGGATCGGCTGCCTCCTGCACGCCCCCTACTGGGGATCGAGCCCGCAACCCGGGCCTGTGCCCTGACCACGGAATCGAACCGTGACCTCCTGGTTCATAGGTTGACGCTCGACCACGGAGCCACGCCAGGCGGGCTTGTTTGATTTATTTTTTTAATTAAAAAGGGAATTCATTCACGGTGAAGAAAGAAGTCCAGCTGTACCATCCACCGTGTCTCCCTGTGTCCTGAATTCCCAGCCGGGCGGGTTCTCGTCCTTCCTCCTCCTCTGACGAGTCATTATTGCCCAACGTGTGTGGGTGCAGCTATTCTAGGAATTCACCCAGAGCGGTCACCCCGCCTTCCACAGCGAAGGGAGGGCTGCCCGCCTGCTCTTTTCACTTACCTGTGTGTTGTGTAGGTTGTGCCTCTGCTGTAATAATGGCCAACTCGTACCTGTTCTAATGATGTCCTTGGCTATATATATATATTTATATAGTCCTAACCCAGGATACTTTTTCCATTGATCTTTAGAGAGATGTAGAAGGGAGCGAGAGAGACACACACACACACACACACACACACACACACACATTGACGGGTTGCCAATTTTAAGGCAAAAGCTGTATGCTTTTATTTTTTTAAAATATATCTATTGATCTTTAGAGAGATGTAGAAGGGAGCGAGAGAGAGAGAGAGAGACACACACACACACACATTGACCGGTTGCCAATTTTAAGGCAAAAGCTGTATACTTTTATTTTTATTAAATATATGAAATGATTGATTTCAGAGAGGAAGAGAGGATAGAAACATCCATGATGAGAGAGAATCATGGATCGGCTGCCTCCTGCACACCCCACACTGGGGATGGAGCCCACAACCCGGGCCTGTGCCCTGACCGGGAATCGCACCGTGACTCCTGGTTCATGGATGGACGCTCAACCACTGAGCCCCGCCGGCCAGGCTGTATGCGTTTCTTAATGCTCTTGATCCCCAATAAATCTTCTAATAAATTAGATTAACAGCCATTCCTACACATTGGATACTCGGAAAAGCTGAGTATCCAATTATATACATTTCATTCTTATAAATCTTTGTTAATGCATAGTAACTTATAGATTTATTTAGTTGATATAGTAGTGCTATAAGATAAATCCTTACTAATGGGCAGTAACTTACAAATTTAATTCATTGCTATAGTAGTGCTGTAATATAAATCTTTATTAATGTGTAGTAACCTATAGATTTATTTAGTTGATACAATAGTGCTATGATATAAATTTGTATTAATGCGTAGTAACGTATAGATTTATTTAGTTGATATAATAGTGCTATACTATAAATCTTTATTAATGTGTAGTAACGTATAGATTTATTTAGTTGATATAGTAGTGCTATACTATACATCTTTATTAATGTGCATTAACATAGATTCATGTCACTGACATAGTAGTGTTATCATATAAATCTTCATTAATGTGTAGTAACTTATAGATTCATGTCATTGATATAGTCATGCTGTAATATAAATCCTTATTCATGGGTAGTAACGTATAGATTCCTGTAGTTGACACAGTAGCGCTACAAATTTAAAAGTTGCTGGAGGGAGATGAATTAATAGAATATGTTTAGGCAAAACCTGTCGGCCCTTTGTACGATGATATTCCTCGAGTTCCCAGTTCTCTTGCCCTCCCCAATGAATGTGTAGCCCTTGACTGTCTACACCCTTCCCTGATGGCCTTACTTCCCCCACGCGGAGCTATTTGTCCGGCCTTCAGCGTCGCACACATGAACAGTCGTTAGGAAGATGAACTCAGACGGAATAATGTGGGGCATGGAAACTGTTAGGGGTGTGAGCCTTCGAGCCACGCCAGCAAAACTTGCTGGTGACCTTGACCTCGGAGGTGGCTGCGGCGGGGGCGGCCTTTGTCTGCGGTTCTCAGAGGGCTGAGCGCTGCATGAACGAGCTGGGCTTTTTTAATCAAATTACGGGCACCTCTGCTGGTTTTCCCTGTGAAACAGCAGCTCTTACTGTAACCAAATCGGACCCTCTCGGAAGAGCCGTGTGCGGCCGCCGAGGACTCTTCATTCTCAGGCCAAGGAGAAAAGCGCCTTTGTTTTGAGGATCAGCACCTGGAACACGTTATCCAAGAGGGGGGCCGGGGGGGGGGGGGCTCCCAGGACCCAACCACACCCCTGCCTGCGGAGGGCCAGCCCGCCCAGAGCTTCCTCCCAGCTCTGGTTCCCTGTGGCCCAGGTTCGTCAGACCTTGCAGCGGGCAGAAGCCAAGTTCAGAGGGAACCGTGCATCGACACGGGAAGGATGGCCCGGCCTCGTGGCTCAGTGGTTGAGCTTCAACCCAGGAACCAGGAGGTCACCGGTTTGATTCCCGGTCAGGGCACATGCCCAGGTTGCAGACTCCATCCCCAGTAGGGGGAGTGCAGGAGGCAGCCGATCCATGATTCTCTCTCATCATGGATATTTCTATCTCCCTCTCCCTTCCTCTCTGAAATCAATAGAGATATATTTGAAAATAATCTATATATATAAAAGCCTAAGCGACCATCCGTCCGTTTGACCGTCCGACCGGTAGCTATGACGCACACTGACCACCGGGGGCAGACGCTCAACGCAGGAGCTGCCGAGCTGCGGTGATTTTGCAGCTGCGGTTCTCGGGTGACGCACCCAGAACCAGGGAGGAGGGAGCCCGATTCCGGGGTGCGTCACCCGAAAATCGCCTTTTCGCAATCCGGGGCCCCTTGGGGCATGTCAGAGAGCCGGTTTCGGCCCCATCCCTGCAGGTCAGGCCGAGGGACCCCACCGGTGCACGAATCCATGCACCGGGCCTCTAGTAATAATAATAATAAAAACAATGAAGAGTTGATCATTCCATTAAAAACAGTACGAATGTCACTTTACCTCCCAGACATCAGAGTGTTTGCAGGAAGAAGTCATTTGGGGGAAGTGACTTTCTGGTCCTAAAACGTTCTCCCAGTTACCGAGACCATCCCCACCCCTGCCCTCTGTGTCAAGGTTTGTGCAGCCGATAGTTTCAACTCTCGGATGTCATCTCCCCAGCAAAGAGTCCTCATTCTAGTCTAATTACCCGGCTGTTGGAAACAGGAAATGCAGGGCCGAGCTATTGAACGTGGGGGGAAAAAGAAACGACGAGACCGACTTCCTCCCGATATTTTTACCGTTTCCAAAAGATCGCTGCTTCGTCTCCTCCTCTGGGCGATTCGGCACATGAAAGATCTTCCTAATTCTATATTTTAACAGGAAACCAAAGAAAGGACCTAGAGAGTCACAGGGTCCATCTTTGGGATAAATAAAAGCAAATGCGTGGGTGTGGGCTGTACATACACAGGTCCTATATTTTAAAACGCCTCATCACATATTGGCTTAAGGAATGTCTGCACCGCGTGGTCAAAATAACAGACTACGTCATATGTATTTTCCTCGGAGAGATATAAATATAAAATTAAATATAAAACACTCAAGTGTTTGTTTGTTTGTGTTGTTGTTGTTAATCCTCACCCGAGGATATTTTTCCCATTGATTTTTAGAGAGCGGACGAGTAAAACGCCTCATCACATATTGGCTTAAGGAATGTCTGCACCGCGTGGTCAAAATAACAGACTACGTCATATGTATTTTCCTCGGAGAGATATAAATATAAAATTAAATATAAAACACTCAAATGTTTGTTTGTTTGTGTTGTTGTTGTTAATCCTCACCCGAGGATATTTTTCCCATTGATTTTTAGAGAGTGGAAGAGTGAGGGAGAAACAGAGAGAAACATCGATGTGAGAGAGACACATCGATGGGTTGCCTCCTGCACGAGCCCCGACCAGGGCCCGGGCCGGGGAGGAGCCTGCAACCGAGGTACGTGCCCTTGACCGGAATGGAACCCGGGACCCTTTGGTCTGCAGGCCAACGCTCTAGCCACTGAGTCATACTGGCCAGGGCCAAACACTCCATATTCTAAACATTGTGTAGGGAGTCCGGGTCCGTAGGGTTCATTTTTCTTTGGGGGGTTCTGTGGTTTGTGTGACCGGCCTAGGCAACGGGACTTCGTGTGAGAGTTCTCGTAACAAAATCCCAAGAAATGCAAGGTGCTTGTCTTTGCGTCTCTGGTCTCCCCTCCCAGCCGTCCATCCGCCCCAGAGAACTTTCCGTCTGCGGGCGCGGGAAACGCGCATCACTGAACCGATCTCTCAGCGTTCTTGTCAGATACACGTCCCGCCCACAAGCCCAGGGCACCGGCCCCTCAGAAGGGCGTCCGCGTCGCTCGGCCGCCAAGCTCTGTGACACAGGATCCGGCGTGGACACCGAGCCAGCGAGGCCGACCGCCGTGGACTCACCGGGAAACCAAAGCTGCAGGTTCCGTTTCAAAGGGAGCGGCTTCGTGACTGTCCGTCCCCGGCCCTATGGCGTCCTGTGAACATGCATGTACCTTTAACCACAGGAAGAAGCCAACGTGCTCTGAAGCAGGATAAAGCATCGGAGATGTGTCCTGCTCGAGAGATCGGCTTAGACGGGTGAGAACAACGCACCAGGTGCCTTAAAGCAGAACCCTGGGCAGGAAGCAATGAATAGCAGCCCTGCCCATGTTGTTTTATTTTAGTTTTTGTATTCTTTATTGATTTCAGAGAGGGAGAGAGAGATACAAGCAGCAATGATGAGAGAGAATCATGGATCGGCTGCCTCCTGCACGCCCCCTACTGGGGATCGAGCCCGCAACCCGGGCATGTGCCCTTGACTGGGAATCGAACCCGGGACCCTTCAGTCCACAGGCCGGTGCTCTATCCACTGAGCCAAACCAGCTCCAGCTTAAGTCTTCTTTTTTAAAATACTTTTTTATTGATTTCAGAGAGGAAGGAAGAGGGAGAGAGATAGAAACATCAATGAGAGAGAATCATGGATCGGCTGCCTCCTGCACGTCCCCTATCGGGGATCGAGCCCGCAACCTGGACATGTGCCATGAGTGGGAATTGTACCGTGACCTCGTGGTTCACAGGTCGATGCTCAGCCACTGAGCCACACCGGCCGGGCACCTCTGTGGGTTTGAAGCACCCACCTTCCGGGTGTTGGTTACTGCAGCAGAACCAGGCCTATCCTGACTAATACGGGATCCACAGGCGTCTCCCATTCCTCCACCTCCATCTCGTCCCACTTTGGGGGCCCAAGAGAGCCAAGATGTCCCCTGAAGTCCGCCGGATCTCACCCTTCCCGTGGATCGCATCGAGCCCCATCCAGGAGCCGGCTGGCGGGCCGGGCACTGTCCCTGCGGCTCCGGTGGCTTCAACCCGGTGGATGGGTGGGGAGAGCTTGGGCATGAGTCAGAGGAGCGGAAGGTGCTAACGCGGCGGGATCGGCTCCCAAGGTCAACGTCAACAATGATAGACCCTCTCTGCTTTCTTTTCCAGAACCTCCCAGGACTGGGGGGAAATGCCTGCGTGGCCACCCAGCAAACAAAAGCCCGTGAAGATCCGTTGTCTTTTCTTTCCTCTCCCATCAATCCCCCAGGATCCGTGTGGTTTCGCGCTTCCTACTCCGCCTGTCCTGCCCTTGTCCACACACACACACACACACACACACACACACAACCATGGCGGCCCCTCCCAGCCCCTCCGCCGCCCATCACTTTCTTCACCAATGCATCCTCCAAACTTAGTACACAGACTGCCACAAAGAAGACACCCAGTGGTGCTTGACTCCTGACTGAATCTATGTGGTGCTTGAAAATTTGATTGTTCCAAATTACTCCGTTTTCCTATAAGCACTCTATTTTTAGTTTGCTTTCTGAGCCCCCTTTTTTTTTTTTTTTTTTTGAACCCTCACCCGAGAATATTTCTCCATTGCTTTTTAGGGAGGGTGGGAGAGAGAGGGAGAGACAGAGAGAGACATCCATGTGAGAGAAACACATCCATTGGTTGCCTCCTGCACGTGCCCTGACCAGGGCCCGGGCCGGGTAGGGGTCTGCAACCCAGGTACGTGCCCTTGGCCTGAATCGAACCCAGGACCCTTCGGTCCGCTAGGCCGGTGCTCTATCCACTGAGCCACACCAGCCAGGGCGATGCCACCGTTTTCTGCAGCCCCGTCCGTCCCAGCCCGTCAGCCCCGATCAGGGATCAGGGCGCCCCATCAAAGCACTGTCCCTCCACACACACCTTCTGCTCTCAGTGCCCGGCCAGTGTGGCTCAGTGGTTGAGCGTGGACCTACGAACCAGGAGGTCAGGGTTCGATTCCCAGTCAGGGCACATGCCGGGGTTGCGGGCTCGATCCCCAGCAGGGGGCGTGCAGGAGGCAGCCGATCCACGATTCTCTCTCATCATGGATGTTTCTATCTCTCTCTCCTTCTCCCTTTCTCACTGAAAACAATAATAATAATAAGATGCATTGTTGTGCCAACTTCCTAAGCTCAGCCCCGGGCTGACCAATGAGGGCACGGAGCTCCCATGGCATGGCCGGTCCCTGCTGGCATTGCCGCTAATGAGCTGGGGGGTGGGGGGCGGCCCGACCCAGGCCCCAGCCGGGACTCACAGGATCGCATCAAGCTGTTGCATCCGAACAGGCCCGGTCAATTTCCCTGAAAGCCACACAGAGCCCCGCTTCCTGGGAGAGACACAATGCAGCCAT
>NW_005362676.1:1048346-1049611 GCF_000412655.1 Myotis brandtii | reverse complement strand
GCCCTCCCAGCCCCAAGCATGGCCGCCGCCCTGTGCAGAGCCGTCTGCTGGTGCCTGAGCCCCCTGAGCAGCGGTTCCCCTGCAGGCACTGTTCCCACACTGGCCACGCGGCCCAGGGAGACCTTCTTTCTGGCTTAGGAAGGAGCCCAGCTTGCGACATGGGACCCTGATGGCCGGGCATCTTGGGGGGAGAAGGAGCCACACGCACCCCCCTGGGTCTGGGCAGAAGCCAGGCTGCTGAAAGCCCGGGAAGAGGCTCCCGGGGGTCGGGGGCCCTGGATGAGGACAGAGAGCGGCCCCCAAAACCAGCTCCCCGCCAAGGCTCCGGGCAGCTTACCCAACCGCTGCTTCCTAACCATCGCCCGGTCCCAAGGGCGCGGGGCGGTTTCCCAGAAATGGCTGAGACGAGAAGGACATTCCTTTCACACCCACCCGATGCCCCCCCCACACCCTTATCTCTGCCGCCCTACTTCGTGTCCTGAGGAATCAATGTGGGGAGGATGGGCCGGGGGAGCCCCGAGGTAGGGAGGCAGGCAGAGCGGGGTCTGGGGCAGGAGCGGAGTCAGGACGAAGTGAGAAATGGGGGAAACCTGCCCTGGCCGGTGTGGCTCAGTGGATAGAGCGACGGCCCGCGGACTGGGGTCTTGGGTTCCATTCCGGTCAAGGGCACGTACCTTGATTGCAGGCTCCCCAGCCCTGATAGGGGTGCATGCAGGAGGCCACCAATCGATGTATCTCTCTCACTTTGATGTTTCTCTCTGCCTCTCCCTTCTCCCTTCCACTATTTCTAAAAAAATCAATGGCCCAGCCAGCGTGGCTCAGTGATTGAGCCTCGACTTGTGAACCAGGAGGTCAGGGTTCGATTCCCGGTCAGGGCACATGCCTGGGTTGCGGGCTCCATCCCCAGTAGGGGGCGTGCAGGAGGCAGCCGATCCATGATTCTCTCTCATCATTGCTATTTCTCTCTCTCTCCCTCTCCCTTCCTCTCTGAAATCAACAAAAATATATTTAAATCAATAAATAAGTAGATAAATGGACAAATATCCTCGGGTGAGGATTATCCACAAGCTGATGCTCCATCACTGAGCCACGCCGGCTGGGCGGTGGGAAGGATTTTGCAGGGGGAATGGAGTAGCCAGGAGGTGACGTCTCGGGCAACATGTTGCTTATAACAAGGGCAGAAGCACCTGCTGCTTTCCAGGGTGGGGCTAGCCTGTCTCTCTGCAGCCAGCCCACCACCTCCTCCCACCCCCCACCCCCCATTT
>NW_005362676.1:1043856-1048097 GCF_000412655.1 Myotis brandtii | reverse complement strand
GCCCGCTGCGCACGACGGGCACTCAGAAAATCCTTTGCCGATGAAGCCACCCCGAAGGGCCTGGGGACCCAACGGGCCCACTTCCGCAGCTCACTCTTGGACGCTGGCGAGGGTGAGATCACTCGCGAGGTATTTGGTCGTGTGCTTCTTCTTAACGATCTAAGGAAAGGGTGGACGCGCAAACGCAGCCCAAGAATCCCTCGGCTCCGGCCCCGCGAGATGCAGCTTTACAGAATGATTGAATGTCGTGTTCGGCCGTGGCCTCTTAAAGCTGGGTCGTGCCTCCGCAGAGACGGGAATCAGACCGCGACCGTGACTGCTTGGGCACGTTTGGGGAGTGATCGCTCACTGTGCAAAGGAGAAGCAATCAACAGTTTGCCCGAGACGGACAGCCGCCTAGATTTTTAATGCAAGTTGGACATACAGCCCGGCCGGCGTGGCTCAGCGGTTGAGCGTCCACCTGTGAACCAGGAGGTCAAGTTCGATTCCCGGTCAGGGCACATGCCCGGGTTTCGGGCTCCATCCCCAGTAGGGGGCGTGCAGGAGGCAGCCGATCCATGATTCTCTCTCCTTGATGTTTCTATCGCTCTCTCCCTCTCCCTTCCTCTCTGAAACCAAAGTGTTAATTAAAAGAGAAGAAGCAGCCAGTGGGCCTTGCGGGCCAGCCTGGGCACTGACACCAGTTAGCTCTGGCTCCGTGTCTGTGATCCAGGGGGAGTGTGGAGGGTTCTGAGGCCAAGGAGCTTGTGCAACACCCACTTACTGTCATTGGGGAATTCCTGCTTCTCACCTTAAAACAAATTTCCGCGGCAATTTCCTACTCAGTTTGGTCTTGCGACACCTCGTGGCCAAGCGGCGAAGTGCAACGGGACCGCTGGGCTTTGCAAGCAGGTGCGAAGGCTGGCACCGCCTGGGGTGGAGGGTGGGCTGCAATTCATAGTAACCGAGGGGCCCAGGGGAATTATAAGGCGCACATGGAGGCCACGTACAGCCTGTGATTCTGGGTTGTGTTCCTGGTATTGATGCTTCTTTAAAATTACTGGCGAGAAGCACACCTTGTCCAATCCATTGTCTTTAAATTGATAAACTATGTTTGATGTTCATTTAAAAGAATAGAATAGAATAGAATAGAATAGACTATATAATTAATGTAATATTATATTATGTTATATATAAATAATATAATATGTAAATAATGTAATAAAATATATAAATAAGATGTGATACTTTACAAAACTCAGTGCTTCTAAACATGCTCAAAATAAAAAGCACTAGAAATCTGAAAATGCTATATAGGTAGCTAATTAATCTATTCCCTTGTGGGGGGTGGTTGTTTTGGGGTCACCATAATGCCAGATCAAAAGAAATCAGATGAGCCCAGCTGGCCTGGCTCAGTGGTTGAGTGTCGACCTAGGAACCAAGAGGTCACGGTTTGATTCCCACTCAGAGCACAGGCCCGGGTTGCAGGCTCCATCCCCAGTAGGGGGCGTGTGGGAGGCAGCCAATCCGTGATTCTCTCTCGTCATTGATGTTTCTCTCTCCCTCTCCCTTCCTCTCTCTGAAATCAATAAAAATATATATTTTTTAAAACTAGATGAAAATATACATAAGTTGGCGTCCCATCTGTTATGCCTACACGTATGATAAAACATGTGATTCACAGAGTCCCCTGATGCCAGGGCACCCTCAAGGGGACTGGTTGGCTGACTCTGACCCCACAGAGGCACAACGACATATAACCCCCCCTCCCCAGGCTGTCCCAGGAGAACACAGATCCTAGCAACTTCTCCACTCCCCACCCTGTGTCCACCCCAGGCTTGGGATCAGGGCAAAAGCCCAAAGGAGATTGTTTGATAATTGATGCTCCTTTACAAGGAGTCCGGCTGGTAGGCAGAAGGGAGGTCTGTGGGGCTGGGCTAGATGGACGAGCCCAAAAGTGATTCGCCAAACGAACACCCTCAAATTTGCTTTCAAATATTTGGGGTTTGGCAACGGCTATCTTGCCACGCCCCCTCCCCCGGACACGTTGTATGTACCCTTGTGGATTCCCAGGGAAACTGAATCTGTATGTTTCTGATTCACTCCGGCTGCCCTCCGCACAGTTTGTTTAGCAAGAACCACTCTGCGTCCAAGAGAATCTTCTGGAACTCTTTTCTCAGCCCCGTAAAGGACTTTCCTTCTAACCAGGAAGTGCAATTTGTCCCCAGTACATTGAACTCAAACCCCCAAGTGATTTCAGTCTCGTCTTAAAGCTCAGGATCTGTGGATTTTGAGGAGGGTTGGAAAGTTTGCAAACACTTTCCCACATCACTGAGAAAGTCCAGTGATGGTATGGAGAAGGGGAAGGGGGACCTGTTAAATGTTGTGAGCTTTAAAACTGAAAGTCTGGCCCGGCCGGTGTGGCTCAGTGGTTGAGCGTCCACCTATGAACCAGGAGGTCACGGGTTTGATTCCCGGCCAGGGCAGGTGCCCAGGTTTCGGGCTCGATCCCCAGTGGAGGGCGTGCAGGAGTCAGCCGATCCATGATTCTCTCTCATCACTGAGGTTTCTGTCTCTCTCTCCCTCTCTCTTCCTCTCTCTCTAAAATCAATAAAAGCATATTTAAATAAAAATATAAAGAGTGTTAACCTGGTGTTTATTTTTTTTTTTAAGGTGCAGCGTGGAGGGTTGCTGCTAACATTTTGTACCTGCACCTTTGCTGGGCTCTGCTCTGCCCTCTTGACCTGGGGCTGCAGGACAGGGGCTCCCTGTGGTGAAAGAGGGGTGCAGAGGCCAGTAAGAGAACCCCCTCCGCCGCCTTGCCCTGCGTCACCCACCCCCACACGTCTGTCTGGCCTAGGTTCCTCCACTTGCGGGTGATGTCTGGGGCAGGTGCCCACACGCCTCTGCTTACTCACCTGGAAAATGGGAAGAAGCAGCTCTTGCATCCCTCCCACTGCGTGGCCAGGCGGGAGCAGGGGTAGCTGCTGGTCTCGACAAGCCTGGAACCAGGCCGGTCCCCTGGGAGCCGCCTGCTAGGCTGAGCGCCTCGCTCCGTCCCCGGCCCCCAGGATCACGTGTGTGGGCGCCCGCAGGTGGCACTGCAGTCCGAGTATGAAGGGAGGCCACCTGCGTTCCTGACTTCATGGGGAGCAAGTGGCCAGCGGCTGTCCACCACCTTGGAGCGAAGAGACCCCCTAAGGGAGCAGAGATTGGAGACGCAGCCCTGCCTGCCCCCTTCCCTCCATCCATCCAGAAGTTATTCATGCACAGCTTCCTCTACACATTTTCAGATATTTTTTAAAAAATATATTTGTGTTGATTTCAGAGAGGAAGGGAGAGGGAGAGAGAGAAACATCAATGATGAGAATCATGGATCGGCTGCCTCCTGCACGCCCCCTACTGGGGATGGAGCCTGCAACCCGGGCATGTGCCCTGACCGGGAATCGAACTGTGACCTTCTGGTTCATAGGTCGATGCTCCACCACTGAGCCACACCGGCCAGGCTCACCTATAACCCACAGCAGCACAGGACCCTGCCACCACCAGAGGGCGGGGGTCTGATGAGAGGTTTGCAAAAGCTTTTATGCTTCCTCCGCTACATGGAACACCCAGCAGCGGGAAAGGAGAGGGGGCAGAGATGGACATCGAGCCCCCCAAAACAAACAGGAGGAGCCCCGGGCAGCAAGGAGTACCCCATCACCTGAGATTACTCCGGGAAGGAGACGGACTCAGGGCCCGAGCATGGCTTTGTCCCCGAGTTCGGGCCCCTTGTCATTTGTCCAAAAACTGGAGGGAGGACATGTATGAGCCGGGCTTCCTGTCTCAGATGGGAGCTGGGGCACATCCCTGCATTGCTGGGGCACTTCTTTTCTTTCTTTCTTCTTCTTTTTTTCTTTCTTTTTTTAAATAAGGGAAGCAGAGCCACGTCCTGCCCCTCTCCTGTTGCGCTTTCAAAAATACCCCCCTTCCCCCGTCCGGCCCGCGTGGTTCCGTGGTTGAGCATCGCCCTAGGAACCAGGAGCTCACGGTTGGATTCCCCGTCCGGGCATCTCTTTTTTCATTATTAAAAAAAAATTGCGGTCTAATTCGTGCATTTTTCAAAATCAACATCATCGCATCCGGCGCGGCCCCGGCCTGGAGGGCGGTGTGAGCCTCTGAGGTCAAAGGCTCCAGTCGCTTTTCCTCCGCCTTTTGCCCCTTTGCGCGCGAAGCCCCCGGGGCCCGGGGGAAATTCCTGGCCAGCAGACCGGCCGTCCCAC
>NW_005362676.1:1034088-1041267 GCF_000412655.1 Myotis brandtii | reverse complement strand
GCAACCCGGGCATGTGCCCTGACCGGAAATCGGACTGGTTCATGGGTCCACGCTCAACCACTGAGCCACACGGGCCGGGCTGGGGATCATTTTTAATGTCGTTTCCTTCTCGGTATCAGCTTCAGGGTAAAAATCCCAGCACGGATTTTGTCGGTGCTCACCTCTCGGTAGTAGTGATGTTGTTTTATTTTATTTTTTGTTTTATAGGGTTTTTATAAAAACAATAAAGAGGACAGAAATTACATAGACGAGTGGGGGTCCTATCAGGGATGCAACTGCATATGGAAGGGTTATGTCTTTCTCTGCAAGTCTATCCAGCGTATAGAAAGCAGCACCTTAGCCCGGCCGGCGTGGCTCGGTGGTTGAGCATCGACCTAGGAACCAGGAGGTCACGGTTCGATTCCCGGTCAGGGCACAGGCCCGGGTTTCGGGCTCCATCCCCAGCGTGGGGCGAGCAGGAGGCAGCCGATCCATGATTCTCTCTCATCATGGATGTTTCTATCTCTCTCTTCCTCTTCCTTCAATAAAAAATATTTAAAAAGAGAGAGAGGGATGGAGGGGAACGGAGAGGCAGGCTCCTTGGCCACAGTACCCGCCTTCCCTGGGGTGGGCGAGGCCTCTGCAAGCTCCCACCCCTGCAAAGGCCTCCCCCCAGCATCTTCGGGGCCAGGCCTGGAGAACCTCTGGCCGGAGAGGCAGCCAGCAGAGCCCGAGAAAGAGGCGGGACGCAGAACTCCCGCGTGGAGGCCCTCGAGGCCCAAGGAGGCCGTGGGGAGGGGGGAGCGTGTGAACCGGCGACGGTCTGTTACTTTTCAGATCGGGTTCTTGGCACTTCTCGCTCGGGGAGGGTGCGCCGGAGGTGGTGGGCCTGAGCCCGGGCCTTGAGGGTGGTATTTCCCAGGGTGAAGTCCAATTTGCAAAAGGAGGACCTTGTCCAACCCACCGCCTTGATTGCTTCTCACTTTTTTTTGGTTTTTGAATCCTCACAGAGGATATTTTTTCCATTGATTTTTTTTTTTAAGAGAGTAGAGGGGACCAAGGGAAGGAGGGAGGGGGGAGAGGCAGAGAGAGAGAAACATCGATGTGGGAGAGACACATCCATTGGCTGCCCCCCCCCACCCCCGCACGCAATACCAGGATCGGGGATGACTGCAACCCAGGCACGTGCCCTTGACCAGGAATCGAACCTGGGACCCTTCAGTCTGCGGGCTGGCGTTCTAACCACTGAGCAACCCTGGCCAGGGCGCCAGCTGTATTGTTTTGAGCCCCAAATCAGAATAATGGGCCTAGGAAAGGGTCACTCCCCTCGGCTTGTGCGTGGGTATGAGACAAATCTTACCGAAGTATAAACGGAGCTAATACTGAGCTGCAGATGAAATTCAGGGTGGATCCGGCCCCAGGTGGGGTGCGTGCAGGAGGCAACCAATCGGTGTGTCTCTCTCCCATCGCTGTTTCTCTCTCTGTGTCTCTCCCCCTCCCTTCCACTCTCTCTAAAATTCAATGGAGAAAAAAAAATACCCTCGGGTGAGGATGAGCAACCAATAAAAAATAAAGAAAAAAACGCAGCGAGCAGACTGGCAGGCAGGCCGGCCATGCTGCCCGCCTCCTCCTTCATTTGTGTTTTTGTTTTCTCCTAGAATCCACAGTGGAAACCGCTTACGAGATCACTTACGAGTGTAGTCTAAAGAAAAAAACGTTGCTAAATTAGAAACATCACCATGGGAAAAATACGGCTGGAGTTGAGCAGTCTGCATTTTTTTTTTTTAAGTTGCTGGTTAGAGGGCGGCTGGCGTGGCTCAGCGATTGAGCAATGACCTAGGAACCAGGAGGTCACGGTTCGATTCCGGTCAGGGCACATGCCCGGGTTGCGGGCTGGATCCCCAGTTGTGGGGCGTGCAGTAGGCAGCTGATCAGTGATGCTCTCTCATCATTGATGTTTCTCTCTCTCTCTCTCTCTCCCTCTCCCTTCCTCTCTGAGATCAATAAAAAATATATTTTAAAAACAGTAAGTTGCTGGTTAGAGAGGACTTACAGGTCAATGTCACGACCGACCAGGTAATTTTTGGGGGGTAGGAACATGCGTGGAGGTGAAGTCTCACAGACACCCGATCGCTCCCTCGCCTTTATGTATATTCTCTGCTGCCACCTTCTCACTTTCCGCCCTCCCCCTTGGAACTGATACCCGGAAGCTCCGGATTCAGCAGTTTTCGCTGACAGTCTCTATTATCTCAGCCACGAAATTCCATCCTCCGACAAATGGGCCTCTCCCGCCGCTGGCCACACGCCCCTCCTGGGCCAGCTTCTCCCTCCCCGGCTTATTAATGTCTCGCTGCTCCCCAGCGAGGGCCGGCTGGATGGCGAAAGTCAACCCGGGGATTCGGTTTCCGCTGGAAGAATAACGCTGTAATTGAAGCTGGCCCCCGTCCGTCCGAGGGCGGGTTTCTCTGGGGGCCTGGCGCTGAGCTCCCAAAAGTCAGAAGGGCAGGCACATCGCTGGCGAGCGAGGGGCGCTGGCAGCTCCGGATTCCACACCGCGTGGGTGCGTGGGGGGCGGTGGGGGCTCTGCCCACCTGCCCAGCCAGAGCTGGCCTCTGTCTTTTTTTTTTTTTTTTAATCTTCCCTCGAGGATATTTTTCCATTGATCTTTTAGAGAGAGTGGGAGAGAGAGAAAAAAACAGAGAGCGACCTTGATGTGAGAGAAACACATCGATGGGTTGCCTCCTGCACACGCCCTGACCAGGGCCCAGGCCGGGGAGGAGCCTGCAACCGAGGTACGTGCCCTTGATCAGAATCCGGGACACCTCTCGTAATCCGGGACCCCCCGGGGCATGTCGGACTGCTGGTTTTGGCCCGATCCCCACAGGCCAGGCCGAGGAACCCCACCAGTGCACAAATCCATGCACCGGGCCTCTAGTATGCATATAAGGTCTTTAGTTCATCTCTTCCTGCCCTCCCCCTCCCCCCTTCCCTCTGAGATTCATCAATCTGTTCCATGTTTCCATGCTTGTATGTTGAGCGTCTGCCCCCTGGTGGTCAGTGCACATCATAGCTACTGGTTGAATGGTCAGATGGTTGCTTAGGCTTTTATATATATAGCTATAACTCAGCTATTCCTCTGTGATCCATGCTATTGCTTTAAAAAAAAGAGAGAGAGAAGATTTTAGAAAATTTTTTGAATATTTTTTGCTTTCTTATGACAAAAGTAATTCTCTGAACATGAGACTTGGTCCTGGCCAGTGTGGCTCAGTTGGTTGGGGATTGTCCTGTGCACCAGAGGGTCACTGGTTTGATTCCCGGTCAGGGCAGATGCCTGGGTTGTGGGCTCGATCCCCAGAATGGGGTATGCAGGAGGCAGCCGATCCATGTTGCCCTCTCACATCGATGTTTCGCTCGCATCAGTGTTTCTCTCCCTACCTCTCTCTCTGAAGGTGGGTAAACAGTTCTTTAGAAAAAAAAGAAAAAAGAAAAAAAAAAAGGTTGCCTTGTCCTTAGATGATTGACGTAAGCCTAAAAAGTTACAACTTCCTTTCTTGGGTAGATGTTCATCAACAACGAATGGCACGAGTCCACGAGCGGGAAAAAGTTCGCCACCTACAACCCTTCAACGCTGGAACAAATCTGCGAGGTGGAGGAAGGAGATAAGGTGGGTGTGCCCCACGCAACCCCAGGTAACTCAGTTCCGGAGGCGGAAGGATGAGGAGGGGGGTCGGCTCAGGTGTGAGATGGGACTGGTCCCCTCTCGGGGAGGACCTGGGTTCGCTGCTTCTCGGACGCAGGGCCCAGAATGGGGTCAGTTAGGGACCGGGGGCCGCAGATGGACGTTTCCCCATCTGGGAAGATGACTGTATCCTCGTCACGTGGCCAGAGGGAAGGTTTTTATCCATGATTCCAACCTGCAGGCATTAAGGGATCTTTCCCGAGAGCATTGCCGGCTGGTGTGTCTCACCAAAGGCAGCATTCTGCCGGGAGACACTTAAAAAAAAAAAAAAAGAAAACTTGAAGGAGAAAGACTTGCTAACCAAGTCGCTCAGCCGTAATAATGTCACGGAATTGCCAGATTTCTTTTCTACGAGGAACTCATGTGATCATGTAACATATTATAATTAGCTCCTTATGATAATACTAGTGACCCAGTGCACTGATTCGTGCACATCGAAAGGAAATTTATTAGAAGGTGGCCAGCGGGGCAGGACTGGGTGAGAGAGAAGGGCCAGACACGCTTTGGAGCCAACCTCCCGTGGTCCCTCCCCTGCCAGCCGCACCTGGGGCATCACCATGGCTAGATGGGCGTCTGTGGAGTGAGCAGGATCCCTCTGGCAGGTGGGCCGAAACCAGATCTCCGACATCCCCCAAGGGGTCCCGGAGTGCGAGAGGGCACTCTGCAAAGGTGCAAGCATTCAGTCGCACATCCTTACCTTTGCCATGGAGGTGGGAGAGGCAACCACTGCTGCTGCGCTCACCAGGCATGAACCCAGCTACTGGGCTTCTTGGCTGAGTGGTGTTCCCCCTGTGGGAGCATACTGACCACCAGGGGGCAGCACCACAAGGGGGCAGCTCCTGCGATGAGCATCTGCCCCCTGGTGGTCGGTGCGCGTCATAGCTACCAGTTGGACCGACATTTAGCTTTTTATATATATAGTGTTTTTTTAAGGTTATTGTTTAAAAAAAAAAAAAGGAAAGAGAAAGACCGAAGGTGTAAAAAAGAAAATTGTCCCTTGAAAGCCCCAGCCACCCCCTCCCTCGTCTGTCACATGCGGGGAGCAGGTCTCTGCTGCTCTCCATCCCGAACTGTAGTGTCTTCGCGAGCTGACACGCTCTCTCTTGTTTTGGCCACTCAGCCCGACGTGGACAAGGCCGTGGAGGCCGCACACGCCGCCTTCCAGAGGGAGGGCGGGGGAGAGACCGAGGGAGAGAAACATTGATGTGAGAGAGACACGTGGACTGGTTGCCTCCCGCATGCGCCCCGACGGGGGACGGGGCACGAACTCACAACCCCGGTACGTGCCCTTGACCGGGAATCGAACCCGAGACCCTTCCGTCTGTGGGCCGACGCTCTAACCATTGGCCAGGGTGCAAATTCAGGTGTGTGTGTGTTTTAAATATATTTTTATTGATTTCAGAGAGGAAGGGAGAGGGAGAGAGAGAGAAACATCCAAGATGAGAGAGAACCATGGATTGGCTGCCTCCTGCACGCCCCCTACTGGGGATCGAGGGTACAACCCGGGCATGTGCCCTGACCGGGAATCGAACCGTAACCTCCTGGTTCACAGGTCGACGCTCAACCACTGAGCCACGCCGGCTGGGCGGTTCTTTCCTTTCCTGATCTGGTGAAGGAATGAGCAGTCCATCCCTCACGCAGCCAGGACACTGCAATTGCTCCTGGGTGGAGGAACACTGGGGTGCATCGCCTGGGGACCTGAGCTCTCCTCCCTCCCTCCCTCCCTGGCCCTCGTGCTTGCCCCGAATCCAAGCGAGGGCAGCTCCCTCCCGGGTCAGCGTGGCTCTTCCTGCAAAGACAGCCAGTCTCCGGGCTCAGCTGCCAAACTGGCTTTTTCAAACACAGTTCTGTTTCCCCCGTGGCGGGCGGTAAGCTCACCCGTCTGCAATGTGTGTGCGGACTCGGAGTCCCGGGCACCCCTCCCCGTCCTGTCCTCAGTGTCAGTGTCATCGTGGGGAGCGGGGACCGCAGGGCCACGTCCCCTCCTCCCCCGAGGACCTTCCCCTCCCCCTATTGTCTGCCAGTCACCGCTGCCATCGGGACCGCGGTGCCCACGGGATAGTAAGAGCCCGAGCTTGGCCACATCATGAAAGCGACACGACCGTGATTGGCACATTCGGTTTTTATGTCTTTGTTGTTGCTGTTGTTGTTAATCCTTCCCCCGAGGATATTTCTTTTTTCCATGGATCTTTAGAGAGAGTGGCAGGGAGGGCGGGGGAGAGACCGAGGGAGAGAAACATTGATGTGAGAGAGACACGTGGACTGGTTGCCTCCCGCATGCACCCCGACGGGGGACGGGGCACGAACTCACAACCCCGGTACGTGCCCTTGACCGGGAATCGAACCCGAGACCCTTCCGTCTGTGGGCCGACGCTCTAACCATTGGCCAGGGTGCAAATTCAGGTGTGTGTGTGTGTGTGTGTGTTTTAAATATATTTTTATTGATTTCAGAGAGGAAGGGAGAGGGAGAGAGAGAGAAGCATCCATGATGAGAGAGAGTCATGGATGGGCCGCCTCCTGCACGCCCCACACTGGGGATGGAGCCCACAACCCGGGCCTGTGCCCTGACCGGGAATGGAACCGTGACCTCCTGATACCTAGGTCGACGCTCAACCACTGAGCCACACCGGCCTCTCTTCCTTTATAAATCATCATCCTCTCGCTCAGCGACTCTAAAAGGAGAATGCAGCCCTGGGCTATGGGTCGGGGCGGCCACTTCCTGCAGAGTTGGATGTCGGGCAGTTGCAGCCCTGGGCTCAACTGGGGCTGCTTGTCTGAGGGACAAAGGGCGCCTCTGAGACCCCGGCTGGAAATAGAAAAGAATCCCCGCCATTGAGGAGCCGCCACCCCCCCCAATGGCCTCCCTCAGCACCGAGGGCCAGGGCGAGCCCGCTCCCTTCCACGGAGCATCCGGCCTTGCCGCCCAGGGAGGGGCCGTTGTGTCTTTGTGCTGGTGGCCCGGCCCTTCTGGGCTCCGTCCCTCGCTCTTTCCACTACACGCTGGTCGGTCAGCTGGGCCACGAAGGAGGAAACTGTGTCCTCCCTCTCTCTCTCTCTCTCTCTCTCTTTTTAATATTTTCCCATTGATTTTTAGAGAGAGGGAAAGACAGAGAGAAGCATCAATGAGAGAGAGACAAACTGATTGGTTGCCTTCTGCATGTGCCCCTCTAAAATAAATAAAAACATTTTTTTAAATATATTTTTAAGAGAGGAAAGGAGAGAGAGAGAGAGAGAGAGAAGCATCAATGATGAGAGAGAATCATGGATCAGCTGCCTTCTGCACGCCTCCTACTGGGGATGGAGCCCGCAACCCGGGCATGTGCTCTGATTGGGAATCAAACCGCGACCTCCTGGTTTCTAGGTTGATGCTCAACCACCAAGCCTTGCTGGTCAGGCAATAAAAACATATATATATATATTTTTTAATATATTTTATTGATTTTTTACAGAGAGGAAGGGAG
>NW_005362676.1:1029252-1033410 GCF_000412655.1 Myotis brandtii | reverse complement strand
ATCGACGTGTCTCTCTCACATCAGTGTTTCTCTCTGTCTCTCCCTCTCCCTTCCACTCTCTCTAACAATCAACGGAAAAAATATCCTTTGGTGAGGATTAAAAAAAAAAAGAAAAGAAACAAATAGTATAATTAAAAATATTTTTAAAATAATAAAAGAAAAAAAGGAAAAACCATCCTGACAGTCAGAACGGGTCTTATTGTAAATGCGGTGTCTTGCCCTCTAAGGGACACAGAGGACTGGGAGGTGTGGAGATCAGTGATCGGGGACCCTAACTCCCTGCCCCCACCTCACCGCCCCCCACGGCCCGAGGCCCACCCCCTGTTCTTCACCACCTGGCACGTAAGGAGGATGTCTGAGGCTCATGTCTGGTCCTTGCAGACCCTGGAGACCATGGACACGGGCAAGCCGTTCCTTCACGCCTTTTTCATTGACCTGGAGGGCTGCATCAAAACCCTCCGCTACTTTGCGGGCTGGGCAGACAAGATCCAGGGCCGGACCATCCCCACAGGTGAGCCGACGCGGGCTGCTGGGCCTCCAATGGAGTCTTGGGGGGGCCCTGCCTTTCCCTTCCTCTGCGGGCCTCTGGCCATCTCCCCTGTCCCCCCATCCTGCCACTAAGGAATTTTGCTTTTTTAAAAAAATAATATTTTTTGTTGCTTTCAGGGAGGAAGGGAGAGGGAGAGAGAGAAACATCCATGATGAGAGAGAATCCTGGATCGGCTGCCTCCTGCACGCCCTTTACTGGGGATCGAGCCTGCAACCCGGGCATGTGCCCCTGACCGGGAATCGAACCGTGACCTCATGGTTCGTAGGTCGGCGCTTAACCACTGAACCACACCGGCCAGGCATGAATTTTTGCTTTTGGAATTGAGTTGAACACCGCCTCTTTGTGTCCTAGGCCAGACTCAGAACTGACACCTTCGTGGGCTTCTGGGTTACTGTCCTGTCTGGTTCCCCCTTGAAATTCTTCATCTAGGTCAGCGGTTCTCCACCTGTGGGTCACGACCCCTTTGGGGGTCGAACGACCCTTTCTCAGGGGTCGCCTAAGACCATCGGAAAACACATATATAATTCCATATTGTTTTTGTGATCAATCACTCTGCTTTCATTATGTTCAATATGTAACAATGAAATTGGGGGTCACCACAACATGAGGAGCCGTATTAAAGGGTCGCGGCATTAGGAAGGTTGAGAACCACTGAGCTAGATTCATGTGTCGTCCTCTCCCCCATGTCACCTCTCTCGCAGATGACAACGTTGTGTGTTTCACCCGGCATGAGCCCATAGGTGTGTGTGGGGCCATCACTCCTGTAAGTACAGGGTTTCCCCCTGCTGCTCCCATGGGCCCGTTAGAACCAAGGTTTTTGGTTTTGGGGTGTGTTTTTTTAAATATATTTTTATTGATTTCAGAGAGGAAGGGAGAGGGAGAGATAGAAACATCAATGATGAGAGAGAATCACTGACTGGCTGCCTCCTGCACGCCCCACACTGGGGATTGAGCCCACATATCCTGCAGACCTTCTCAGAGCCTTTAAGGTGCTGATGTCATTGTATGTAAACCTCCGAGGGGAGGAGGCAGTGCACGCACCGTGGAATCCCTTCTACCAAAGAGTAACTGTTAGCCTCCCCGAGAATACACATAGGAAGCACCAGGCTGGAATGCAATTCTGATCATTGCAAACTCCTATGTTACCCGTTAAGCCCCAAAGCAAGTGTCCTCCATGGAGCAGGGTAGCGGGTGGGCCCGGGTCCCCCACGCTCCCCTGTGCCCTGTTGCAGTGGAACTTCCCTCTGCTGATGCTGGTGTGGAAGTTGGCGCCGGCTCTGTGCTGTGGCAACACCATCGTCGTGAAGCCGGCCGAACAGACGCCCCTCACCGCCCTCTACCTCGGCTCTCTGATCAAAGAGGTGAGCCGTCCAAAAGGAAAATATTAGGTGTTCTCGGTCACATGCCCACTCCCCGGGAGCAGGCCGCCGGCGCGAGATAAAGCTGCCCGGCCGAGCTGGGCCGTGCGTGACAGCAGAGCCGGCTCAACCGCGAGTGGGAAGGGGGTGACGCCTGTTTCACTTGGCAAGAGCCCGTTCGTTCTGTCTCCTGCCAGTGGTCACTGACCCGTGAGAAGCAATTCCGCTCCTCCCACTGATCTGCTAGAAGCAATTCCGCTCCTCCCACTGATCTGCTAGAAGCAATTCCGCTCCTCCCACTGACCCGCATGAGAGGATGTAACTGGCATGATGGTCTTAAACCTACTTTAGGAGCAAGTGTTTTCTCTAAAGAATTTTCACCTGGGAGGGAACTGAATAGTCAGAGGTTTGGGCCTGGCATTTGGGGGGTCATCTGAGCAGCTCCCCTAAGTAGCTGTCACCCAGCCAGGCTCACCCGCGATCATTCGCTCCCCAGGCAACCACCTTTCAGGGAAACCAGCGGCCCAAGGGACACCTCCCTCCTGTCACACCAGGCAGCATGGCTCCGTCACTCTGTCCCCAGTGTTTATGTTGCAAAGGGAGAGAAGTTCTCCTCATGTCACTTCCGCCAAGCTAATAGGGTCAGATGCACCATCTTTTTAAAAATATATATATATATTTTTATTGATCTCAGAGAAGAAGGGAGAGAGAGAGAAACATCCATGATGAGAGAGAATCATGGATCGGCTGCCTCCTGCACGCCCCTAGTGGGGATGGAGCCCGCAACCCGGGCATGTGCCCTGACGGGGAATCGAACCGTGACCTCCTGGCTCATAGGTCGATGCTCAACCACTGAGCCACGCCGGCCGAGCAGGCCACCACTCTTTGTGCTCAGAGGCCTTTTTAGGGTGAAAAATGCTGCTCGGAAGGAGGCCTGTGCACCTCACCCTGGCCCCCTGGCCGACCGGGTTTGGGTCGTGGGGTGGATGCCACTCTGCTTGGGAACGTCACTCAGCCATGACCCTCTGGGCCCAAGCGTGGCTCCATGGTGGACGCCGGTCCCTGGCCTTCCTTCAGTACCTTCTCGGTCTCCTAGGTCGGCTTCCCTCCGGGCGTGGTGAACATCGTGCCCGGTTTCGGACCCACCGTGGGAGCCGCAATGTCATCCCACCCTCGGATCAGCAAGATCGCGTTCACTGGGTCCATAGAGGTAGCCCCCTCGCTGGCCGTGGGCGGGGGGACGGGGGGGCTGGGGACCTGTGCCCTCTTCCTGGGAGGGGCCGGCCTGTGACTTGTGTTCCTTCTGGACCGGACCGAGTTTCGGTACGCGGACGGTCAGTCTTCCAAAGTCACTGGGCCCGTTTCCAAACGAAATAAATCCTGAGTGGAACCCAGGAGCCCTGGAAGAAAGAATGACTAGATAAGATAAAATAAAAATGTGAAACATCCGTAGGACAAACAGTGTCGTAGTTAAGGTTAAAAGGTAAATAACAGTCCGGCCGGTGTGGCTCAGTGGCTGAGCGTCAACCCGTGAGCCAAGAGGTCACCGGTTCGATTCCCAGTCAGGGCACTTGCCCGGGTTTCCGGCTTGATCCCCAGTAGGCACTCGATCAATGATTCTCTCTCATCAATAAAAAAAAATTGTTTAATTAAAATAAAATAAAATGCACTCACACCTCATTTCGGGGCGCAGCCTCAGCCCTGGGGGAGCCCAGCCCTGCCTCATTTTTTTGTTGTTGTTAATCCTCACCCGAGGAAATTTCCCCATCGATTTCCAGAGAGAGTGGCAGGGAGGGGGAGAGACAGAGAGAGAGAGAGAGGAACATCGATGTGAGAGAGACACGTCAATTGGTTGCCTCCCTCCCGGGCCCTGACCGGGGCCGGGAATTGAGCCTGCAACTGAGGTCCGTGCCCTTGACGGGAATCGAACCCGGACCTCCTGGTTCATAGGTCGACGCTCAATCACTGAGCCACGCCAGCCGGGCTACACACAAGGTCTTTGGTTGATCACCTCCCACCCTCCCTGCCTTCCCTCTGAGATTCCTTCCGCATCCATAGAACGGACCCTCATCCTGAAGAGCAGCCCCCCAAATTCCCTAAATCTCAGGGGCTCCCTCAGCTTCTACCAAAGTCCAATAGAAGGGTCTCCCTCACTAGCGAGGGGTAGAGCAGCTGCCCCCATGCCCTGGGAGCCCTTTCTCAGAGGGGTGGCCGGCTCCTCCCGTGTCTGGCTGTGTGGCTGGAGGGGAC
>NW_005362676.1:1018827-1029198 GCF_000412655.1 Myotis brandtii | reverse complement strand
CCAGGCTCCAACTCCGCCCTGTAAGTGGAGCAGCTGGGCCAGGGGTTCGGGCCAGGCCAGCATCTCAGGGTGCTGGGGGCGGCCGAGGGAGGGAGGGTGACGCACATGTACTTGGGCCACATCTGGCCACGTCCAAGGTTCCATCCGGTCCGGGTTTGTTTTTCTGTTTGTTTGTTCTTTTCATCCGGAAGGTTGGCAAGCTGGTTAAAGAGGCCGCGTCTCGCAGCAACCTGAAGAGGGTGACGCTGGAACTCGGGGGGAAGAACCCCTGTATCGTGTGTGCCGACGCCGACCGTGAGTCTCTCCCGGCACTTTAGGGGGTTCGGGGGTGTCTCCAGGCTTCCTGGACCGAACTCAGAACCAAGGGGAACACACACACACACACACACACACACACACACAAACCACACGCACACACACACACAGAGGCACACACAGTGGGGGTGTGTTTCCACCTTGGGCCCTGCTCACCTACACAGATGGAGATGAAATGCAAGTGCCATTTGATGCTCAGCCAGTGTGGCTCAGTGGTTGAGCGTTGACCTATGAACCAGGAGGTCACAGTTGGATTGGATTCCCGGTCAGGGCACATGCCCGGGCTGCAGGCTCCCAATAGGGGGCGTGCAGGAGGCAGCCGATCCATGATTCTCTCTCATCATTGATGTTTCTCTCCCTTCCTGTCTGAAATCAATTAAAAAAAAATTTTTTTTTTTAAAAAAAGCAAGCTCCATGGGACGGAGGCATGCCCAGGTGGTCACCAGGGGGCTGCCTGATTCTGCCCTTCAAGGTCAAGTTGACCTTCCATCCCCTTGGAGTGGGAGCCATGAGAACAAAGCCAGTTTCTTCTCCAGACGCTCAGGTCCCTGAGCAGGAAGGGGGCTGGAATAAGAGGAGGAGGAATAGGGCAGGTGTGTTCCACTCTTAGGCATTCATTGTTCTGCCCTCCCTGCCCCTTAGGGTCATATTTATGTCTTGCAAAGAACAGCCTCCCGACCTGCCCAATAGGGCCAGAAATTCCTTTCTTGAGGAACAAAGCCTTCCATTGCACATGCAGATAAAGGTTGGAATTGCAAATAGCCCTGAGACAAACACTATTTCTCACTAAGGTGTGAATGACTGATAGCATGTCCTCTCCCGGAAGCTGGCTTTCCCTGGGACAGAGGCCTGTGGAAATGGACTGTTTATGTTGTTCCCGACTTGGTGTTCCCTTGTGGAAGCATCATCAGCGTTGCTAATGGTTTTGGGAACCGCGTGGGTGTGGCCCCACTGTGACCCACACTCAGAGCTCCAAACGCCCGTCTTAAAGAGCCAGGACTCCCATTTGGCTGAGTGCCGCCATTGCTAGGTACCCCATCTGCCCCGCAGCTCCCCCTCTTTTCCTCCCAGGGAAGCAAACGACAATGAGAACACAAGACTTCGTTTGGCGGTTGGTTGGACGAGGATCGTAAACACCCGACATAGCCATCTCCTCTTCCCGTGGGCAGTGCCAGGCCACAAAATTAAATCCTGACGCAGCTGGCATCCCGGGCATGATATCAACGAGAACATGTCACTGTTCCCCGCCACGGCGGCCCCCACCCCGGCTCCCGGCAGGAAATGAATGCGTTATTTTGGACGAAGGCCTTTTTAAAAAATATATTTTCTTACTGATTTCAGAGAGGGAGAGAGAGAGAGAGAGAGAAACATCAATGATGAGAGAGAATCATGGATCGGCTGCCTCCTGCACGCCCCCTGCTGTGGATGGAGCCCGAAACCTGGGCCCATGCCCTGACCGGGAATTGAACCGTGACCTCCTGGTTCATAGGTCAATGCTCAACCACTGAGCCACACCGGCCCGGCCAGTACCCGGTTTTAATTCAATGCCAGCTCAGCTCTGCAGTTCAGGTTCAGGCCCTGCCAGGCAGAACCCATGCTTTCTCTAACTCTTCCAAGTCCCGCACGGGGTTCTGTTCCCTAATAGGACCCTTCTGTCGCAGACGGCGCAAAATCTGGGCTCCTTTCAAAGTTCTTGCCAACGGGGCTGCATCCGTACTTAGCAGATGTTATTCCAAAGGACATTAGTCCCGCCCGGCCGGCGTGGCTCAGAACCAGGAGGTCACGGTTCGATTCCCGGTCAGGGCACATGCCCGGGTTGTGGGCTCCATCCCCAGTAGAGGGTGTGCAGGAGGCAGCCGATCCATGATTCTCTCTCATCATGGATGTTTCTCTCTCTGTCTCCCTCTCCCTTCCTCTCTGAAATCAATAAAGATATTTTTTTTAAAAAAGGGGGGTGGGGGGAAGGATGGGTCCCTGAGCAAATGAAACAGGACCTGGGACCATTCTCTGCTCTGATCCGCGTAGTAAACACACTGACAAGTCCTGCAGGGGGGACCTCTTCAACTCCAAACTCAGCCGACCCCAAAATGTGTCCCATCGCCCGTGCGTTTGGGGAAATGCTGGGAACGAAATTAATTTCTGAAGTTTGTCCGGGAGCCTGTGTTCCTGTGTGGGCAGAGCTGCCGCTGTGGCCAGTCCTGCCCTAACGACTTGATTGCTTCCTCTGCCCCCGCCACCCGCCGCCCGTGCCGCCTCGCCTTCCAGTGGACTTGGCCGTGGAGTGCGCCCACCAGGGAATATTCTTCAACCAAGGCCAGTGCTGCACGGCCGCCTCCAGGGTGTTCGTGGAAGAGCAAGTGTACCCCGAGTTCGTCAGGAGGAGCGTGGAGCGCGCCAGGAAGCGGCCCGTCGGGGACCCCTTCGACGCCCGAACGGAACACGGGCCCCAGGTAGCCTACTGATGTGTGGGAGCCCGGGGTGCGTGTCAGGCAGCCCCGCTGGCCCTGGTTCGGCCGCTCTGTGCTGGGTGACCCCGGGTCCCTCCTGGAGCCTTGAGGGGCGCTGACGTGCCTTCCCACTGAATGGTTTTCTTTTTTTAATTAAATCTTTATCGTTGAGAGTATTCCAGCTGGCCGGTGTGGCTCAGTGGTTGAGCATCGACCTGGGAACCAGGAGGTCACGGTTCGATTCCCGGTCAGGGCACAGACCCCGATTGCAGGCTTCATCCCCAGTAGGGGGCGTGCAGGAGGCAGCCAATCCATGATTCTCTCTCCTCATGGATGTTTCTCTCTCTCTCTCTCCCTCTCTGAAATCAATCAAAATATATTTAAAGTAAATAATTAAAAAGAAACCACAAAACCCCAGTGCGGAGAGCTCCGGGGTGGGGCCTGGTCGGGGCAGCCAAGGACAGGATGAAAATGATCATAAGCACAGGGCTTTATAACGTCTTTAAAGGGCACATCCGGTATCGCTTTCTCACTGGTGACGCAGGCCGGGCCGGGCCGTGGATCAATATTTCAGGGGCAGCCCAGCGTGCCATGCATTATTGAAGCCGGCCCCGGCTGCAGCTGCTGTGCCTGGAGCCAAAGTCCGGCCCAGCCGAGAGGTTTCAAATCATGTGGCAGGACTCGCCCGCTCGCCGCCTGCCCACCGCATGGGCGCCCGTGTGTACGTGGGAGGCTGGGGGCCAGGGCATGCGTGTGGCTCCATGCGGGACGTTATGAAAGTCGCAAGCTCCCTCCAAACCTCAGTTGCCTTGACTGGAAAATGGAGTCATCAAAGGCTCTTTTGAAAATTTCTTTTTTTAATATATTGTTATTGATTTCAGAGAGGAGGAGAGAGACGGAGAGAGAAACATCCATGATGAGAGAGAATCATGGATCGGCTGCCTCCTACACGCCCCCTACTGGGGATTGTCCAAGCTTGTTTTTTTAAGGGGCTTTTTTTTTAATTTTTAAATTTTATTTTATGCATATTTTTTTTTTAGTTTTTTAGTTTTTATTGTCGGTAGTATTACAGATATCTCCAACTTGCCCCCTCTCCCTTTCCCCCCAGTATTTTATTTTTTAAATATACTTTTTATTGATGTCAGAGAGGGAGAGAGAGTGAAAAACATTCATGATGAGAGAGAATCATGGATCAGCTGCCTCCTGCATGCCCCCTACTGGGGATGGAGCCCACAACACGGGCATGTGCCCTGACCAGGAATCAAACCAGCGACCTCCTGGTTCATGGGTCGATCGATGCTCAACCACTGAGCTACCGGCCGGGCCGCCTTTATCATTTCTGCAAGCATTGCCAAATCACCTTCAGAGAGGATGTATCAACCCCCTGCTCCTACCAACCTGCAGCCTCATTACCAGGCTTTGGCACTTTGCCCATCTGATAGTTAAGCGTGGCATCTCGCTTGGCAACCCGCCTGGCTTTAATGTGCGCGTATCTCTCACCATGAGTGAGGCCGAACGTCTGATCAAGTGTTCACAGCCGTCTGCGTTTCCTGTTCCATCAGCTGTGCAAGCGTGATGCGCTGTGGCGTCGCTCACCTTGTTCCTTCCTGCTTCTAAGAACGCTTCGCGGACTAGAAAGATCGGCTCTGTTTCTGTGATGTGACCTGTTAAATTTTCCCACTTCATTTTGCCCTTTGACTTTGCTGGGGATGGTGTTGCCTTTTTTTTTTTTTTACATACTCAAGTTTATCGGTGTTTGTTTTTATTTGTGGATTTGTTGTTTTATGTTTTGTTTCTGGATTTTGACTCCTCTATGCCATAATTCTCCTTTCCTTCCTTGTCCCCTTGTCATTCCTTTCCTATAAAGTGAAAAGCTTTGTCTGGCTGGTGTGGCTCAGTGGTTGAGCATCGACCTATGAACCAGGAGGTCACGGTTCGATTCCCGGTCAGGGCTCATCCCGGGTTGCGGGCTGGATCCCTAGTAGGGGGCGTGCAGGAGGCAGCTGATCCATGACTCTCTCTCATCATTGATGTTTGTCTCTCTCTCTCTCTCCCTGCCTCTCTGAAATCAATAAAAACACATTTAAAAGCAACAACAACCCAAAAGCCTGGCGTTTCTTCCTGTTGTGCTTTGCAGATTGACCAAAACCAGTTCGACAAAATCCTCGCGCTCATCGAGAGCGGCAAGAAGGAGGGAGCCAAGCTGGAATGTGGGGGCTCGGCCATGGAAGACCGGGGGCTCTTCATCAAGCCCACCGTCTTCTCGGAGGTCACTGACACCATGCGGATCGCCAAAGAGGAGGTACTGGGGATTGCAGGAAGAGCGACAGCCCCGGGGCCTGGTGCTGAGCTGAGGGGAGGGACTGCTGGGGGTCTTCTCAGGGGCTCAGTGACCCCAGATATCTGGTGAGGGGGGCCTATTCTTTTTTTTAATATATTTTTTTATTGATTTCAGAGAGGAAGGGAGGGTTGGAGAGAGAGAGAGAAACATCAATGATGACAGGGAGTCACGGATCGGCTGCCTCCTGCACGCCCCCTACTGGGGGTCGAGGGTGCAACACGGGCATGTGCCCTGACCGGGAATCGAACCAACCGTGACCTCCTGGTTCATAGTTGGGCGCTCAGCCACTGAGCCACGCCGGCCGGGTGCTCACCGCCATTCTTGCCATCGATTATAGATTTTTGGGCCGGTGCAGCCGATCCTGAAGTTCAAAACGATCGAAGAAGTGATCAGAAGAGCCAACAGCCTGGAATATGGGCTCACGGCGGCTGTATTCACGAAGAACTTGGACAAAGCCCTGAAGCTGGCTTCCGCCTTGGAGTCTGGCACTGTCTGGTGAGTGTTGGGGGAGTGTTTTTGGGGGTGGTTCGGGGTCCTGGGCGGCTGGAAGGCTGCCTTCATGACTCATCAAATCACAGTCATATATTATGGGCCAAGCTCTGTCTTTACTTTGCTGGATCCTCGCGACCGCCATCTGTGAAATAGGTACCATTATCGTCTCCATTTCCTACCTGAGGGCATGTAGGCTCAGAGAGGTGCAGTGACCTGCCCAGGGTCACACAGCGCTCTCTCTGAAATCCATTTTTTTAGAATTTTTTAAATGTTTATTCATTTCCTGAATTGTTGGGAAAAAAATAAGCCAAAAGCTTTATGCCAGGAATATTCAAATCTCAGTTTCTGCTGGGAAGCATAGAAGGCGGACATTAAAAGCATACCGTCTCCGTGATTAAAACTCAGAGCCGGGACATGCAAAATCCAGGTGGGTCCCCTCCGGGTAACCCTGGGCATCGTCTCCTTCTCTCTCCAGGATCAACTGCTACAATGCCATCTACGCGCAGGCTCCGTTCGGTGGCTTTAAAATGTCGGGAAACGGCCGAGAATTGTAAGTGCCCCGGTCCCTCCACGCCTGTTTCTACCTGTCCGGTGGGTCAGATCGGTCACTTATTATTTCTCTATTTATTTCTAAAAATATATTTTTTAATTGATTGCAGAGAGGTAGGGAGAGGGAGAGAGAAACATTATTGATGAGAATCATGGATTGGCTGCCTCCTGCACGCCCCCTACTGGGGATCGAGGGTACAACCCGGGCATGTGCGTGACCTCCTGGCTCATAGGTCGACGCTCAACCGCTGAGCCACGCCGGCCGGGCCGCATGTCTGTGTTTTTGACCCTTGGCACATATTTCCCAAGGCTTTTGATAAAGTCCTCGACCATAATTCACAAGGAGCCTGGACACAGCCTTGAAAACCGATTTCCATGTTCCGCTGTCTCCACTGAATGTCTTCATGTTGCAAGAAGTTCCCCTTTTTCCCTGCTGGCACCCGGCTCGGTGAATTCCATGGTTTTCCCCGGCCCCGTCGCCCGGGCTGGGCTGGCAATTTGCCGCCCACCCACGGGCCCTCCGGGGCCTGTGCCTCCGCTGGCCTTAAGAAGAAGCCTGTAATTTCTCTTTCTTCAAGGTGCTTTTTAAATTTATTTTTTATTTTGTTGTTGTTAATCCTCACCCAAGGATATTTTTCAATTGATTTGATTGTCTCCTGCATGTGCCCTGACCAGGGCTGGGGATCGAGCCTGCAACCCAGGTACGTGCCCTTGACTAGGACTCGAACCCGGGACACTTCGGTCTGGGAGCCGACGCTTTAACCACTGAGCATAGCCTCAAAAAAGCCGAGCTAACCCCAAAGGGCCGATTCCCAGTCAGGGCACATGCCCGGGTTGGGGGCTTGATCCCCAGTAGGGGTCGTGCAGGAGGCGGTCGATCCATGATCCTCTCTCATCATGGATGTTTCTCTCTCTCTCTCCCTCTCCCTTCCTCTCTGAAATCCATAAAAAGTATATTTAAAAAAGAAAGAACACGGTTGCCATGGGTGGGCTGAGGGACACGCGCCTCTCACACGCTTTCTCTCTCTCTCTCTCTCTCTCTCTCTCTCTCTCTCTCTCTCTCTCCCACAGAGGCGAGTACGCACTGTCGGAATACACCGAAGTGAAAACAGTCACCATCAAACTGGACGACAAGGACCCCTGAGGGGAAGGCGGGCTCTGTCCTCCGACGTCTGAATGTGGCCCATCCATCCAACCTGCCGGAGAGAGAGCGACCTCGCTCACTCCCTGGCCCTCTCTCTCCTGGAGACCTTACGTCCCCTGGATGGATGGGAGAGATTCTCATTTCCTCCTCATTCCTGTTGCATTGACCAGTATGTTGGGGGGTAGAATTGCAGTTCTGCCTGGAGGTGGCGCTGTGGAGCTTTCCTTTCTTTCTTTTTTTTAATTGTCACCCGAGGCTATTTTTCCATTGATTTTTAGGGAGAGTGGGAGAGAGCAGGGAAAGACAGAGAGAAACATCGATGCACGAGAAACACATCGATGGGTTGCCTCCTGCACGTGCCCGGGCTGGGGAGGAGCCTGCCACCGAGATACGTGCCCTTGACAGGAATCGAACCCGGGACCCTTCGGTCTCCAGGCCGATGCTCTATCCACTGAGCCACACTGGCTCGGGCACCTGCTTCCCTTTTCAACCGGGTCCCCTGGGATGGTGAGGAGGCTCAGGCCGTGCCAACAGGAAGTGGTGTGTGACGTCTCCGACAGTCGCTTCAAAATGCTTTGCTGACTCTACTGCAGGAAGAATTTGGGAGAAACGTCCCTGAATGTTCTAGAAACCTGGCCCTATGCCTGGGGGTCCCTCCCTTGTACTTGTTCCTCCCATTCACAAGCCCCTCCTACCTTTTATATGGAAAGGAATAGCACTAAGTTAAAAAAAAAAAAACCCACCCAAACAGAATTGCAAGGATCCACTAGGGGGCGCTATTGGGAAGCAGGTCCCCTGGAAAGTTACTGAAGGTCTTGGGTGTGAAGGGGCATAAGTCTTCCGGGACTACATTTTGACCTTGACCTTGGGACTTAGCTTCAAACCAACCCTGCCTTTAGATTAGGACTGAATCAGCAGCCCAAACACCACGGCTGGGGTCCCCGTCCCTGTGACCGGTCCAATGTCCTGACGCTTACGACAGCAGAGCAAATGCGAGGGTCAGTAAGTCCCGCATGTCCCCAAGCAGGGCCATAACTCGCTTTGACAAAGGATGCGTTTCCGTCACTTGGATTAGTGGTTGAGCTAATGTTCCTTTTCCCCCAGTTTAGATGTGCAAAACATACACAACTCCACAGGCTGCTGTTCAACACAGCCCTGGTTTTGTAGAGTCCTATAGAGTTCTTTTTTTTTCTTTTTAATCTCAGAGAGGAAGGGAGAGAGAGAGAAAGAGAGACATGAATGATGAGAGAGAATCATGGATCGGCTGCCTCCTGCATGCCCCCTATTGGGGATGGAGGGTGAAGAAGCAGGTCCCCTAGAAGGTTACTGAAGGTCTTGGGTGTGAAGGGGCATAAGTCTTCCGGGGACTACATTTTGACCTTGACCTTGGGACTCAGCTTCAAACCAACCCTGCCTTTGGACTAGGACTGAATCAGTAGCCCAAACACCACGGCTGGGGTCCCCGTCCCTGTGACCGGTCCAATGTCCTGACGCTTACGACAGCAGAGCAAATGCGAGGGTCAGTAAGTCCCGCATGTCCCCAAGCAGGGCCATAACTCGCTTTGACAAAGGATGCGTTTCCGTCACTTGGATTAGTGGTTGAGCTAATGTTCCTTTTCCCCCAGTTTAGATGTGCAAAACATACATCCCTTCCTCTCTGTAAAAAATCAATAAAAATATATATATATATTTAAAAAAATATATTTTTATTGATTTCAGAGAGGAAGGGAGAGGGAGAGATAGACACACATGAATGATGAGAGAGAATCATGGATCGGCTGCCTCCTGCACGCCCCCTATTGGGGATGGAGGGTGAACCCGGGCACGCGCCCTGACCGGGAATAGAACGGTGACCTCCTGGTTCATAGGTCGGCACTCAACCACTGAGCCACGCTGGCTGGGCCAGGGTTATCATTTTTTCCAGAAATATGCAATCCACCATTCACTGTCGCCTCAGCACCAGTTAGTTCTTACCACTTACACTGTCAGTAACTTGTGAAATCAGGACTTAACGCATACACTGAATTTTCAGGATTTTTATCTTAAGTAATTATAGACACTAACCTTGATAGGAATACATTAGAGGGTTCTTATTCTGTCATTGTACAATAATAATGCCTTTAATATGAAATGGGACATTATTTATAATTGATATAGTTAATGTATCTTTTTATAGTTGTAAGTAAACAGAGGTGGTATATTTAACCTTCTGTAATATACTGTATTTAGAAATGGAAATCTATATAGGCTTAAATGTCACTCCTTCGAAGGTTTACTCCTGTGGTACGGTTTTAAAAAAAATCTATTGGCCTGGGAATTCTGACCCTAACTGCAGACTGTGTTAACAATGCAACCACAATAAAATACAGTTGGATATTTGAGAAATGTTATGTGTGTGTTTTTAAGGACCAAATCCACTTTAAGTTATGACTGACCTTTCTCTTTCTTAGACCTTCGGTACAAAATGGCTTAAGATAAAGTAGAATCAATCCCTTAAGAATAGCCCTAGCCAGTTTCGCTCAGGAGTGTCGGCCCGTGGACTGAAGGGTCGCAGGTTCGATTCCCGGTCAAGGGTATGTACCTGGGTTGCAAGTTCCATTCCTAGCCCAGTTGGGGTACGTGTGGGGGGCAACCAATCGATGTGTCTCTCTCACATCGATGTTTCTCTCTCTGTGTCCCTCCTGCTCCCTACCACTCTCTCTAAAAATCAATGAAAAAAATATCTTTGGGAGAGGAGAAACAACAACAAAATAAATTCAGAACAAGATGACAGGTGCTCCACTGAATTTAGCCTGAGTGGGGCATTTCGGGGAGCACTTAGTCCAGACCGGCCGGTGTAGCTCAGTGTTTGAGCATCGACCCATGAACCAGGAGGTCACGGTTCGATTCCCAGTCAGGGCACATGCCCGGGTTGTGGGCTCGGTCCCCAGTAGGGTGTATGCAGGAGGCAGCCGATCCATGATTCTCTCTCTAATCATTGATGTGTCTATCTCTCCCTCTCCCTTCCTCTCTGAAATCAATAAAAATATATTTTTTTAAATATATATATATATTTTTATTGATTTTTTACAGAGAGGAAGGGA
>NW_005362676.1:1016837-1017991 GCF_000412655.1 Myotis brandtii | reverse complement strand
GGGGGAAGGGGGGGGGGGGGACCTGGGGGTGCCCGGCTTTTGTGAAATGGCCGTGAGGGTGGTGGCGATTTGTGTGTGCCTTGCGCTAAATCTTGGGAATGCCCCAGGAAATGCCAGGGTGGAAAATCACCATTTTCCCCTCCCCGAGCCGCTTCTCTTTCTCCCGGGGGCACCTGGAGCCGAATTTGATGCCCGCCCGTCGCGCGAACTTGAACTTGCGTCTTTATGATCTGCGTTCGGGTAATGGTCTCAGGGGTGCGATGCACATACTTGTATTAGGTGGAAGCATGCATAATACCTTGCCAACATCGCTCTATCTTTTATCTACACTCCCCCTTCCCATTAAAGAACAGCAATTTATTTGTTTTTTTAAGTATTTTAAAACTGATTTTTAGAGAGTAACATCGATGTGAGAGGGAAACATGAATGGGCTGTCTCCTGCACGCCCCCTGCCGGGGACCGACCGAGCCTGCAACCCGGCTGACCGGGAATTGAACTGGCAACCTTTGCAGCGGTTCTCAACCTGTGGGTCGCGACCCCTTTGGCGGTCGAACGACCTTTTCACAGGGGTCGCCTAAGACCATCCTGCATATCAGATATTTACATGACGATTCATCACAGTAGCAACATTACAGTTATGAAGTAGCAACGAAAATAATTTTATGGTTGGGTCACAACATGAGGAACTGTATTTAAAGGGCCAGAGGTTGATAACCACTGCTTTAGGGGCTCAGGACAACGCCCAACCAACTGAGCCACACTGGCCAGGGCAAGAACCCCAATTTAAAATAGCTCACCACGCCCTAGCCGGTTTGGCTCAGTGGACAGAGCGCCGGCCCGCGGACTGAAGGGTCCCAGGTTCGATTCTCGCTCAAGGGCACATGCCCGGGTTGCGTGCTGGATCCCCAGTGGGGGGCGTGCAGGAGGCAGCCGATCCATGATTCTCTCTCACCATGGATGTTTCTCTCTCTTTCCCTCTCCCTTCCTCTCTGAAATCAGTGAAAGTATATATTTCAAAAAGATGCATCATAATAAGATAAATCTTTAAAAACATAAAAGACAAGAATCCACCAAATAGTGGCATCTTGGTATCCAGCCATCACTAAATTGGCAAAATCCTGTAGTAGAGCGGGCGCCTGAGGCGGGCCATCCCG
>NW_005362676.1:1012188-1016364 GCF_000412655.1 Myotis brandtii | reverse complement strand
CGCATCCCCGAAACTCTGTGCGTGCGCGGGCCGGTGCCGAGCGGGGGGAGCAGAGGCGGGAACCAAAGTAGGAAAACAGCCTTTGGCGCAAAACCCTTCCTTCAACTTGGAGCGCCGCTGTGTGAGCGCGCGTGTGCTTGGAGTGAGGGTGAGTGTGGGCGCGCGTGTGCTTGGAGTGAGGGTGAGTGTGGGTGTGCGTGTGCATGTGAGTGTAAGTGCCTGCGTGTTAGGAAGGGACTCCTAGGAGTCTCTCTCTGCCCAGGGGGCGGCCTGGTGATGCAGGAGGGCCCAGCACACCTCAAAGTCTGAGGCCTGCTCCGTGCCCAAGGGGGGGGGTCTCTGGTCCCTAAAAACAGCCACGTCTATGGGGACTCTGCCAGACACCTTCCCTGCGGCAGGTGGGTGCTGTCCGGGCAGGGGAGCCAGGTTAGGCTGCAGGTGTGTGTGTGAGAGAGGTGGGGGGTGAGAATTGGGGGACCTCTGGGGATCAGGGGGAGATGGTGATGGAGAACTGGGGGCCTCCTAGGGGTGGGAGGGAGAGAGTGACTGGGGATCGGAGATTTCTGTGGCCAGAGCAACCTGCCCCTTCACAGCCTGAGGCCACAGATTTTTTTTTTTCCACAAACACATCCCCACGCAGGTGACAGGCAGGTAGAGAAGCAGGTGCCTCGCCCCAGATCCCCTGCTTTTCGAGTTTGCCCCTGTTGGTCTCAGAGTGCCCTGGGCATGAGAAGGGGAACATTAGAATGTGCACAGTTTGGGACAATGTTAGCATCCAATGCCTTTTGTAACCTGACTTCTCTTTGCTCATGTCCCGGAAGAATAAAGAAAAGAAATGAGCAACATACCCCTGGAGTTCATACAAAATAATGTCGAATGCAAACTGTCATGGAAAAATCACGATTTAAAAGAAGTAAGAACAGAAAAATAGCCCGGCCGGCGTGGCTCCGTGGTTGAACGTCGACCTATGAACCAGGAGGTCAGGGTTGGATTCCCAGTCAGGGCACAGGCCCGGGTTGTGAGTTCGGTCCCCAGTAGGGAGTGTGCAGGAGGCAGCGGATCCATGATTCTCTCATCATTAATGTTTCTATCTCTCTCTCTCTCTTTCTCTCTGAAATCAATTTTTAAAAAATTTTTAAATAAAAAAATGGGGGGCGTGGGAACTCCTCAACGAGGATATGGGTGGTGAGGAGATTCTGCAGCCAAGCTATCCCTCCTGATTTTTAATCACCACGCCATGGATGTGGGGCCTTCCTGATCCATCTTTTTGCCCCTCCTACCAGTCTCTGTGGCTTCTTCTGTACTTCTTCATTCCTTTCCTTCCCTTCCCCTTCCCCTTCTCCCTCCTCCCCCCCTCCCCTCCCCTCCCCTCTATAAATCAATGGAAAAATATCCTCAGGGGAGGTTTAACTACAACCACAAAAATAGGCACATCAGATAGTGCTGCTCGTCAGTTTGGGACCCTTCCGTAGTTTCTCCTTGTTGAGCGGCATGAAATCCAGGAGACCTTCCCTTCACACCCCAGCTGGTCCGGCCTCTGCCAACTCGGACCACCTGGCCATGGCCCCAGCCACTCTGGCCCATCTCCATCTGTGGGGCCTCATCTGCCCCCGCCCCCAACTCCACACGCCAGCACCCTCTCTAAACCCAGCCTCTCTCTGTGTCCTCCTTAGGGTCTCTGCTGTGTTCCTACTTGATCTGTTTGACTCTTTTTTCTTTTTTTTTTAATATAAATTTTTAAAAATATTTTTTTTAAAAAGAGCTGGGTGACCAGAGCATTTGTAACATGCTTAACGTCCAAGTCTTCCAACTGGCTTTTGCATTGATTTTAAAAATATATATTTTTATTGATTTCAGAGAGAAAGGGGGAGGGAAAGAGAGAGAACATCACTGAATTTTTAAAAATATTTTTTTTTAAAAAGAGCTGGGTGACCAGAGCATTTGTAACATGCTTAACGTCCAAGTCTTCCAACTGGCTTTTGCATTGATTTTAAAAATATATATTTTTATTGATTTCAGAGAGAAAGGGGGAAGGAAAGAGAGAGAAACATCACTGATGAGAGAGAATCATGGATCGGCTGCCTCCTGCACGCCCCCTACTGGGGATCCAGCCCGCAACCCCGGCATGTGCCCTGACCAGGAATCAAACTGACCTCCTGGTTCATAGGTTGATGCTCAACCACTGAGCCACACCAGCCAGGCTCCACTGATTTTTTAGAGAGAGTGGAAGGAGGAGAGACAGAGAAACATCGATGTGAGAGAGACGCATCGATAGGTTGCCTCCCGCACGCACCCTGTCCAGGGCCCGGGGAACCTGCAACCCGGGCATGTGCCCTTGATGGGAATCGAACCCGGGACCCTTCAGGCCGCAGGCCGGCGCTCTATCCACTGAGCCACACCGGCTAGGGCTCCGCTTTCCTTTTGAAGTTCTTTTTCATTAAAGTGTTTGGGTGTCTTCCTTAGGGCAGGTCTGGGGAGTTGGCCAAAGAACATTGGTGAGGTTTTAAGATGTGTGAGAGGAATGATCCTGGCAGGAAACTCCCAGAAGCCCTCGCTAGGGTGTCTGTGCCGAGAAGGAAGAGAAAATGCGACATTTCCAGCCACGACGTGTGGCCTGGGTCCCAGCCCCACACACCCGCTGTGGGGCCCTTGGGCAACCCGGGCGTTACCTCATCTCCAAACTTCTACCTTAGCGCCTCGGCCAAAAGACAGACCTTAATTGAAAAGCTGCTCCCGTGGCACAGGTCCTCCCCTGGTAAAGTGATTTTCAGAAGGAAACTGAAAATGAAAAGAGGAACAGAATGTACTGGGTGAGGGGTGGCCTGAAAGATTTTAAAGGTTTAAAAAGGAAAAAAAAAAACACACTTAAACAAAATGACAGGGTAAGTCAGACACTTCTCTTTTCAGAAGGGGCGTCCGCCTGCCTTTGGGGTTTGGAAGGGAGTGGAATTCTTTTGCCAGCAAATTTAAAAGGTTGGGAGCAGATAGCAACGGTTCTCCTTGGTTTCTGAATGTTCCTAGAGCCTCGGTTCTCTCTGTTTTGTGTGTATTTTTTCTTCCTCCTCACCCAAGGATATTTTTCCATTAATTTTTTTAGAGAGAGTGGAAGGGAGGTGGGGAGACAGAGAGAGAGAGAGAAGCATCGATGTGAGAGAGACACATGGATTGGTTGCTGCCCCCATGAGCCCTGACCAGGGAATCGAACCCGGGACCCTTCAGGCCACGGGCCGACGCTCTATCCACTGAGCCAAACCGGCGAGGGCTGGAGCCTTGGTTTGGTTTTGTTAATATATATTTTTATTGATTTCAGAGAGGAAAGGAGAGGGGGAGAGAGAGAGAAACATCCATGATGAGAGAGAATCGTGGATCGGCTGCCTCCTGCACGCCCCCGACTGGGGATGGAGCCTGCAACCCGGGCCTGTGCCCTGACCGGGAATCGAACCAGCAACCTCTTGGTTCATCGGGCGACCGCTGAGCCAGGCCGGCTGGGCACCAGCTTGCCTGTAACACGGAGGTTCTGTTCTGCTGCTTCTCCCTGTCCCCGTCTCGAGCTGATTTGGCTCAGGGGCCGTTCTAGAACCTGCTCGCTGGGGAGCTGGCCCTGGTGTAGACATCTTAACCCTCACGGCAGCCCAGTGAGCTTGCCCGGGAGGAGGGTGCGCGTCTATTTTTAATAGATGAGCAAACTGAGGCCCTTGTAAGTTTCGCCTTGAGGTTACGCGGCTGGCACGGGACACAGATCACCCTCGCCTTTGACCTTCACACATCATTTGCATGACCTTCATTTTTTTTTTTTTTAGCTGCGCGATATCTCTCTCCGTTTCTGAGGATGGTTGCTAATCATTGATGTTTCTCTCCCTCTGACCCTCTCTCTTCCTCTTTGAAATCAATAAAAAGATACTTTAGCCCTAGGCCGTCTGGCTCAGTGGATAGAGCGTCGGCCCACGGACTGAAGGGTCCCAGGTTCGATTCCGGTCAAGGGCACGTACCTCAGTTGCAGGCTCCCCGGCCCTGGGTGCGTGCAGGAGGCAACCAATCAATGTGTCTCTCTCACATCAGTGATTCTCTCTCTGTGTCTCTCCCCCGACCCTCTACTCTCTCTATAAATCAATGGAAAAATGTCATCGGGTGAAGATTTAAAAAAAAAATTTTTTTAATAATAATAAATATATTTTA
>NW_005362676.1:1009843-1011811 GCF_000412655.1 Myotis brandtii | reverse complement strand
CACTTAAATTCTAAAAATTAGCCCCGGCCGGCGTGGCTCAGTGGTTGAGCATCGACCTAGGAACCAGGAGGTCACGGTTCGATTCCCGGTCAGGGCACGTGCCCGGGTTGCGGGCTCCATCCCAGTAAGGGGCGTGCAGGAGGCAGCCGGTCCGTGATGCTTCTCTCTCATTGGTGTTCCTTTCTCTCTCTCTGAAAATCAATAAAAACGTATTTAAAATATTTTTAAAATAATAATAATAATAATAATAACCCTTGGAGGCTGGCATGCTTTGGAAATGACGTTGACATATCTCTTTGGGGTTTTCTTGGTGAATCCTCGCCCGGCGATATTTTTCCATTGATTTTTAGAGAGAGAGGGGAAGGGAAGGGGAGAGACGGAAACAAAAGAACCCTTCCAAGTGGAGTTGAGAAAAAGATCTAAACGGGAATGAAACACATAGCTTTACTTTGGGGGGTTTTGGTGATGTGTGTGTGTGTGTGTGTGTGCGCCCGCGTGCAGGCTAGATGGTTTTCTTCACAGTGCTACCTGTTTTTCTTTGTTTTTGATATTTTTTAAATTGACTTCAGAGAGGAGGGGAGAGGGAGAGAGAGGAACATCAGTGATGAGAGAGAATCATCGATCGACTGCCTCCTGCACGTCCCCTACTGGGGATCGAGCCCACAACCCAGTCATGTGCCCTTGAGCGGGAATGGAACCTGGGACCCTTCAATCCGCAGGCTGATACTCTATCCCAGGGGTCCTCAAACTTTTTAAACAGGGGGCCAGTTCACTGTCCCTCAGACCGTTGGAGGGCCGGACTATAGTTTAAAAAAAAACTATGAACAAATTCCTATGCACACTGCACGTATCTTATTTTGAAGTAAAAGAACAAAACGGGAACAAATACAATATTTGTATTTGCATGTGGCCCACGGGCCGTAGTTTGAGGACCCCTGCTCTATCCATTGAGCCAACCCGGCCAGGGCCACTGCTCCCTGCTTTGACCGGCACCCCACCCCCGCTTGTGTCTGTGTAGCACAGTTCACCCTGCCCCAGGCCAGGGATGTGTGAGCGCGTGGCCTGCCAGCTGCCCGGTGGCGCCCAGCTGGTGTGTGTGTATCTGTCCCGTGTTTTGGCCTCACTCTGTATCCCAGGAAGGAAGGCGTGTAAGGTTGTCAGGGCTGTGCCCTCGCCTGAGCCCTGGGCCAGCCTGCAGGGCAATCCATCCTGACAAACAGGCCATGACACATTCCTGTCCATCGGACACGGTCGGAGTGGACAGACCTGTTGGGCCGGCCGGGGAGGCTGCCTGGAAAGAGGAGGAGGGAGGAAACTGAGATCCTTCAGGCCCAGGCCCCTCGGGGAGCAGACTTCTGGGCATGGGGGGTGAGGGGTGCTCGGACAGACAGAGGGACGGACAGAGGGACGGACGGACATCCCCAGGGTGGCTCACGCCCCCCTCCTCTCTGTGAGGGGTCCTGGCGTCAGCAGCCCACCACTCGGAGCATGGTCCTCCCCTCCCCCGGACCCAGCATGGACCAGAGGAGGACAAGGAACATTCTAGAAGGTCTGCAAGTCCCAGTGTCCTTTTCTTATTCCTTTGGCTTGTTCAAATCTGTATTTAAAAAAAAAAAACTTATTGCCCTAGCTGGTGTGGCTCAGTGGATAGAGCATCGGCCTGTGGTCTGTAGGGGCCTGGGTTCTATTCGGGTCAAGGACACATGCCCGGGTTGTGGGCTCGATCCCCAGTTGGGGGCCTGCAGGAGGCGGCCGATCAATGGTTCTCTCTCATCAGTGATGTTTCTCTCTCTCTCTCCCTCTCCCTGTCTCTCTGAAATCAATAAGAATATATTTAGAATAATAATAATAACTTCGCCCTAGCTGGTTTGGCTCAGTGGATAGAACATCGGCCTGCGGACTGAAGGGTCCCGGGTTCGATTCCGGTCAAGGGCATGTACCTTGGTTGCGGGCACATCCCCAGTTGGG
>NW_005362676.1:998276-1009664 GCF_000412655.1 Myotis brandtii | reverse complement strand
GCTTCTCTCTCATCGATGTTTCTAACTCTCTATCCCTCTCCCTTCCTCTCTGTAAAAAATCAATAAAATACTTTAAAAAGTAAAAAAAAAAATAATAATAACTTCTTGCCCTGGCCAATTTGGGTCAGTGGTGAGAGCATCGGCCTGAGGACTGAAGGGTCCCGGGTTCGATTCCCGTTCGATTCCAGATCAAGGGCTCGTACCTGGATTGCAGGTTCAATCCCCGCCCTTCCCCCCAACCCCCACCGTCTCAGTGTGTGTGGGAAGCAACCAATCTATGTGTCTCTCACACATCGATGCTTCTCTCTCTCTCCCTCCCCTCCCTTCCACTCTTTCTAAAAAAAAATCAATGGGAAAAATATGCTCGGGTGAAAATTCACAAAAAAAAAAAAGAGGAAATGCCAGCTCTCAGATCTGATAGGACCCTGTCTTGCTTTGTCTCTGCCCACTTCCCCTTGGGGACTCTGAGGCCCAAGATCTGCCCCGTCTTTCCCTGCCCCGGGGGGTCCTGCTCCCAGGGGTCCCGGGTCCTTGGCTCCATAAGCTGGAAACTCGGTTCTGTTTTGCTTTCTGGGGGGTTGCGGGGTGGGGAGGGAGCGGGGTGGGGAGGGCTCCCTTCCTGCCGCTCCGCTGCCTGCCCAGCTTGCAGGCTCGGTGGGTGAGGCTGGGCATTTCTCCTTTACGGCCTTCATCTTCCTCAAAAGCTTGTGGGAACGTGGTTGGGTGCTGGTGTTCGAGTTGGGATTCCCCGTCGCTGTCGGAACGCGGCCCGGTCACCGCAGCCCACAGCGACGGGAGGGAGGCAGGGAGGCAGGGTGGGCTGCCTTGGGGGTTCGCCTGGACTGTTTCTTTTTAAAAAAAAAAATGGCCCTGGCCGGTGTGGCTCAGTGGATAGAGCATCAGACCAAAGGGTCCCAGGTTCGATTCCGGTCAAGGGCATGTACCTTGGTTGCGGGCACATCCCTAGTAGGGGGTGTGCAGGAGGCAGCTGATCGATGTTTCTCTCTGTCTCTCCCTCTCCCTAAAAGTCCATGGGAAAATAAAAATAAATGAAATTAAGTTAAACAGGGTGTTTTGCATGGTTTCATATGAATTTCTCTTTTTTAAAAAAATATATTTTATTGATTATGTTACAGAGAGGAAGGGAGAAGAATAGTTAGAAACATGGATGAGAGAGAAACATCGATCAGCTGCCTCCTGCACACCCCCTACTAGGGATGTGCCCGCAACCAAGGTACATGCCCTTGACCGGAATCGAACCTGGGACCCTTCAGTCCGCAGGCCGACGCTCTATCCACTGAGCCACAACGGTTAGGGCCGAATTTCTCTTGTGTAGTAGGTGAGGCTCAGCATGTTTTGGCATGTGTGACTCTGGTTATATCTACTTTCCTGTAACTTCCCGCGCGCCCCAAGGTTGTGGGTTCGATTCCCGGTCACGGCACAGACCTCGGTTGCTGGTAGGAGTTGGAAAGCCCCGGGTACTATCCTGAGTCAGGCTGGCCGCTGACCTGACGTGAACCCCGCTGCCCGTGTGCCGAAGCGGCCAGACCCCAGGGCAGGCGGTGTGGACATGGGCCGTGGGACCGCGTGGAGCTGCTCTCGGAAAGCAGGATCCAGAAGGGCCTGAGGCACCTTTGTCCGCGTTGAGCGAGAGGATTCAGTGCCCGCTGGCCGTTCTGAGCCAGGCAGCCGATGGCCAGGGTCATGGGCGAACATTTCCGTCGCTCGGGGTTTCAGCACAGGTCACAGTTCTCGGTAAAAGAATCCATGGTTCTCTCTCATCATGGATGTTTCTCTCTCTCCGTCCCTCTCCCTTCCTCTCTGAAATCAATTTTAAAAAATATATTAAAATAATACATTGGTGCCTCACTCTAAATGTCCCTCTGCGTTGCGATCGTGTCTTCCTTCCCCGGTGCCCAGCTTTGCCAATAGCGAGTTGAATCCGGTGCGAAATTTTGCTTGGTTAAGCTGGAAAGTATATATTTTCATTTAAAATAATTTTTTATTTTAAATAAAATTTCAGAGAGGAAGGAAGAGAGAGAGAAACATGGATCGGCTGCCTCCTGCACGCCCCCTGACTGGGGATGGAGCCCACAACCCGGGCATGTGCCCTGACCGGGAATCGAACCCTGACCTCCTGGTTCACAGGTCGATGCTCAACCCCTGAGCCACGTGGGCCGGGCTTGATTGTACTTTTTATCTCCAGGGAAAATAGCAGCTCTCTGCGTGCTACCCCGCTGCGGGATCAGTGTGTATACACATACACAGGGCTGGGCGAAAGTAGGCTCCCCAGCATAATCCAGAAGACAGTCCTTAGTAAATAAATAATAAGCCAGGAACCAGCTGTGTGTCTCGCGCACTCACGGCTGTCAATCTACTTGTGCCCACCCCGTAGCGCCATCCATCCGCCTTTGACATGGCGTCCCCAGGGGCCAGGTGGGGAGACCCACAGAGAGGCCGTCTGTCTGGGCTGCGAGGCTGGGCTGGGCTGGATGTGACGTGGCTGTTGTGTGTGAGGGAGCCAGGCCACCGCTGATCGCTGTCCCGATGCCGGGGGGTCCGAGGGGCCCGGCGTGATGGGGCTGGGCACCCGCCATCTGGAGCCGGGGAGGGATGACCTCGAGGGTCACCCTGGGGGTCACGCCGCCCTCCACGCCGTGAGCATCTTCCCCGAAGGAAGAAAGGCTTGGATTTCACCGTAATCCGACCCAGAGATGAAACTGCTGCGCAGGCTGAGCCTCTGGAGCCTGAGCTGGCAGAGGCGGCAGCGTCCCCCGCGGGGAAGGCCTGTCGAGTCCGGGCTGCGGTGGGTGAACCCCACGGGCCCAGGAGGGTGTGACCTGCGGGGAGGGTCCGTCCCCGTGGCCCCATCCCCGCACCCCTCCGGCTTCGGCCACATGGGGACGCGCTGGAGGATGTCCCGGGAAGGTCGTTAAACAGTGATGACCAGGTCAGTAGCATCCTAGAGTTGACTTGGGTGTGTTCTGCAGAGAACTGTGCGTTGATAGATACATTTTTATTTTATTTTGTTGTTGTTCTTATTTTCGTTCATCCCCCAAGGATATTTTCCCATTGAGTTTTAGAGAGAGTGGAAGGGAGAGGGAGAGACAGAGAGAAACACATCCATTGGTTGTCTCCTCCACAAGCCCTGACCAGGGCCCGGGCCCGGGAGGAGCCTGCAACCGAGGTACATGCCCTTGACCTGAATCGAACCCGGGACCCTTTGGTCTGCAGGCCGGCTTTCTATCCACTGAGCCAAACCGGCCAGGACGATAGATTTATTTTTACTGTCTGCCGCCCTGTGCGTGGAGATGACTGTGATTTTTAAATGTTATGGGTGTGGAAATAAGATCTGAGTGTCTTTTATAGGGTGTACAGGGAATGCCACAGATTTTGAATCGACTGACAGTATTTAGTCATGTTTTCTTTGGTGAGGATGAGAGAATTAAGTGTTGGATATATAAATATATAGATAGAGCCCAGCTGGCACGGTTCAGTGGTTGAGCATCGACCTATGAACCAGGAGGTCAGGGTTCGATTCCCGGTCAGGGCACATGCCTGGATTGCAGGCTCGAACCCCAGTGTCTCCCTTCCTCTCTGAAAACAATAAAAATATATTTTAAAGAAACAGAAACCTTTCTAATGATTCCCATGAGCCAGCAGTGATGGTGACGCTGTGTGCGCTTCCCTCCACCCAGGTGCCGGGGACATGGGCAGCAAACTGGCCACACCGGACGGTGACCCCGCCGGGCGGTGTCCTGGGACGGAAGACATTCACGCCGCATACAAGCGGGGCGACCCCAGCAGAGCCCGCCACCTGCTCAGGGAAGTCTGTGACGGGTGCGCCTCCCAGCGGGAAAAGGTAAGGTCCATGCCGGACCCTCCGGCCAGAACGGCGCACCCAGTGCGGCCGAACCCGATTATAGACCCAGATTATAGACACACATTATACTAACATCAAATTACTGGTGTTGGAAAAGGTAAGGTCCATGCCGGACCCTCCGGCCAGAAGGGGGCACCCGGCACGGCCTAACCCGATTATAGACCCAGATTGTAGACACACGTTATACTAACATCAAATTACTGGTGTGTGTGTGTGTTTTTAATATATTTCTATTGCTTTTAGAGAGGAAGGGAGTGGGAGAAGGAGAGAGAAACATCAATGATAAGAGAGGTTCATGGATCGGCTGCCTCCTGCACGCCCCCTACTGGGGATCGAGCTCACAGCCAGCACATGTGCCCTGACCAGGAATCGAACCGTGACCTCCTGGTTCAGAGGTTGCAAAGATCAATCACTGAGCCACTGGGGCTGGGCTGGAGTGGCTTTCTTTGCAGACGGGTTTGGGAGGTAGAGGTATTGGGGGGGTGGTGGGCCTCCTCATTTTGCACTTGTTTATGCTGTTGGAATTAATTTTTTTGGAGGGATTAATCCTCACCCGAGGATATTTTTCCATTGATTTTTAGAGAGAGTGGAGGAGAGAGGGAGAGACAGAGAGGAACATTGATGTGAGAGAGACACATCGATTGGTTGCCTCCTGCACGAGCCCCAACCTGGGCCTGGGCTGGGGAGGAGCCTGCAACCGAGGTACGTGCCCTTGACCGGAATCGAACCCAGGACCCTTTGGTCCGCAGGCCGACGCTCTATCCACTGAGCCAAACCAGCTAGGGCATGTTTTTTAAAAATATCTTTGAGTGAGGATTTTTTTTAAAAGGTCATCATTTTAAAGGTAATTAGTATTAACATAGCAATCATTGATGAACTCCTTTGCCTTTTTTGGGGCCATGTCTTGGAAATCGCATGTGCCTTCACACCCTCGGCACCTCTGGCCACATTTCAAGTCCTCAACAGCCGCGCGTGGCCAGGAGGGGGCGCCCTCCCACACAGCCCGGCTCTAGCCTTCCCCGTGGGCTTGGTAAAGCACGCAGAGGCGATTCTCTCGGCGATTTCCCACAGCGCTGGCCTCCCCGGGGTCCTGTTGCTGTTTGCTTTGACCAGGGCCAGCTCCTGAGCATCGCAGCGGCCTACGGGGACCTGGAGACCGTCCGCTATCTTCTCACCGAGAGGCAGGTGGCGCTGCCGACGGAGCCCACGGACGACAACCCCGCGGTGGTGGCGGCGCACTTCGGGCACACGGAGGTCGTGCAGGAATTGCTCGAGTCTTTCCGAGGTAAGTCCCACTCAGGGGACCCCTCTTCTTTAGGAATCAGACAGGCATTGGGGAAGGGGGGGCTGCACCCCAAAAGGCTTATTTCTTCTCACTTTTACCCATTTTGAGCTCCAGTGCTCACACTGTAGGCGTCTATGTGCCTTTTTATAAAATCTAATTGAGAATTCCCGTGGCCCGCTCTCCCCTTAGGTTCCCCTCTGATTTATATTTCGCATGAATGTGCTACATTTGTTCCAACGGTTGAGCCTATATTGATACATTACGACTCACCAAAGTCCACTCCAGGCCTCAGTCCTTTTTATCACTGAATCCTGTTACATGTTTTGGAAGTGCCGTGTGATGTTGCTTTTTTAGTAGCAATTGAATTTTTCTTCTGGGAGACTCAGGATGCTCTGGTCTCCTTTAATTTCCCACGGTGGCCTCGGATCTGCAATACCGTACAAGTGCAGGCATCGCTGCAATTATAGGCTGAGGCATTGCCTTACCAGTGGTCATTGAAAATGAGGATATTTTTTGGGGTGTAGGGCAGGCTTCAAGGTCATGCAACAGTGGTGCCACGCGGGGCCCTTTGCTTACAAGGGCCCCACACTTGGGTCCGACGCTCAACCGCTGAGCCACACCAACCCCGCACAGTATCTCATGCTCTGAATGCTGCCTTCCCTCCCTTGGCATTATGCGATGAGCAGGTGGGTTTGTAATAATATGCAGATTCAGAGGGACTGTTCCAGAAAACGCGATCAAACTCGGCAGAAGCAAATTCCATCTGGAAACAGGACAACTGGGTTTCACTGATGATCCAAGAGGGCGGTCAACGTAGGGGCCACCAGTGCCGTTTGGGGCCACTGTCCCTCTGCCCTTCTGTCTCCCGCCAGGTCCCTGCAGCCTCCAGCGGCTGCTGAACTGGATGCTGGCCCTGGCTTGTCAGCGAGGCCACCTGGGGCTGGTGAAACTCCTGGTCCTGACATACGGGGCCGACCCCGAGAGCTACGCGGTCAGGAAGAACGAGTTCCCTGTCATCGTGCGCTTACCCCTGTACGCGGCCATCAAGGCAGGTGAGTTCCGGCTCAGTCCTGCCCCTGGGAACTGGCATGGTTCTGAGATATGAAACAGTGTCTCCACCCTTACCCCCGCCTGTCAGTTACCTGCGTGGAGACATGAAAACTCCTGCTATTTGGTTTTTTGTTGGTTTGTTTGTTTAACATGTTTTTATTGCTTTCAGATAAGAAGGGAGAGTGAGAGGGAGAGAAACCTCAATGAGGAGAGAGAATCACTGATCAGCTGCCTCCTGCACGCCCCCTGCTGGGGATCGAGCGTACAACCCGGGCATCGAACCGGTGACCTCCTGGTTCATAGGTCGATGCTCGACCACTGAGCCACCAAATGTCTGCATCCTCCCTGATTCCTGCCCAGTGTCACCCCGTCAAGGGGATTTCAAGGACAGGGACCGGCTGTGGCCAGTGGCACCGTTGCAGGCGGTCCCGCAAAGGGCAGAGTCCCAGACACATTCGCACTGGTCGGTGGATCCGGGAGGTCACAGAGACGTTGAACCAGCACAAGTTGAACATGTTTCGTTTTACGTGGCGGTGTGCCTCGGCGCCCCCTCCTGGCCACGTGTGGTTGTTCAGGATGGGGGCGACTGTCTGAGACGTCCTGAGTGCCCCACGTCTGCCCCCCAGGGAATGAAGACATCGCCATCTTCCTGCTTCGCCATGGGGCTTTCTTCTGCTCCTACATCTTACTGGACAGTCCCGAACCCAGCAAACACCTGCTCCGGAGCTTCTTCATCGAGGCCAGTGCCTTGCCCAGCAGCTGTTCAGGGAAAGTGGTGAGTAGTCCCTGCCCGTGGATAAGCCGAGAGAGAAGACGGGAGACAGCCTGGCCGGTGTGGCTCAGTGGTTGAACGTCGCCCTATGAACGATGAGGTCACGGTTCCATTCCCAGTCAGGGCACATGCCTGGGTTACAAGCTCGATCCCCAGTAGGGGGCATGCAGGAGGCAGCTGATCCATGATTCTCTCTCATGATTGATGTTTTTTTCTCTCTCCCTCTCCTTTCCTCTCTGAAATCAATAAAAATATATTTTTAAAAAATTAACAAAGAAGACGGCATATAGCCCGGCCAGCATAGCTCAGTGGTTGAGCATCGACCTATGAACCAGGAGGTCACGGTTCCATTCCCGGTCAGGGCACATGCCCGGGGTTGGGGCCTCGATCCCCAGTAGGGGGCGTGCCGGAGGCGGCCGATCTGGCTCTCTGTTCTAGATAGATGGGCAGTTATTCCAGCAGAATTTGTACAATGAAGCTTTCTTGTCCCTGTGAATTGAAATGTCACCATCCTCACTTTCCCCCAAGATGTACCTGTGTGCCTGGTGAGGTCTCAGTACTGGTCTCCTGGCCTCTTAATCTGTTAATGCGAGTTTTCTATTTGCTATTTGATTTTTCTCAACACTATCTTGACTGCTACTATATACATATTTGTTCTTCCGTTTTGCGAATTTTTTGCAGCGACTGGATTGATGCTCATTTCTGTCCTTTAATGACATTGTGTCATTTTCTCCATGAAGGCCCCAGGCCTGTGTTGCTCATTTGTGTCTTCTTTATTGATTTAGGCGCTATTTGCATGGAAATATATAATTCTTTATTATCCCCTTTTCCGTCCGACCTGATGTTACTGGTCTGGAGAGAAGTTCTTTAGTTTCTTGTTTGTTGGTTTGGTTGCTTTTTAAAAATAATTTACTTTTATTCATTTCAGAGAGGAAGGGAGTGGGAGAGATATAGAAACATCAATGATGAGAATCATTGATCAGCTGCCTCCTGCACTCCCCCTACTGGGGATCGAGCCCGCAACCCGGGCATGTGCCCTAATTGGGATTCAAACCGTGATCTCCTGGTTCATAGGTCGATGCTCAACCACTGAGCCACACCGGCCGGGCTTCTCTTATTGAATCTAATAGTTTTTAGAAGAGTTCCTCTGGGGGGGTGGGGGGGGGTTAGGGATCGGATCAAGTCATCTGCAAATTGCAGACAGGTTTGTCTCTTCTAATATGTATACAACTTTTTTGAGTGGATGTCTTATTGTGAATAACTAGACATTTTGAAAGTGGAATCATTGTGATTATAGATCTGTCTGTCTTGTTCCTGATTTTAAAGGTCTTGCCTGCAACAAGTTAGGGGCATTTGCTGTAGATTTTCTGGAAAATAGACTATTGTTATATACAGGTAGTTTCCATGTTATTTCTTTTTGCTCAGAGCTTTTATTAGGAAAGTTTGCTGAATGATGTCAAACCCCATTTCTATATTTCTGGAGGTTTTCTGCTTTGTTTATTCCTGGAATGAATGAGGGTGATGGATGTTGGCTCTCTAACTTCTGTAATAAATGCTAATTGGCTTTTTTGCTGTTGAATTGGACCCACTGATATTTTATTGACCATTTTTTGCATCGGTAACGTTTCGCCGAACCGGTCTACAGTTTTGTGTTGTTTTTATGAGACGTTGCATAAGGCTACGTGAGTTTGACAAAACGACTTCGGGAACTTTCTGTCTTACTCAGGAAGTTTCATTAGAACTTGTATTGTTAAGGGTGACATTTAGCCCGGCCGGTGTGGCTCAGTGGTTGAGCATCTACCTAGGAACCAGGCGGTCTCGGTTCGATTCCCGGTCAAGGGCACATGCCCGGGTTGCGGGCTCGATCCCCAGTAGGGGGTGTGCAGGAGGCAGCCGATCCATGATTCTCTCTCATCATGGATGTTTCTATCTATCTCTCTCCTTCTCCCTTCCTCTCTGAAATCAATAAAAAATATATATATTTTAAAGAAAGAAGTAGTTGGCATCTACACTGAGTGGCCAGATTATTATGACCACCCCATCAGTACTTCATTGACACTTCCAAAAATACTGAACATTGAAAACTTCCTAAGCAAACACTCTCCAGGTTTTATTATTATTTGCATAATTAATTCACTTCATTGTACTGATGGGGTGGTCATAATAATCTGGCCACTCAGTGTATATCTGTGATGAGAGAAAGATATACCTGGCTTCCCTTCTCCTTGGCCCTTCGGTGTAGACTCCGAAGAGAAAATGAAACCGCAGAGCAGCTGGAGTCAGCAGGGCTCGCTGGGCTTCCCCAGAGCACCTGGGACTTTTTTCTTATTATTCAAGTGACATTCAAAAGGCGAGCACCTTGCAGGGGGAGTGTCCGGCTGCCCGGGTCTCGAACCTGGGACGGCACAGTCCTTCTAAGCTGCCAGCGGAAGGGAGGGTCCGTCCACAGGGTCCAGCGATGAGTCAGGAGCCAGAGGTAAGTGTTCCTGCCTCTCCAGGTGCCCTGGAGCCGGCATTTGGGGTTCGGAATGTCAGGCGAAGGCATGAGAAGGGTGCTTTGCCGCCATGTATGTACGAGGCCGGAAAACGCCCTTGACTTCACTGGCAGTGAAGTAGTTGTCTCGTTCTTGAGTGTGTGTGTTAACCTCACCCAAGGGTATTTTTTCTTTCATGTTATCCTCACCCAAGGGTATTTTTTTTTCCCCATTGATTTTTAGAGAGAGTGGAGGGGAATGAGGAGAGAGAGAGAGAGACATCAATGTGAGAGAAACACAATTGGTTGCCTCCCTCACACGCCCCACCGGGGCCAGGGATCGAACCTGCAACCCAGGAACGTGCCCTTGATGGGGAATCAAACCCGCCACCTCGCTCAGTGTGAGGGCTGGTGCTCTATCCACTGAGCGACACTAGCCAAGGCTATTTTTTTTCTGATTCTTTTTAGAGAGAGTGGAAGGGAGGGGGGGTGGGGAGAGAGAGACAGAGAGAGAGAGATGTGAGAGAGACACATCTGTTCGTTGCCTCCCTCACACGCTCCAGCCGTACCTGCAACCCAGGTACATGTCCTTAACCGGGAATTGAACCTGCGGCCCTTCTGTGCACAGTCCGATGCTCTATCCAAGACAGAGAGAGAGAGAGAGAGAGAGAGAGATGTGAGAGAGACACATCTGTTCGTTGCCTCCCTCACACGCTCCAGCCGTACCTGCAACCCAGGTACATGTCCTTAACCGGGAATTGAACCTGCGGCCCTTCCGTGCACAGTCCGATGCTCTATCCACTAGGCCACACTGGCCAAGGCGAGTTGGTATTTTTTTAATGTCATCGTGCTGCCTCTGTGGAGACAGGCCGGTGGAGCCCAGAGCCCTCCTGCATGTCTCCCTGCCTTGCATCGCCTGGTTCTCAGGCTTCTAGAACCTTCCTCGGACAGCAGAGAGGGGACTGCCGAGAAACCCCCGCGGATCTCCACTGTCCGCTGAGGTTTTTAGTGTGTGTGTTTTTGAATATGTTTTCATTGATGTCAGAGAGGACAGGAGAGGGAGAGAGGGGTAGAAACATCATTGATGAGAGAGAATCATCGAAGGATCCGCTGCCTCCTGCACGCCCCACACTGGGGATCGAGCCCGCAACCCAGGCGTGTGCCCCGACCGGGAATCGAACCGGGACCTCCTGGTTCGTAGCTTTGAGAGGGTGTAAAGACAGTGGTTCTCAACCTTCTGGCCCTTTAAATACAGTTCCTCATGTGGTGACCCAACCATAAAATTATTTTCGTTGCTTCTTCATCACTGTCATGTTGCTACTGTGATGAATCGTCATGTTAATATCTGATATGCAGGATGGTCTTAGGCGACCCCTGTGAAAGGGTCGTTCGACCGCCAAAGGGGTCGCGACCCACAGGTTGAGAACCGCTGGTGTAAGCGATGGGGCGGGTTCGGGGTCTGATGACTTAGCTCAGGAGTTGAAGACAAGACACGCACCGCCACCTCGTGGCCAGAGAGGGAAGTGCGGCACAGCAGCAGATTTTGAACAGCAAACTCATGGCCATTGACGGGTGTCTCCTCACCCAGCCGTCAGCCCGCGGGTGACACGGTCCCGTCTGGGGAGCGCTGACGTCTGTCTGTCTAACTCTCTGGCCCGCCCAGCCTCTCCGTGTGAAGTGGGCTCACCTCAAGCTGCCCTGGGTGGACATCGACTGGCTCATCGACATCTCCTGCCAGATCACGGAGCTGGACCTGTCGGCCAACTGCCTGGCCTCCCTCCCGTCTGTCGTCCCCTGGGGGCTCATCAACCTGCGGAAGCTGAACCTCTCGGACAACCACCTGGCCGAGCTGCCCGGCGTGCAGTCCTCCGACGAAATCATCTGCTCCAGGTGGGCCCCCGTCGTGGCCGGGGCGCGGGGGGAGG
>NW_005362676.1:993151-998226 GCF_000412655.1 Myotis brandtii | reverse complement strand
GTTCCTAGGTCGACGCTCAACCACTGAGCCACGCCGGCCGGTCTCTCACTACATTTCAAACGCACACGCCTCGTGCTCGCGGAAGGAGATGCCTGTGTCCCTGGCTGTGTTTTTTTTCTTTAAATATTTGTATTGATTTCAGAGAGGAAGGGAGAGGGAGAGAGAGAAACATCAATGATGAGAGAGAATCATTGATCGGCTGCCTCCTGCACGCCCCCTACTGGAGATCAAGCCCACAACCCAGGCAGGTGCCCTGACCGGGAATCGAACCGTGACCTCCCAGTTCCTAGGTCGACGCTCAACCACTGAGCCACTCCGGCCGGTGTCTCGCTACATTTCGAACGCACACGCTCCTTTAGCCTCGTGCACGCGGAAGGAGAAAGGGCGGCCTCCGTGTCTGCAGAGATGCCGAACAGGAGCGTTTTCCCTCCTCCTTCTGATGCCCTTCACTTCCTTCTCCCCCCTCAGGCTCCTGGAAGTCGACATTTCCAGCAACAAGCTGGCCCACCTCCCGCCGGGGTTCTTGCACCTCTCGAAGCTGCAAAAGCTGACGGCTTCGAAAAACTACTTAGAGAAATTGTTTGAGGAAGAAAGTGGTATGTCCCGCCCTCCGCAACCTGACCTGATGGGTTGTCTCCTTCCTGATGAGGATTTTTTGACCAAGGCACCCTTTCCCTCCCCCGTCTAGCCACCAACTGGATCGGTTTGCGGAAGCTGCAGGAGCTGGATGTTTCCGATAATAAACTGACCGAACTCCCGGCGACGTTTCTTCATTCTTTCAAGTCACTCCATTGCCTGAATGTCTCCAGAAATAAGCTGAAGGTGTTCCCAGATGCCTGGGCCTGCCCGTTGGTGAGTATCAGACCGGAAATCCCAGAGGGCTCAGTGCGCTGCCTACGGAGTGTCACTCACCAGAAATGTCACTCGGGCCCGGCCGGCATGGCTCCGTGGTTGAGCGTCGATCTAGGAACCAGGAGGTCACCGGTTCGATTCCCGGTCAGGGCACATGCCTGTGTTGTGTTGCAGGCTCAACTTCCAGTGTGGGGCGTGCAGGAGGCAGCTGATCCATGATTCTCTCTCATCACTGATGTTTCTATCTCTCTCTCCCTCTCCCTTCCTCTCTGAAATCAATAAAAAATAGGTTTAAAAAAAAAAAAGTAAAGAAAAGAAAGACATGTCACTCAGCATCCAACAACTGAGTGTCTGAGGCAGGTAACTCACCGGAAAGCCAGACCATGTGGCTCTGGGCTTGAGATTTGCACCGTCAGACCCACAGACGTTTCCATGGTTACAGCGTGCACATGGGGCACAGGATGGCTTCTGCCCAGGAAAGGGGGGCTCGGTTCCTTTCAGACGGTTCTAAACTAAGAATGAATCAGAGCCCTGGCCAGTGTTGCTAAGTGGTTAGAGTAGCAGCCCTCGCACCAAAGGGTCACGGGTTCGATTCCCAGTCCAGGGCACGTACCTGGGTCGCAGGTTCATCCCTGGCCCTGATTGGGGCGCGTGCAGGAGGTAACCAATGGATGTGTCTCTCTCACATCGATGTTTCTCTCTCTTTCTCTCCTCCTCCCTCTTTTCCTTCCACTCTTTTTTTAAAAAAATACATTTTTATTGATATCAGAGAGGAAGGGAGAGGGATAGAGAGAAGAAACAGCAATGATGAGAGAGAATCACGGATCGGCTGCCTCCTGCACGCCCCCTACTGGGGAGGGAGCCCACAACCCGACCTCCTGGTTCATAGGTCGGCGCTCAACCATTGAGCCAGAACAGACAGGCCCTCCTACTCTCTCCCTAAAAATCAATGGAAAACATCTCCTCGGGTCGAGGATTAACAAAACAAAACAAAATAATAGTAAAGAAGAAAGAATCCGCCTGAGCCAACGAAATGGTGTTTCTGTTTCTTGGGAAGTTTGCTCGTTAGAGCGGGCGGAACGGCAGGGAAAGTCTCTTCTCGCTGTGGGTTCAGAGCCAGGAAACTCGCCGTCAGCAGCGCCAGCGTTTCCAGTTTAAACATCTGCGTGTGGGAATCCGGCTGCCCTCCAGAGCTCGGGCCTGAATGGTCCCATTATCCCCAAGGACAATGGGCCAGATGTTCTGGGCGGGAGGAGACGGGCTAGGAGTCCCCCTCACCGCCCCCTCCCCTCCCTCCACCCCGTCTCCGTCCCTTCCTTGGAGCCAGGACGGGAAAACGGGGCAACCACAGTGTGTAGCCTCTTAGTGAACTGAGTGCTATTTGTCACGGAGCCATGGTGCCGCGGTCTTATTGCTATTTTGTTGTTAATCCTCACCCGAGGATATTTTTCCACTGATTTTTAGAGAGGGTGGAAGGGAGGGAGGGAGAGACACAGAGAGAGAAACATCCATGTGAGAGAGGCGCATCGATTGGTTGCCTCCTGCACGCGCCCCAACCAGGGCCGGGGATCGAACCTGCAATGGAAGTACGTGCCCTTGACCGGGAATCGAACCCGGGACCCATCTCTCAGCAGGCCAACGCTCTGTCCACTGAGCCAAACCGGCTAGGGCTAGAGGTCCGGTTTTTTTTTAAATCAAATTTGGAAGGTCTTTCTCATCGGCAACGTCATGTTTACAAAGCAAATTCAGCCCTGGCCAGTGTGGTGCAGTGGTTAGAGCGCCGGCCCGTGCATCCAAGGGTGGTATGTGCGTTTTCCGGTCTGGGTGGGTGGGGGAGGCAACCAATCGATGTGTCTCTCTCACATCTCTCTCTCTCTCTCTCTTTCACCCTTCCCACTTCCCATTCTCTCTAAAAATCCATGGGGGAAAAATAGCTAATTCATGTCTTTTTTCTCTTTCTCGCCAAACGGCTAGAAATGCTGCAAAGCATCCCAGAATGCCCTGGAATGTCTGCCAGACAGAATGGCCGTGTTCTGGAAAAACCACCTGAGAGACGTGGATTTCTCCGAAAACGCACTCAGAGACGTCCCCCTGGGCCTCTTCCAGCTGGACGTGAGTCCCCGCGCCCCTCCCTGCCTCCCTCGCAGCGTCTGTGGGAAAACCACCCCGTTCGCTTCTCCTGCGGTTCCGAGGCACAAGGGGTGAAGGAAAGTTAAACACCTGTTCCCTGGCCGTGTGGCTCAGTGGTGGAGCATCGACTTACGAACCAGGAGGTCACGGTTCGATTCCCAGTCAGGGCACATGCCCGGGTTTCGGGCTCCATCCCTGGCCAGGCTAATTTCCTGCATCTTAAGACAACTCTCGAGCCCACACTATGGGCTCTCGGTCAAGGTACATCGGTCATGACCTATGGCTGCCCTTGGCCGGGGAACTGACCTCTCTCGTCGGCTCTCCCTCCCTTTAGCACAGGGCTCCTCAAACTACGGCCCACGGGCCACATGCAAATACAAATATTGTATTTGTTCCCGTTTTGTTGTTTTACTTCAAAATAAGATATGTGCAGTGTGCATAGGAATTTGTTCATAGTATTTTTTTAAACTATAGTCCGGCCCTCCAACGGTCTGAGGGACAGTGAACTGGCCCCCTGTTTAAAAAGTTTGAGGACCCCTGCTTTAGCATTTTTTTAAAAAGATACATATGTTTATTGATTTCAGAGAAGGAGAGAGAGAGAGAGCGAAACATCAATGAGGAGAGAGAATCATGGATTGGCTGCGTCCTGCACTCCCCCTGCTGGGGACCAAGGGTACAACCCGGACATGTGCCCTGACTGGGAATCCAGCGGTGACCTCCTGGTTCTTAGGTTGATGCTCAACCACTGAGCCAGGCCAGCCGGGCTCCCTTTGGCGGGTAACGGCGCCGTTATCTCCCTCCCTCTCTGCCCCAGGCCCTGGTGTCCTTGAAGTTGCAGGGCAACCAGCTGGTGGCCGTGCCCCCTCCGGAGAAGTGGACCTGCACTCAGCTGAAGACGCTGGATCTCTCCAGAAACCAGTTTGGCAAGTAAGCGAGTCTCTGTCCCACAGGTTCTGAGTCGCGTGTTACCCCGCCCAGCAGCCCCTCGGGGTGGGTCTCTCATCCTTGGTCAGTGGCCATCACGAAGCGACCCAGGCTGGGGGCTTAAACAGCGCACATTTGCCCGGCCGGGCGGGGCTCAGGGGTTGAGCATCGACCTATGAACCAGGAGGTCACGGTTCCATTCCCAGTCAGGGCACATGCCTGGGTTGCGGGCTCCGTCCCCAGTAGGGGGCGTGCAGGAGGCAGACAATCCATGATTCTCTCTCATCATCGATGTTTCTCTCTGTCTCCCCCCTCTCCTTTCCTCTCTCTGAAATCGATAAAAACATATTTTAAAATAAACGAATAAATAAAATGAATAAAGCAAAAAACTTTTTTTAACGTTTTTGCCCATTGCTAAGCAATATGTGTACAGAGTGATTTTTAGAGAGAGGAGGAGAGAGGGAGAAACATTGATGTGAGAGAGACTGAATAAAAAGGTGAAAATCTCCCAGCTGGTGTAGCTCAGTGGTTGAGCGTTGACCTAGGAACCAGGAGGTCACCCGCCGGTTTGATTCCTGGTCGGGCATATGCCTGACATGTTTTAAAATAAATATATAAGAACGTAGTTTTGGAAATATACGGAAATTCAACAGAACGTGCACTCTGGAGAGAATATCCGTGGTGAGATGCACTTTCCTCAAAGTGGCATCCGCTGGAGCGGGCATTCCTGCCGGGCCCGCCCCGCTCACACCTGCCTGCAGTGGAAACGCTGGGAACCGGAAACCCAGAGTCAGGCCGCCCTTAGGTCACCTTCTCCAGCCGTTTCTTTCCCCAAAGACTCAAGCGTGCGCACCACGGGCGTCCTTCGCAGGCTGGGGGCACAGGGATCTCGGTGGAACTCTCTCCCTTCTCTCTGCAGGCTCGGCCATCACATAGTCCCGGCCCCAATAGTAAGGTCTTTGTCCTGCTTTCCTCAAATCTTGACTCTTTTTTTTTTTCCTTCTCCCCGCAGAAATGAAGATGGACTGAAAACAAAGCGCATTTCCTTCTTCACCACCAGGGGGCGCCAGCGGTCAGGGACTGAGACAGGTGTGTGTGTAGGTACTGGTGATGAGGATGCTGGGCGGGTGGCACCCTGCTTTCTCCCCCTCCCTCTCCCCCTCCCCCCC
>NW_005362676.1:987050-993049 GCF_000412655.1 Myotis brandtii | reverse complement strand
CGCAATGCACTGTGGGAATGCCAGAGATGTCCACGTTGGGCTGAAAAGCCTGGAAGTGAACAGTGGCCGTTGCTTGTGGGACACGTGAGGCCTGAAATTATCCTGCAGCCCCTCCCTTGTTTGCAACGTGGTAAGACTTGTAGCTGCTGTGTGCGGGTGGGCTGCTGCCCGTGAGCCCTGCCTTAGATGCACTCAATATGTTAGTCTTTCTTTTTTGTTAACATTTTTATTGATTTCAGAGAGGGAGAGAGAGAGAGAGAGAGAGAGAGAGAGAGAGGAACATCAGTGATGAGAGAGGATCACGGATCGGCTGCCTCCTGCACGCCCCCTACTGGGGACAGAGCCCGCAACCCGGGCATGTGCCCTGACTGGGAATCAAACCGTGACCTCCTGGTTCGTGGGTCGACGCTCAGCCACTGGGCCACGCCGGCCAGGCCACTGTGTCATTCTTGTGGGATCTTGTGGAATCTACACGCAAACACGGCCACCCTCGGTCCCCTAGGTCATCCCGGCCAGGCTGGCATTCCACAGGGAGTTAGGGTCCTTTCCCCCCGAACTCACCAGAGACAGAACTGTTTTGCTAGAATCTTAGTGCTGGTCACACGACAAGGCCCGTTCAGCGGAGACTATTTCTAGGAAAACCAATTCTTGTTCATTCTCTTCTGTGAGGTGAGGTGGGGAGGCGTAAGGTCGGGGGCGGGGTGTATGTAGGTACACCAGCCTTGCTTTTTTAAAAAAATATATGTTTTTATTGATTACAAAGAGAGGAAGGGAGAGGGAGAGGGGGATGGAAACATCTGGAAAGTTGAGGCCCTCATCGGGGTGAACAGAAAGAGGCCCACCCTAGCCGGTGTGGCTCAGTGGATAGAACATTAGCCTGTGGACTGAAGGGTCCCGGGTTCGATTCCGGTCAAGGGCACGTACCTCGGTTGCAGGCTTAACCTGGTTGGGGCGTGTGCGGGAGCCAACCAGTTGATGTGTCTCTCTCACAGCGATGTTTCTCTCTCTCTCTCTCTCTCTCTTTCTCTCTCTCTCTTCCCCCCTCCCTTCCACTCTCCCTAAAAATCAATGGAAATATATCCTCGGGTGAGGGTTGACAAAGTTAAAAAAAGAAGAAGCGCACGGCACACCTCTTAGGACAGTGGTGTTATGCTCTCGGGGCTGTTGGTCCTCGGGAAAGGAATGAGCCATAAAAGATAACTTGTTTGCAGAAGGATAGTAAAATTCCAAGTGAATTCACGCGCGTTCAAGCAGTCATATTTGTGCAGCGGCCTCGTCCAAAAATAATTTGGAACGGCCGATTTTCCGGTAACATGCAGACGCGCGGAGTCATAAATAACTTAGGGATAAATCCTTGCTGTTCATAAACGCCGCGAGCTGTGCTCCCCCCGCCCCCCCAGCCCGGTTTTCAGTTTCCGGGCCGGGCCGGGCGACCCGGGACAGGTGCCGCCTCCGTCTGGAGCGAAGGTCCTTCTCCGCCCGTCTGTTCCTCAAAGAGGCTTCGTAAACACCAGGGCGAAATGGTAACGTTGGAAGGCGCCATGGCCAATGCTCAGATGCGTTTCCCGCGGAGAAAGGCAGCCTTTCTTCTTCGTGAGGGTCTTCGGGGTGAACGAGGGCAGGCTGAGAGTGATCATTCTTTTTTATTGAAGGAAAAAAAAGACTTTTTAAAAATATATATACACATAGATAATTTTATTGATTTCAGAGAGGAAAGGAGAGGAAGAGAGAGAGAGAAACATCAATGATGAGACGAGAGAGAATCATGGACCGGCTGCCTCCTGCACGCCCCCTCCTGGGGATGGAGCCCACAACCCGGGCATGTGCCCTGACCGGGAATTGAACCCTGACCTCCTGGTTCATAGGTCGACGCTCAACCACTGAGCCACAGCCTTTCTTCTTCGTGATGGTCTTCGGGGTGAGTGAGGGCAGGCTAAAGTTGGTCATTCTTTTTCATTGAAGAAAAAAAAAAAGGAAGGGTTTTGGGGTTTTTTTGTTAATCCTCACTTGAGGACATTTTTCCATTGATTTTTAGAGAGAGTAGGAGGCGGGGGAGACAGAGAGAGAGAAACATCGATGTGAGAGAGACGCATCCACTGGTTGCCTCCCCCACACACCCCAGCCAGGGCCAGGGATTGAGCCTGCAACCGAAGTACGTGTCCTTGGCTGGAATCGAACCCAGGACCCTTCATTCCGTGGGTCGACGCTGTGTCCCGTGAGCCAAACCAGTTCCGGTCAAGGACATGTACCTTGGTTGCAGGCACATCCCCAGTAGGAGGTGTGCAGGAGGCAGCTGATCGATGCTTCTCTCTCATCGGTGTTTCTAACTCTCTATCCCTCTCCCTTCCTCTCTGTAAAAAATCAATAAAATAAAAAAAGATTACCTTTAAAAAAAAAAAAAAGGCTTTTTGAACATTTTCGTATGCAACAGGGAAGTCCCATACCAAGCCATCTCTACGTCAGTTGCATGCATGTTCCCATAGGGGGCGCTGCACGGCGCCCCCATTCAACACTGTCGCTAACCAGGCGGCCTTCCGGCACCGGTTTGGGTATTCCGCTATCGTCTCCCCCGGAGCAGTCTTAGAAGCCAGGTTACCCTGTTCCCACTGACTCTGCAGCTCCGTGTGTGGGAAAAGCCAGAGTTGGGGGGCGGGTGGAGGGGGGGTGCTGAGATGAGGGCAAGGGAGCATCCTTTCAGCCCAACAAGAGGGTCTGGCTTCTCCCTCTCGCTCGCCTGGCAGAGACCCAGGCAGCAGGGCTTTGGGCAGCGGCTTCAGCTTGAAAACTCTGAGCTGAAAGGGACCCTCAGGGGCAGGCCCCCCGCCCCCCTCCCCACCCCACCCCCAACCCGGCCTCAGGAGGGAGGGTAAGGCGTTTCAGAGATTCTGCCGAAACCCAGCCCGCTGACTCCCCTCAGTGTGGGTTTCCAGGCCCGGAGCCAGGTTCTCTCCACTCACACACTCCGGGCCCTGAAGACACAGGTCGGATGTGACTGTCATGCTGATCGCGTCATTAGCCGGATGAATGAAATCGCTTAAATGCGAGAGAGTTGGCTTGTGGGGTTTTTGTTTGTTTGTGATAAATGTATTCTTACTGATTTCAGAGAGGAAGGGAGAGGGGGAGAAGGGAGAAATAGAAACATCTATGAGGAGAAACTTCGGTCGGCTGCCTCCTGCCCCTACTGGGGATGAGCCTGCAACCCGGGCACGTGGCCCTGACCGGAATCGAACCTGGGACCCTTTAGTCTGGGGCTGAGGCTCTATCCACTGAGCCACACCGGCCAGGGCCTTGTTCCCCCATCTTGGCCGCATCTCCAAGGCCACCTGGTGGACGACACACTAGAATTAGCATCCCTAGGCCGGCGGCAGGAGGCAGGAGTGTCGTACTCTGAGGTGGGGCCAGTTCACCCCCACGTGGCGCCCGGGCCGGGATGGTCCCGGGTTCATCTCAGACGCGCCCTCCGCTCTCCCATGTCTCCGCAGCGTGCCCGCTGGACTTCCCGGCCTTCCTCAGCGAGTCCCTGGAGGTCCTCTGCCTGAACGACAACCACCTGGACGCGGTGCCCCCCTCGGTGTGCCTGCTGAGGAGCCTGTCGGAACTCTACCTGGGAAAGTAAGTGCGCGGCCCCGGGAGGCAGAGTGTCCGACCGTCCGTCCGTCCATCCGTCATCCACCTGCAGACACCGCCAGGGGGTGGGGGGATGTCAGGAACGGGACTTAGTCAAGGACCAGCGGGAGGGGACGCAGAGGGTAGGGATGCAATGCGGCCGCCTCGGCTACTCTGCTCAGTTATAAAGAGAAGAACTGCCCGGCCGGTGTGGCTCAGTGGTTGAGCGTCAACCTATGAACCAGGAGGTCAGGGTTCGATTCCCGGTCAGGGCACATGCCCGGGTTGCGGGCTTGATCCCCAGTAGGGGGCGTGCAGGAGGCAGCCGATCAGTGATTCTCATCATTGATGTTTCTATCTCTCCCTTCCTCTCTGAAATCAAGAAAAATATTTAAAATATATGTATGGTGGGGGTTTTTTTAAGAGAAGAACTATTCATTCATCCTTTCCTTTACTGAGCACCTACTGGCAGGCACTGCCCCGGGGTTCAGACAGTGTGAAAATCTCCATGAAAATATTAAATGATTCAAGTTGCTCTGCCTTTTTGAGAAGAGGTAGTGATTGAGCATCTTTTATTTTTAATATATTTTTATTGATGTCAGAGAGGAAGGGAGAGATAGAAACATCAATGATGAGAATCACTGATCGGCTGCCTCCTGCACGCCCCTTACTGGGCATCAAGCCCGCAACCCGGGCATGTGCCCTGACCGGGAATCGAACCAGTGACCTCCTGGTTCCTAGGTCGACGCTCAACCACTGAGCCACGCCCTCAGGCCGTGATTGATCATCTTTAAGGTAGTGACCAGACGAGAAAGTGGGGGGAGGAGGCCCAGTACTAAGCCACAGGGATGTGCAGAAGGCAGGGCTGCCCTTCCCACCCCCCCTGCCTTTCCAGGGAGAACGGCTTTGGGATGCGGGTTTGAGTGGGATGCTCAAACTAGGGGCCCACGATGTTGGGCTCGGGGTGCAGGCTCTCGGTGGCCCCTGCGGGCCTCTGAGGCTGACCGGCTACTGCATGTGCGTGTGCGTGTCCTGTCCTGTCCTCAGCAATCCAGGCCTGAGAGAGCTCCCTCCCGAGCTGGGGCAGCTGGGCAACCTCTGGCAGTTGGACATCGAAGACCTGAACATCAGCAACGTGCCCGCGGAGATCAGGAAAGAAGGTAAATAAACCGACGAAACAGAATGGATCCAGAGACATAGATAGAACCCATGGAACAGCCTGCAGAATCTCAGAGTCTCTGAGGGGAGGTGAGGGTGCGGGGAGGCAGGGGAGAGAGATTAACAGGGAACTTACAAGCATACATGCATGGCCCACGGACACGGGCAAGAGTGTGGCCAAGGCTTGGGGGGGCGGGTGCAGGGAGGAGGGGGTGAATGGGGAGAAAAACACAATAACAACAACAAAAAACAACAACAAAAGGGACATCTGTAACACTTTCAAAAAATTAATAAAAATCGGGCCCAGCTCGTGTGGCTCAGTGGTTGAGCATCGACCTATGAACACGGAGGTCACAGTTTGATTCCAGGTCAAGGGCACACGCCCGGGTTGCGGGCTCGATCCCCAGAAGGGGGCGTGCAGGAGGATTAGGGTTAGCGTTAGACGTAGGGTCCGACGCTCTAGCCACTGAGCCAAACCGGCTAGGGCAGTGGTCGGCAAACCGCGGCTCTTTGGCCCCTTGAGTGTGGCTCTTCCACAAAATACCACGTGCGGGCGCGCACGTACAGTGCGATTGAAACTTCGTGGCCCGTGCGCAGAAGTCGGTTTTCAGAAAGGAGTTAGACGAAACAAGTATACAAGACGAGTGTGGATGGGAGAGTTGGAAGGGGTCGACCTCAGCGAACGTACCTCCATCAGATTGAGGACGTTTTTAGCAAAGGCCAGCTTAGGAGGACCCTAATTAAGTTAATAACAATGTACCTACCTATATAGTTTAAGTTTAAAAAATTTGGCTCTCAAAAGAAATTTCGATCGTTGTACTGTTGATATTTGGCTCTGTTGACTAATGAGTTTGCCGACCACTGGGCTAGGGCTTCCATTGATTATTAGAGAGAGTGGAAGGGAAGGGGAGAGACAGAGAGAGAGATATCGATGTGAGAGAGACACACTGATGGGTTGCCTCCCTCCCACACAGGACCCCGGCCGGGGGTGGGCTGGGGATCGAGCCTGCAACCGGAGTCTGTGCCCTTGACTGGGAATCGAACCGGGGACCCTTCTGCTCGAGGGCCGGCGCCCTACCCACTGAGCCACACTGCCCTGTGCTCTGTGCCCAGGCCCCAAGGCCATGCTGTCCTACCTGCGCGCCCAGCTGCGGAAGGCGGAGAAGTGCAGGCTGATGAAGATGATCGTGGTGGGGCCCCCGCGCCAGGGAAAGTCCACGCTGCTGGAGATCCTG
>NW_005362676.1:981788-986234 GCF_000412655.1 Myotis brandtii | reverse complement strand
TTATTTTTTAATATATTTTTATTGATGTCAGAGAGGAAGGGAGAGAGAGAGAGAGAGAGAGAAACATCCATGATGAGAGAGAACCATGGATCGGCTGCCTCCTGCACGCCCCCTACAGGGGATGGAACCCGCAACCCGGGCATGCGCCCTGACCGGGAATCGAACCATGACCTCCTGGTTCATAGGTTCAAGCTCAACCACGGAGCCCCACCGGCCAGACAAGGGCAGGGACTTTCTTAAATGTGACCTTGAAGTTTCTCTGTTAGAACTAAGTTGAGCCTCCGGGCCATTGACTCTTAGTTTTGGCTGTCAGTCATATTTCTTTGATGAGCTTTTATGTATATTTTTAAAATATGTTGTCATTGATTTCATAGAGAAAGGAAGGGAGAAGAAGAGAGAAACATCCATGATTCTCTCTCACCGTGGATGTTTCTATCTCTCTCTCCCTCTCCCTTCCTCTCTGAAATCAATAAAAATTTTGTTTAAAAAAAAAAGGCAAACTATTGCCCTCGCTGGTTTGGCTCAGTGGATAGTGTCAGCCTGGGGACTAAAGGGTCCCGGGTTCGATTCCCGGTCAGGGCACATGCCCGGGTTGTGGGCTCCATCCCCAGTGTGGAGCGTGCAGGAGGCAGCCGATCCATGATTCTCTCTCACCGTGGATGTTTCTATCTCTCTCTCCCTCTCCCTTCCTCTCTGAAATCCATAAAAATATATTTTAAAAATAAATAAAGAATAAAAAAGGCAAACTATTAAAAGAAAGAGAGAAAGGACAGCCCCCTCGTCTCTGGAACGCAGAGCCCATCCCTCCGGCCAGTGGAGAACAGCTGGCCGCGTTCATCTTTCTCCAAAGGCAGGTCAGGGGGGCCCCGGGCAGCTTCGTGGGAAGGCGCTGGGCTCCAGAAAACCGCAGCCAGGGCTGCGCGGGCCAGACGCTGACCTCACAGCGCGATAGAGAAACCGCCGTGTACACAGCCCTTCCCAGCAGCCCAACAGGCAGCTTTTGTTTCCCTCCCGCGGCCGCCGGGCCCCTGCCTCCTGGGGGGGCGCCGCCCTCTGACCTACGTGACTGAGTCAGGAGGCCCCTCTCCTCCGCCTGGGCCTGGGCCTTGGCCTCGCTCAGACGGAGGTGAAGACGTCCTGTGACATCACCGCCCGGCTCCCAGCAGCAGGGTGTCTCCCAACCGTCTGCAGCCCAGATGCAGGCCGGACAATGCCCCCCAATGTTCCGCAGACACAGGCGGACTCGGGGCTCAGGGCGCAGCCCCCTGCTCCGTCAGCGGGAGATACAGGCCCCCCCTAAATCCACCTCTACCCTCTCGCCCCCCGGGTCCCTTTCCCTCACTTGGGTTACGGTCTCTGAGCACGAAGAGCGAGACGGGCAAAGGTTTCCATGGTCCGGCCTTTTGTTGTTTTTTACTAATCTTCACCTGAGAATTTTGTTTTTATTGATTTCTTTCTTTTTTTCTTTTTTTTTTTTTGGTTAATCCTCACCTGATAATGCCACATATAGCTAAAAGATTGCCAAGAAACAATCCTGGGGTGATCTATGCTTATTGAACTCCAAAGACACCTGACCACTTTTATCAAATTAATGCATCAGGCAATGAAAGTATCTCAACAGGAATGAAAGATTAGCAACAGCAGATCTAACCTCAGGGTCAGCTCCATGGGCAGTGATACGTGCAGTCACACAGGGCTGCACAATTGGAAGGACAGCACATGGTCAATGTTGTGCTGCTACCAACTTAAAATTCTTAAATTATTTTTCAACAAATGGCCAATATTTTTATATTGCACTGGTCACTGAAAATTAGGGAGCCAGTCATGTTCCCCCTACTGGGGATGTGCCCACAACCAAGGTACATGCCCTTGACTGGACTCGAACCTGGGACCCTTCAGTCCACAGGCCGACGCTCTATCCACTGAGCCTAACTGGCTAGGGCTCCATTCATTTTTTTAGAGAGAGAGTGGAAGGGAAGGAGGGAGGGAGAGAGAGAGAAACATTGATGTGAGAGAGACGCATCGATTGGCTGCCTCCGGCACACACCCGGAGCAGGGCCGGGGATTGGACCTGCCACCCAGGCACATGTCCTTGACCGGGAATCGAACCCGAGACCCTTGGTGTGCGGGGTGATGCTCTAACCACTGAGCCACGCCGGCCAGGCTGTCGTGCCTGGTTTAGGCCCTAAAACACAGCGTTCCACGCGGTGGGCTATCTGGATCTGGCCGCCTGGGACCCGGGTGTGTAATATGCCCCTCCCTGCCCCGCCTTGTTGCTCAAGTAGGTTGAGTCCATCGAGTTCAGCGTCTGGGACATCGGCGGCCCGGCCAGCATGGCCACGGTCAACCAGTGCTTCTTCACCGACAAGGCCCTGTACGTGGTGGTGTGGAACCTGGCGCTGGGGGAGGAAGCCGTGGCCAGCCTGCAGTTCTGGCTGCTCAACATCGAGGTGAGAGACCCGGCCCGTCGGTCCTCGGGCCTCGGACATCCCAGGGCCCGGCCGCTTCGCTAGAGCGCCCCCCATTGACAGAGAAGGGAAAAAAGGAGAAGAAATGGTCAGGAAGAAGCACTTGGCATCTTTTTTGTTGTTGTTAATCCTCAGCTGAAGGCATTTTTTCCATTGATTTTTAGAGAGAGTGGAAGGGACGGAGGGAGAGAGAGAGAGAGAGGGAGAGAGAAACATCGATGTGAAAGAGACACATCATTTGGTTGCCTCCAGCATGATCCCGGACAGGGGCCAGGGCATCGAACCTGCAACCTAGGCGTGTGCCCTTAACCAGGAATCAAACCACAACCCTTCGGTGTGTGTGGGCCGACGCTCTAACCACTGAACAACTCGCCAGGGCGCTTGTCATTTCCTTTTACCTTAATTTAGTGTTTTTTTCGTTGTTGTTATTTGTTTTTTGTTAATCCTCACCTGAGGATATCTTTCCATTGATTTTTTAAAAAATATATTTTATTGATTTTTTACAGAGAGGAAGGTAGAGGGATAGAGAGTTAAAAACATCGATGAGAGAGAAACATCGATCAGCTGCCTCCTGCACACCCCCTACTGGGGATGGGCCGTGGTGCTGGTGGTGGGAACCCACCTGGACCTGATCGAAAGCAAGTTCCGCGTGGAGAGGATCGCGACGCTGCGGGCCTACGTGCTGGCGCTCTGCCGCTCGCCCTCAGGGTCCCGGGCCACGGGCTTCCCGGACATCACCTTCAAGCACCCATCGATGTGAGAGAGACACATCGATTGATTGCCTCCCGTGGCTGAGGTATGTGCCCTTGACTGGAATCAAACCCAAGACCCTTCCATCCACGGGTCGCCACTCTCTCCACTGAGCCAAACTCGCTAGGGCCCTTCTCCCTTTAAAAGCCCCCCACTATTGGGTAAAAGGCGACAGAGCTCCCCTCTCAGGTGGAAAGGTGACAGACCCGTATGCAGCTGCACTGTCTGACGAGACCAGAAACCCAGTCCCTGGGGGAGTCCCGGGGGGCCCCAGGCACCCCTCCGTCAGTGCCTGACAGCCCCTGGGGGTTACAGACAGGAGTGCAGTGGCGGCCCCGGGTGAGTGACAGGCTCAGGGCCACAGGCGTCCAGGCGGGCGGTGGTGGGAACCCACCTGGACCTGATCGAAAGCAAGTTCCGCGTGGAGAGGATCGCGACGCTGCGGGCCTACGTGCTGGCGCTCTGCCGGTCGCCCTCGGGGTCCCGGGCCACGGGCTTCCCGGACATCACCTTCAAGCACCTACAGTGAGTGTCCCAGGCCTTCCTGCTCCCGTGCGCTCTGACCTCCCCTGTGGCTGTGGCTGCTGGTCCCCGTCTTGTCCACCTTCCCTGCAGTACCTGGGATCTGCCTGCAGGGGGCGCCGAACCAAGGGCTGGGCTCCTCTGGGGCATCTTCTGGCTTAGAAGGGTTGCAGACCGGCCCTAGGGAGGGGGAGGAGCCAAGAGAGGTGTGGCAGGGCAAGGCACCGTCTCTGTGCGTCCTTCCTGGGTCACCCCACCAGCCCTGTGGCCGGTGCTGAGCCTGCACGGCCCATCCCCTGTGGTTGAGCATCGAACTAGGAACCAGGAGGTCACAGTTCGATTCCCGGTCAGGGCACCTGCCCCGGTTGTGGGCTCGGTCCCCAGTAGAGGGCGTGGAGGAGGCAGCTGATCAGTGATTCTCTCTCATCATGGATGTTTCTCCCTCCCTCTCCCTTCCTCTCTGACATCAATAAAAAATACATTTCGCTCTCACAGCGAGATTTCCTGCAAGACCCTGGAGGGCCTGGAGGGGCTGCGGCAGCTGATTTTCCACGTCACGTGCAACATGAGGGACGTGGGCAGCACCATCGGCTGCCAGCGGCTGGTGGGGAGGCTGGTGGGTACCGCAGGCCCCTGGTCCCAGTGCAGGCAGCTTCTGGGGAGAAAGGGAGGGATGGGCGGTGAGGCCTCCCACCTGCTCGGGGTG
>NW_005362676.1:980654-981360 GCF_000412655.1 Myotis brandtii | reverse complement strand
GCACCGCAGGGATTGAGTTTGGGGTCACAAATGGACTTTTTAAAAATATGTCTCTATTTTTTTTTAATTGCTTTTCTTTTTCTTTTCTTTTTTAAGTATATTTTATTGATTTTTTACAGAGAGGAAGGGAGAGGGATAGAGAGTTAGAAACATCGATGAGAGAGAAACATCGATCAGCTGCCTCCTGCACACCCCCTATTGGGGATGTGCCTGCAAACAAGGTACATGCCCTTGACCGGAATCGAACCTGGGACCCTTGAGTCTGCAGGCCGATGCTCTATCCACTGACCCAAACCGGTCAGGGCAAAAATATGTCTTTATTGATTTCACACAGAGGAAGGGATAGAGAGAGAAACATCAATGATGAGAGAAAATCATGGATGGGCTGCCTCCTGCACGCCCCCTACTGGGGATCAAGCCCACAACCCAGGCATGTGCCCTGACTGGGAATTGACCCATGACCTTCTGGTTCATGGGTCAGTGCTCAACCACTGAGCCACACCAGCCAGGCCACCAATCAATTTTCATGAATACACGACTTTGCAAAGATGGAATCCGGCCCTAGCCGGTTTGCCTCAGTGGATAGAGCATAAGCCTGTGGACTGAAAGGTCCCAGGTTTGATTCCCGGTCAGAGCACATGCCCGGGTTGCAGGCTCGATCCCCAGCATGGGGCGTGCAGGAGGCAGCCAATCCATGATTCTCTCT
>NW_005362676.1:960617-980611 GCF_000412655.1 Myotis brandtii | reverse complement strand
TCTCTCTCTCTCTCTCTCTCTCTCTCTCTCTCCCTCTCTCCCTCTCCCTCTCCTTTCCTCTCTGAAATCAATAAAAATAAATTAAAATTTAAAAAAGACAGAATCTGGGAAAAACAGGAATCAATCGTTTCAGTGTATAGGCAGCTGTCATGGGGCGGGCGGCCCACCAACCAGAAGGGCCCACGTGTTGGCTGCTTCCTCAGAGAAATGTGTGTCCTGGCCCCCCTGGCAGTCGGTCACCCCGAGTCCCCTCTGCACTCTGTCTAATGCCTCCCCCTCCCACCCTGCTGTTCACAGCCATCAGCTTCCTCATCGAAACCGGCGCGCTGCTGCACTTCCCGGACACCAGCCACGGCCTGCGCAACCTCTACTTCCTGGACCCCATCTGGCTGTCCGAGTGCCTGCAGCGCATCTTCAACATCAAAGGCTCCCGCTCCGTGGCCAAGAACGGGGTGATCCGGGCGGAGGACCTGCGCCTGCTGCTGGTGGGGACCGGCTTCACGCAGCAGACGGAGGAGCAGTACTTCCAGTTCCTGGCCAAGTTCGAGATCGCCCTGCCCGTGGCCAACGACAGGTGCGTCCGCAGGCCGGGCTGTGCGGCCGGCTCCCGGGAGGGAGGAGTCGGGGGCCGAGGCTGCTGGGGCCTCGAACCGGGTTTTTCCAAAAAATGGGCTGTGGTGACCTCCGGCCCGTTCGGCTGGCTGTTTCTTTCCATGCACGGGTGTCTTTTTTTGTTGTTGTGAGTCCTCACCTGAGGATATTTTTTCATTGATTTTTAGAGAGAGTGGAAGGGACAGGGAGAGACAGAGAGAAACATCCATGTGAGAGAGACACATCGATTGGTTGCCCCAACCAGGGCCCGGGCCGGGGAGGAGCCTGCAACCGAGCTATGTGCCCTTGACCAGAATCGAACCCAGGACCCTTTGGTCAGCAGCCAGGGCACATGCCTGGGTTGCGGGCCCGATCCCCAGTAGGGGGCGTGCAGGAGGCAGCCGATCCATGATTCTCTCTCATCATTGATGTTTCTCTCCTTCTCCCTTACTCGCTCTGAAATCAATAATTTAATCCTCACCCGAGGATATTTTTCCATTGATTTTTAGAGAGAGTAGAAGAGAGAGGGAAAGACAGAGAGAAATATTGATGTGAGAGAAACACATCCATGGGTTGCCTCCTGCTCATGCCCTGCCCGACCAAGGCCCTGGCCAGGGAGGAGCCTGCAACCGAGGTACATGCTCTAGACTGGAATCAAACCCGGGACCCTTCAGTCTGCAGACCAACCCTCTGTCCACTGATCAAAACTGGCTAGGGCTCAATAAAAACTTTTAAATATATGTAAAGATAATAAAAAGAAAAAAAGAAAGAAAAAGAAATACATATATATAAAAGTAAATGTTAAAAAAATAAAGCAATCAACAAATGTATGTGAATCTGAAGATTGCATTTAAAAAAAGAAAGAAAGAAAGAGACACGCCCAAGGCTCGGCCAGAGCCTGCCCCTCGGGGCCACTCTCAGGGGGGACCTCCCACTTCCAGCTGTTTGCAAGCGACCAGCCAAGAACAGCTGAGCGACGCGGTGATGCAGCGCTTTTCTGCGGAGCAAGAACGCGGGCACCCAACGCCCCGCTTTTGCACAAACAGCCTCCTCTGGCTTTAACAGCGGCCGTGCCGTCTCCATTTGCCAAGAGCAATAAACAGCGGGGAGGCCAGCAGACACTCTGACCCCAACATGGGCATTGTCCTCGGACCCGTGCAGCTGTGTTTGTTTTTCCTCGGCCGCGTCCCGAGTTCATTGTGAGCGGTTCCCCCGGCCCGGCCCCGGGTGCAGGGCAGTCCCATCACGGCGGCGATGTGCTCTGTCTGGCGCGTTTAGGACCACAGATGGTTTCGGGTCTTTTGCCAGCCTTGGTCTCGCCTCTGTCTTGGCGACCGCGCTAAATACATTCATGGTGGCCATCCTCATGTTCTCTTGGAGCATGTATTCTTTTAAAAATATGTATGTTTGTGTGTGGGGTTTTTCTATTGATTTCAGAGAGGAAGGGAGAGGGGGGGAGAGAGAAACATCAATGATGAGAGAGAATCATGGATCGGCTGCCTCCTGCACGCCCCCAACTGGGGATCGAGCCTGCAACCTGGGCATGTGCCCGAATGGGAATCAAACTGTGACCTCCTGGTTCCTGGGTTGATGCTCAACCACTGAGCCACACCAGCCATTGGGGGGACATTGGAGGATTTATTCCTAACATGTAAACTGCTCTCTTTCTAAAAATAAAATTCCAAGGCCTTAGAAAGAAGGCCCCTTTCTACCGGGGTCAGGGCCCCGCCACAGAACTGGGTCTGAGGGTTCACAGTGCCCTTTATTTATTTATTTGGGGGATATTTTTATTTATTGATAGTAATGGGATGCTTTCCTCATTTTTAGAGAGGGTGGGAGGGAGGGGGAGAGACAGAGAGGGAGAGAAACATCGATGTGAGAGAGACACGTCGATGGGTTGCCTCCCGCACGTGCCCCGACCAGGGCCGGGGATCGAGCCTTGACCAGGAATCAAACCCGGGACCCTTCAACGGCTCACAGAGCCCTTCGGTGCGTTTCAGCTACCTCCTGCCGCACCTCCTCCCGTCCAAGCCCGGCCTGGACACCCACAGCATGCGGTACCCCACGGCCAACACCATCCAGAGGGTGTTCAAGATGAGCTTCGTGCCCGTCGGCTTCTGGCAAAGGTTCATAGCGCGGATGCTGATCAGCTTGGCGGAGATGGACCTCCAGGTAGCGGCGGTTTCTCCGTGGGGGCGGGGGAGGGGAGGATGCAGGTAAGGCACCTGCCACCCGGCCCTCACGGGAGAGAGGTGCCCTTGGCTGGAAGGGTTTGACCAAAAACCGTTTTCCTGCCCGGCCGGCGTGGCTCGGTGGTTGAGCGTCGACCTATGAACCAGGAGGTCACGGTTCAGTGTCAGCGCACATGCCCGGGTTGCAGGCTCGATCCCCAGTAGGGGGCGTGCAGGAGGCAGCCAATCCATGATTTGCTCTCATCATTGATGTTTCTATCTCCCTCTCCCTCTTCCTTCCTCTCTGAAATCAATAAAAATATATTTTTTTAAAAAAATAAAAAGAAACCATTCTTTCCCCAGCATCACAGTCCAGGAGAGAAAGCATGTGCCCTGACTGGGAATCGAACCGTGACCTCCTGGTTCATAGGTCGACACGCAACCACTGAGCCACGCCTGCCGGGCTGTATTTCCCTCATTTCTTCATATACATTTTGCTTGTAAAATCAGGGATGGACAGACTTGAACAATCTCTGGGGGAAGACCTTCGCTCGAGCCCACAGCCCGGTCATGTGTTCGAAAGATGCCCTAGAGCAGTGATGGCGAACCTATGACACGCGTGTCAGAGGTGACCCGCGAACTCATTTTTGTGGTTGATTTTTCTTTGTTAAATGGCATTTAGATATATAAAATAAACATCAAAAATATAAGTCTTTGTTTGACTATGGTTGCAAAGATCAAAAAATTTCTCTATGTGACACGGCACCAGAGTTAAGTGAGGGTTTTTCAAAATGCTGGCACGCCGAGCTCAAAAGATTCGCCGTCACTGGCCTAGAGGCCCCTTCCCCTCACGCAGACGTTCCCTGGGCAGCTGGATGGGCGGTGTGGGAGGACGGCTCTACCCGGGGCCGGCGAGGAGCTCGGGGTCCCGACGCAGGGCCTGCCTCTGTCCCGGCAGCTGTTCGAGACCAAGAAGAACAGCAAGAGCCGGCACAGGAAGGTCACCATCTACAGCTTTGCCGGGAATCAGAGGAATCGCTGCAGCACCTTCCGAGTGAAGAGGAACCAGACCATCTACTGGCAGGAAGGCCTCCTGGTCACGTTCGATGGGGGCTACCTCAGGTGGGGACACCGGACGGGGCCTTCCCTGGGGGCGGGCAGGGGGGACCAGCCACCGGGCGTCCAGCTCTGCTCCCGAGAGCGGCTCATGATGGCAGTTTGTGAGAGATGGGGTGCCCGGGTGCCCACGGTTTGGGGAACATTGGGAGGATGGTGCACTTGGATAGGGCGTGGGAGCACCGAGCTTTTCCCTCGTGCCTTGCTCTCTGCATCGCCTGCCTGTGGCCGCTCCTGTGGACGAGCCTTTTGTAATAACCGGTGCTCTCGTTCCTACACTTGTCAACTGTCCCTGGCATCCTTCTGCCAGGAAAAGAGGACGTTCCATGGAATTTATTAGACCAGAGAGAAAAGATGGCCCAGGAAGTCAGTTTTAAAGGAAGCACTTACACCCTGGCTGGTGTGGCTCAGTGGATAGAGCGTCGGCCCGAGGACTGAAGAGTCCCGGGTTCGATTCCACTCAAGGGCACGTACCTCGATTGCAGGATCGATCCGATCGCCCTGGTCTAGGAGGCAACCAATCGGTGTGTCGCTCTCCCATTGATGTATCTCTCTCTGTGTCTCTCTCCTTCCCATCCACTCTCTCTATAAATCAATGGAAAAATATTCTCAGGCGAGAATTAACCAAAAAAATAAATTAAATAAAGGAAGAACGTACTGCTATGCTGGAGGAAGTTCCTCGCAAAGAAAAGTGGGAGGAAGAGGGAGAGAGAGAGAGAGAAACATCCATGATGAGAGAGAATCATGGATCGGCTGCCTCCTGCACACCCCCCACTGGGGATGGAGCCTGCAACCCGGGCATGTGCCCTGACCGGGAATCGAACCGTGACCTCCTGGTTCATAGGTCAATGCTCAACCACTGAGCCACGCCAGCAGTATATTTACAATGAATTTTTTTAAATATTCTACAGTGAGAAAAGAAGGGAGTAGGGGAAGGTGCCTTCCTTCAAGGGCCTGATATGATCCATTCTCAGTGCCTGCTGCTTTCATGGCGATGTTTCTAGTTCAGGGTCACGGTGGCCACTTGGCCGATGAGAATGCCGTGGTCCCCAAGAAGAAAGAACGTTCCCAGGTTGCACCTGAGGGCCGGGTCCCAGCCTGCACATCCCTTGCTGCAAAGCCTTCAGGCTGTTCAGGTCACCATGTCAGGGGCCATATGGGGACAATAGGTGGCCATGCACACAAATACACAAATGCAGGATCCCCCCCCCCCAACCCCAGATAGTCCTGCCCGAGCACAAGGAGCCTGGGGGCCCCTGGGGGTCGGTCCTCACCCCAGGGGCAAAGAGATGTCCCAGGGCCCTGCACGGTCCGATCACAGTGGACTCCTCCTTGTCTCTGGTGGCAGCGTGGAGTCCTCGGACGTGAACTGGAAAAAGAAGAAGAGCGGAGGAATCAAAATCATCTGCCAGTCGGAAGTGAGGGACTTCTCCGCCATGGCCTTCATCACGGACCATGTCAACTCCTTGATCGATCAGTGGTTTCCCGGTAAGAGAACGTTTGCTTGTTTTAATATTTTTTTAATGATTTCAGAGAGGAAGGGAGAGAGAAACATCAATGATGAGAGAGAATCATGGATCGGCTGCCTCCTGCACGCCTCCGACTGGGGTTCGAGCCCGCAACCGTCCTGACCTGACCGGGAATCGAACCGTGACCTCCTGGTTCATAGGTCGACGCTCAACCACTGAGCCACGCCAACGGAACTAAGAGGAAGTTCTTGAACCCCGTCTTTATTCGTGTGAGTGTAGCGCCCCTTGAACAATGTGGGTTTGAACTGTGGGGGTCCACTCATATGCCAGTTTTTGTTGTGGTTGTTCACCCTCATCCGAGGATATTTTTCCACTTATTTTTAGAGAGAGTGGAAGGGAGGGGGAGAGACAGAGAGAGATATAGATATAGATATAGATATAGATATAGATATAGATATAGATATAGATATAGATATAGATATAGATATAGATATAGATATAGATATAGATATAGATATAGATATAGATATAGATATAGATATTAAAGGGGTTTGCAATTGCAAACAAAAGTACCTGAAGTGAGGAATCTGGCTTCTGACATGACTGTGGAATATTTAAGCCAAACAAGACAGAAATGAAATAGTGAATGTGAGGGACTCAGATATTTTTAAAGATATATTTTTATTGATTTCAGAAAGGAAGGTCGACGCTCAACCACTGAGCCACACCGGCTGGGCTAAGCTTACAATTTTACAGATATATTGTCACCCGGCCTTAGAAATAATTCTGTGATTGTTGTTGTTGCTCCTATGACACTCTGTTGACAAGATGGTTCTAGGGAATCCCAATCTCAAATGTGATTGGAGACTTGAGAATCTGAAAATTATCAGCCATCAAGAAATCTGTCCACTGTTCTTATTGGCTATAAAACAGACCATCTGAAGTCCTGTATTTTATACAATAAACATTCAAGGGGTCAACTCAGTACATTTCCAAATCCATAACAGCCATCGAAGGTCAACATAATGGCCCGGCCAGTGTGGCTCAGTGGTTGAGCGTCGACCTATGAACCAGGAGGTCAGGGTTCGATTCCCTGTCAGGGCACAAGCCAGGGTTGCGGGCTTGATCCCCATGAGGGGGCGTGCAGGAGGCAGCCGGTCCATGCTTCTCTCTCATCATTGATGTTTCTCTCTCTCTCTCTCTCTTCCTCTCCCTTCCTCTCTGAAATCCATAAAAATATTTTTTAAGAAGGAACCTAATTGCAATAGTCACTTTTCAGGCACAATCTGGGGGCTGACGAGAGCACACAGATCCCCCTTCCGGGAAGGCCCCCCACCAGGCTGGGTTTGCAGGTGCTGCCCTGGGACCCCTTCCCCAGCAGCCACCGTCCTCTGAGCTGTCCCCCACTCTGTCCCATTTAGCCCTGACGGCCACGGAGAGCGACGGGACGCCCCTCATGGAGCAGTACGTGCCCTGCCCGGTGTGCGAGACCTCCTGGGCCCGGCACGCCGACCCCGGCGAGAAGGCAGAGGGCGTGCAGTACTTCGACATGGAGGACTGCGTGCTGACGGCCATCGAGCGGGACTTCATCGCCTGCCCCAGGCACCCCGACCTCCCCGTGCCCCTCCAGGAGCTGGTGCCCGAGCTGTTCATGACCGACTTCCCGGCCAGGTACGCCGCCCTGGCTGCTGGCGGCTGCAGCCACCGCCTCCCGCCCGGTCCCAGGGGACTTTTAGTTATTTATTTTTTGGTTAATCCTTACCCAGGGATATTTTTTCCATTGATTTTTTTAAATGTATTTTTATTGATGTCAGAGAGGAAAGGAGAGGGAGAGTGAGTGAGAGAGAGAGAGAGAGAGAGAGAGAGAGAAACATTCATGACGAGAGAGAATCATGGATCAGCTGCCCCCTGCACCCCCCCTACTGGGAATGGAGCCTGCAACCCAGGCCTGTGCCCTGACCAGGAATCGAATCGTGACCTCCCGGTTCCTAGGTCGATGCTCAACCACTGGGCCACGCCGGCCGGGCTGCAGCCTGGTTCATAAACGAGGTCCTTGTCCAGGGGTTGCATAGCCCGCCGGTCTGAGCAGGATCCAGGGTCCAGCACATGTTCTCTGGGAACTAATTACTTATTTATTTTTTGGTTAATCCTTACCCAGGGATATTTTTCCATTGATTTTTTAAAAATGTATTTTTATTGATGTCAGAGAGGAAAGGAGAGGGAGAGTGAGAGAGAGGAACATCCATGATGAGAGAGATTCATGGATCAGCTGCCCCCTGCACGCCCCCTACTGGGAATGGAGCCCACAACCCAGGCCTGTGCCCTGACCGGGAATCGAACCGTGACCTCCCGGTTCCTAGGTCGATGCTCAACCACTGGGCCACGCCGGCCGGGCTGCAGCCTGGTTCATAAACGAGGTCCTTGTCCAGGGGTTGCATAGCCCGCCGGTCTGAGCAGGATCCAGGGTCCAGCACATGTTCTCTGGGAACTGCAGCTGTGGCCCAACCCCGCCCTCAAGGCGCCACCCTCCTCCCCTGGGCGCTCGGGCGGGTGGGCGCCTGTTCTGACCGGAGCCACCATGTCCCCCGCAGGCTCTTCCTGGAGAACAGCGAGCTGGAGCACAGCCAGGACCAGAGCAGCGTCCTGGGCCAGGGCGGCAGCGGCACCATCATCTACCGCGCCCGCTACCAGGGCCGGCCCGTGGCCGTGAAGCGCTTCCAGATCAAGAAGTTCAAGAACTTCGCTAACGTCCCCGCCGGTGAACTGGGCCCTGCCTCCTTGCTTTTTAAAATTGATTTCAGAGAGAGAGAAACATCAACCAGGAGAGAGAATCATGGATCGGCCGCCTCCTGCACGCCCCCTACTGTGGGTGGAGCCCGCGACCCGGGCCTGTGCCCCGACCGGGAGTGGAACCACGCAGGCCGGGAGGTGTCATTTCTGCGCAGACGTGAGCTCCTCCGCTTAACACCCAGTGCGGGCGCTGGGAGCCTCTCACCACCGGGCGGCTGAAGGTCACCTGGGCCACTGGCCCTGGCTTGCCATGGTCACCTTGGTGATCTTATAGCCACTGGCCCTCTCGGTAGAAAAATTAGGGCTGTAGAACAATACAAAGAAAGCGGGTCCAAGAGGAAGAGACTAACTTGTAACTTTGTGATGAGAATGTGACTTTCAAAAGCATATAGCCGGCCGGTGTGACTCACTGGTTGAGCGTCTACCTATGAACCGAGAGGTCACGGTTCGATTCCCGGTCGGGGCACATGCCCAGGTTGCGGGCTCCATCCCCATTAGGGGGCGTGCAGGAGGCAGCCGATCTATGATTCTCTCTCATCCTTGATGTTTCTGTCTCTCCCTCTCCCTTCCTCTCCGAATTCAATTTAAAAAATAAAAATTTTTTTAAATAAAATGCGTGTGAACTGACGCCGTGCCGCCCCCTGCAGACACCATGCTGAGGCACCTGCGGGCCACGGACGCCATGAAGAACTTCTCGGAGTTCCGGCAGGAGGCCAGCATGCTGCACGCCCTGCAGCACCCCTGCATCGTGTCCCTCATCGGCATCAGCATCCACCCGCTCTGCTTCGCCCTGGAGCTCGCCCCGCTGGGCAGCCTCAACACCGTGCTGTCCGAGAACGCCAAAGGTGCCCGCCGCTCCCGGAACCTTCCACGGGGGTTGGGGGGTGCAGGGTGAGGGGTGGCTGCTTCTGGGAGGCCCGATAATCCGTGGCTGGCCAGGCTGGTGTGGCTCCGTGGTTGAGTGTCAACCTGTGAACCAGGAGGTCATGGTTCGATTCCTGGTCAAGGGCACATGCCAGGTTGCAGGCTCGATCCCCAGTGTGGGGCATGCAGGAGGCAGCCGATCAAGGATTCTCTCTCCTCATTGATCTCTCTCTCTCCCTTCCTCTCTGAAAGCAATTGGAAATATATTTTTAAAAATGAATAAATGAAAAAGAAAGGGGACAGTCGTGCTGATGATCGTCTGATGTGTCTTTCTTTGCAAAGATTCTTCGTTCATGCCCCTGGGCCACATGCTCACCCAGAAGACGGCCTACCAGATCGCCGCGGGCCTGGCCTACCTGCACAAGAAGAACATCATCTTCTGTGACCTGAAGTCGGACAACATCCTGGTCTGGTCCCTGGACGTCAAGGAGCACGTGAACATCAAGCTGTCAGACTACGGCATCTCCAGGCAGTCCTTTCACGAGGGCGCCCTGGGCGTGGAGGGCACGCCCGGCTACCAGGCCCCAGAGATTAGGCCACGCATCGTGTACGATGAGAAGGTACCCAGCTCAGGACCCCGGGCCCGTGTCAGGCAAGCCATGGGTGGATGGATGGATGGATGGATGGATGAGTGATAGATGGATGGACAGATGAGTGATAGATAGATGGACAGATGGATGATGGATGATGGATGGAGGCGTGGGTGGGTGGATGATGGATGGGTGGGCAGGTGGATGCATAGATATAGTGATGGATGATGGATGGGTGGGCGGGTGGATGGATAGATGGGTGGGTGGGTGGTTGGATAGATGTAGAGATGGATGATGGATGGAGGGATGGATGATGGATGGGTGGGTGGGTGGATGGATAGATGTAGAGATGGATGATGGATGGGTGGATGAATGGATGGACAGATGGATGATGGGTGGATGGATGGGTGGGTGGATGGATATATAGAGAGATGGATGATGATGGGTGGACGGATGATGGATGGGTGGGCGGGTGGATGGATAGATGGAGAGATGGATGATGGGTGGATGGATGGATGGATGAGTAGGCTGGAGGATGGATAGAAAAATGGATGAGGAATGGGCGATGTAGGTGGGCGGAAGGAAGGGAGTACAGATGGACGGACTGGAAGGTGGATGGATAAAGGGACAGAAGGATGGATGGTCGGGTGGTTCGTCATACGTTTGGACAGGTGCGGAGAGGTGGATGATGGGTGGATGGATGGGTGAGTGCCTCCCTTTGCACAGGGCCCCTGATCTCCTCGCCTAAAGGTACCTCCCTTCTCCGTCCCCCCTGAGGGCCAGCTCGTGAGAGCGGCTGGGCCCAGGCGGGGGACCTGACTCGCCTGCCTCCCCGCCAGGTAGACATGTTCTCCTACGGGATGGTGCTCTACGAGCTGCTGTCGGGACAGCGGCCCGCGCTGGGCCACCACCAGCTGCAGATCGCCAAGAAGCTGTCCAAGGGCATCCGCCCGGTGCTGGGGCAGCCGGAGGAGGTGCAGTTCCATCGGCTGCAGGCGCTCATGATGGAGTGCTGGGACACGAAGCCCGAGAAGGTACCCGGGGCGCAGGGCCTGGCGCTCAGCACCTCCGGCCGCTGTGGTGGATGGAGGCTGGGGGTCTCCTGGGGCCCCGTGGACGGCTGCCCCGAAGGGCTCAGAACCCATAGGGCCACTCCCCGCTGCTCACCTCTTCCAGAAAGAGGTCTTTCCTGCTCCTCAGACATTCCGATCAGTGCTGTGGGGTGTGTATCACTCTGAGGACCAGTGACCTTGCTTTTCCTCCCAGCGTCTGTGTAGCATCCTCATGCGGGTAAAGCGTGTCCGCCCCTGGATGGCGAGGCGGTCCCCGTGCAGGAGCAGGGGACGTAGGTGGCTCTTTGGAGAGTAACGGGGAGCAAGCAGGTTTGCTCAAGAGAAACAGGAGCCTCATTGTCTTTTTAAAGCCAGTGGCTGTCCGTTTGGTGTGGCTCAGCCATCAGGGCACATGCCCGGGTTGCAGGCTCGATCCCCAGTAGGGGGCATGCAGGAGGCAGCCGATCCATGATTCTCTCTCATCAGTGATGTTTCTGTCTCTCCCTCTCCTTTCCTCTCTGACATCAATAATAATATTTCATGACTAGATAATCAATAAAGCGAGTTGTTTTCAGAAAAGGCCAGTGGTTTCAAGTTTAAACCACACGGATCACTTTAGAAAGTGCGAGTGTAAAGTGTTGGCAGTAAATGAGGTCTGAGAACATTTCTTTACAAGATTCAATGATTCCGCACTCCTAGGATTAGGGGGTGTAATATCAGAGGTTAGACTAACCTGGTCACTGGAGTTCTAGTTGCCATGGACAACGGTGACCCAGGTGCCTCGGAGGGTCTGCTTCTGGTGTCTGTTTTGGTCTCTTGTTTCAGTTGAGTCTTGTGTTGTTTTTTTAATTGATTTTAAAAAGGAAAGAAGAGGGAGAGAGAGAGAGGTGTTTCAGTTGAGTCTTGTGTTGTTTTTTTAATTGATTGTAGAAAGGAAGGAAGAGGGAAAGAGAGATAGGAACATCAATAGTGAGAGAGAATCATTGATCTGCTGCCTCCTGCTCGCCCCGTAACCCGGGCATGTGCCCCTGACCAGAATCGAACCGGGGACGCTTCAGTCCGCAGGCTGACGCTCTATCCACTGAGCCGAACCAGCCAGGGCTCAGTTGAGCCTTGAATGAGTAGATTCCACTCCTTCCTTCTTGGTTCAAGGCGGTGGGTTTCGTGGGCAGAATGGGCATCCGTCTGGTTGGTAAGTGACCCCGCTCACGGCCACGGCGGCCTCTCTCCCTCAGCGACCGCTGGCCCTGTCCGTGGTGAGCCAGATGAAGGACCCGACCTTCGCGACCTTCATGTACCAGCTGCCCTGTGGGAAGCAGACCGCCTTCTTCTCGTCCCAGAGCCAGGAGTACACGGTGGTGTTCTGGGACGGCAAGGAGGAGTCCAGGTAAAGCCTTGAGGCTTGCCACACCCTGCTGGTGTCAGAGGAGGGGCGCCCGTGGCATCGGGGGGCAGTCGGGGGTGACCACGGTGAGAGTTGGTTGGTGCATGATGGATTGGAAGCCCGATGGAGACTCCTCAAGAGAGAAAACTGCCCCGGCCAGTGTGGCTCAGTTGGTTGAGCAGCGTCTCATGAACCAAAAGGTCGCCGGTTTGATTCCCGGTCAGGGTACACACCCAGGTTTTGGGCTCCATCCTTGGTTGGGGCATGCGAGAGTGCGGGAGGTGGCCGATCAATGTTTCTCTCTCTCTCCCTTTGTCTCTCTCTTTAAAAAAAAAAAAAATCAACAAAAACGTATTTTAGCCCTAGCCGGTTTGGCTCAGTGGATAGAGTGTCGGCCTGCGGACTGAAGGGTCCCGGGTTCGATTCCGGTCAAGGGCACACGCCTGGGTTGCGGGCTTGATCCCCAGTAGGAGGCGTGCAGGAGGCAGCTGATCAATGATTGATCTCTCATCATTGATGTTTCTCTCCCTCTCCCTTCCTCTCTGAAATTAATAAAAATATATTTTTTTTTAAAAAAAGCATATTTTTTAAAAAAGAAAGAAAACTGAGCCCACACATATAGACATGCACATAGAGGTCTGTGATTAAGAGAAGCAAAGAAGCCCGGCCGGTGTGGCTCAGTGGTTGAGCGTCAACCCATGAACCAGGAGGTCTGGTTCCGCCCATCGCCGATTCTCCTCTTCCGCGGTTGCCACAGGCCAGGCCAGGATGAGGGAGGCGGCCCCGGCCCCCTTGAGCTGACCACACCATCGCCGCCCCTTGCAGGAACTACACGGTGGTGAACATGGAGAAGGGCCTCCTGGAAGTGCAGAGGATGGGCTGCCCGGGCATGAAGCTCAGCTGCCAGATCAAGGTCCAGAGCTCTCTCTGTGTCAGGTGGAGGGCAGAGAGCATATATTTCGGGACCCTCGGAAAGTACGAATAAGTTTGTGTTCACCCAGCACCATGGCCTGGAGCTCTGGGTACCTAATGCCCAGAGATCCTTTTCACAGTCTCTTTTTATGCCCATTTTACAGATGGGAAAACTGACATTGGATTATGACCGCCAACATGGTTTTCTTCCTTCTTTTTAAGAGAGAGTGGAAGAGCCCCTTCAGGGCACATGCCTGGGTTGCGGTCTCGATCCCCAGGACGGTGTGTGCAGGAGGCAGCCGATCCATGATTCTCTCTCATCATGGATGTTTCTCTCTCTCTCTCCCTTCCTCTCTGAAATCTATAAAAATATATTTTAAAAAAGGAAAGAAAGAAAGTCGGTGCCTCAGACCCCAACAGTGGTTTTCTCTGGGGAGCAGATGATGGGCAATTTCGCTTTTCTTCTTTAGACGACCCTGTCGTTTTCAAAGTTTCTACAAAGGACAGAGATGCGACAACAAGCCACCAGAGAGCCTTTAGGGTTTCCGAGGCGGAGCGGGCCCCGTAAGGACGTCTGGCCCGTGTCCGCCGGGTCTCACGCGGCCCGTCTGCCTCTGCAGGACCAGAAGATCTACATCTACAGCCTCAAGGGCATGTGCCCCTTAAACGCGCCCCAGCGGGCCTTGGACACGCCGGCCGTGGTCACCTGCTTCCTGGCGGTGCCTGTGTTGAAGAAGGTGAGGTGTGGGCGGGGGAAGGTGAGTGCACAGGGGCTGGCTCTCCCTGCCGGTTCTTTTGGGGGCAGGGGGGTGGTGAGGGGAGAGAGAGCATAGCCACACCCTCCTGGACCGCCAAGCCCAGGTCACTGTCAGCCTTAACCCAGGAGACCTGGGCTGTCCTCAGGGCCCTTCCTGTTGGGGAAAACCCACGTGACCAGTAAGACTAAGGGCTCAGTGGACAGCTGTCCATGCAAATACCACAGCCCTGGATTTTGGCAAAATGCTTTTATACTAGTACATATACTAGTGGGGTCCCTCGGCCTGGCCTGCGGGGATCAGGCCGAAACCGGCTCTCCGACATCCCCCGAGGGGTCCCGGATTTCGAGAGGGCGCAGGCCAGGCCAAGGGACCACACTGGTGCACAATCGGGGCCGGGGAGGGACGGAGGGAGGGCTCCAGGGCGTGTCCGGCCTGTCTCACCCAGTCCCTATCAGCCAGACTCCAGCAGCAAGTAAACCTACCCGTCGGAGCGTCTACCCCCTGGTGGTCAGTGCGTGTCATAGCGAATGGTCGAATGACACTTAGCGTATTAGGCTTTTATTATATAGGATATTTATTTTTAAGTTTCCTGTTTTTATTTTTTTATTTAATTACATTTTTTATTGTTGATAGTATTACAGATATCTCCCATTTCCCCCCTAGATATATATATATTTTTTATTGATTTCAGAGAGGAAAGGAGAAGGAGAGAGAGAGAGAAATATCCATGATGAGAGAGAATCATTGATTGGCTGCCTCCTGCACACCCCCTCCTGGGGATCGAGTCCGCAACCCAGGCATGTGCCCTGAAGGGGCTCTTCCACTCTCTCTTATAAAGAAGGAAGAAAACCATGTTGGCGGTCATAATCCAATGTCAGTTTTCCCATCTGTAAAATGGGTGTAAAAAGAGACTGTGAAAAGGATCTCAGTACCCAGAGCTCCAGGCCATGGCGCTGGGTGAACACGAACTTATTCGTACTTTCCAAGGGTCCCGAAATATATGCTCTCTGCCCTCCACCCAACACAGGTTCATTTCTTTAGATGAGAGAGAATCATGGATCGGCTGCCTCCTGCACACACCGTCCTGGGGATCGAGACCGCAACCCAGGCATGTGCCCTGAAGGGGCTCTTCCACTCTCTCTTAAAAAGAAGGAAGAAAACCATGTTGGCGGTCATAATCCAATGTCAGTTTTCCCATCTGTAAAATGGGCATAAAAAGAGACTGTGAAAAGGATCTCTGGGCATTAGGTACCCAGAGCTCCAGGCCATGGTGCTGGGTGAACACAAACTTATTCGTACTTTCCGAGGGTCCCGAAATATATGCTCTCTGCCCTCCACCTGACACAGGTTCATTTCTTTAAAAAAAAGTCTGAACTCAGCCTTAGAGTCATTTATGACGGTGGCCCCACGGGTGAGGCAGGGGCAGCTCGGGCCCCAAGTGCCGGAGAATAGGACACAAAGCGTCATTTAAGGCCACGGCCGGCCGGAGCCCCCGAGCCAGGGCACCACCGCCCGCACGACCAGAGGGAATAAAGCCGGCTCTGTGCAGAGCCTCCCTGCCCGGGTACCTGCCCTCGGAGGCCTCGGACGGGACAGCAGACCCCTGCATTCTTGCACGCGCTCACACCCAGCCGGCCTGGCGCTCGCTGCCCTGGCTGGGGCCTGCGCCGGGGCTCAATAGAGACACAGCTCCTGTTGGCCTGGGCTGCTACCTGTACTAAAACCCTGTGAGGATTTCGATAGACATCCTTTTTTTAAAAAATATATTTTATTGATTGATTTTTTTACAGAGAGGAAGGGAGAGAGATAGAGAGTTAGAAACATCGATGAGAGAGAAACATTGACCAGCTGCCTCCTGCACATCCCCTACTGGGGATGTGCCCGCAACCCAGGTACAAGCCCTTGACCGGAATCGAACCTGGGACCTTTCAGTCCGAAGGCCGACGCTCTATCCACTGAGCCAAACCGGTTAGGGCAATAGACATCCTTTTTGTTGTTGTTCATCTTCACCTTCTTTTTCTTGTTGTTGTTTTTTTTAATATATTTTTATTGATTTCAGAGAGGGAGAGAGAGAAATCTCAATGATGAGAGAGAATCATGGATCGGCTGCCTCCTGCACGTCCCCTACTGGGGATGGAGCCTGCAACCCAAGCATGTGCCTTGACTGGGATTCAAACCAGCGACCTCTTGGTTCAGTGGTTGATGCTTAACCACTGAGCCACACCAGCCGGGCTGCCCGGGCTGCTTTCTTTCCTAAAACCCTGATGAAGGATTTCGATAAATGTTCTTTTTTAAAAATATATATTTTTATTGATTTCAGAGAGGAAGGGAGAGGGGGAGAGAGAGAGAGAAACATCAATGATGAGAATCCTGAATCAGCCTCCTCCTGCATGCCCCCTACTGGGGATCGAGCTCACAACCCAGGCATGTGCCTTGACTGGGATTCGAACCCTGACCTTCTGGCTCACAGGTCGACGCTCAACCCCTGAGCCCTGCCGGCCAGGCACCCCTGCCTTTTCAAGACCCTTTTTCCTGTTCTCCCGGCAGAATTCCTTCCTGGTGCTGGCGGGCCTGGCGGACGGGCTGGTGGCAGCGTTCCCCGTGGTGCGGGGCGCCCCTGAGGACAGCTGCTCCTACCTGTGCTCGCACACGGCCAACAGGTCCAAGTTCAGCATCCCGGACGAGGACGTGCGGCAGAACCCCTACCCCGTGACGGCCATGGAGGTGGTGAACAGCGGGTCCGAGGTCTGGTACAGCAACGGGCCGGGCCTGCTGGTCATCGACTGCGCCGGCCTGGACATCAGCCGGCGGCTGGAGCCCTACGCGGCCCCGTCGGTGGTCACCTCGCTCGTGTGCAGCTCGGACTGCGGGGGCGAGGAGGTGGTCTGGTGCCTGGACGACAGGGCCAACCTCTTGGTCATGTACCATTCGGCCACCTACCAGCTGTGCGCCCGCTACTTCTGCGGGGACCCGAACCCTGGGAGGGACGTGTTTCCCGTGCACCCCTCGGGCCTGGAGCCGCCGGACGGCCCCGTGGCCAGCCGGCAGGAGCCCGAGGCGGACTCCATCGCCGACGTGAGCATCATGTACAGCAAGGAGCTGGGCACGCAGATCCTGACGCACCAGGACTCGCTGACCGACTACTGCTCCATGTCGTCATACTCCTCGTCCCCCCGGCAGCGGGCCCCCCTGTCCCCGGACAGTTCCTCCAGCATCCTCTTCTCCACCGACGGGGAGGGCTCGGACCGGCTGCTCGAGCCCACGGCCGGTTCCGACAGGTCCGAGCAGGAGCTGAGCCCCGTGGACGGCGAGGCGTTCAGCCAGCACCTGCAGGCCGTGAAGGTCCTGGCTGTGAAGGACGTCATCTGGGTGCCCAGGTAGGTCTCCCCGCGGCGGGGGGTGCGAGCTTGGGGGTGCCCGTCTCCCGTTCTGACTTTGGGGGCGGAGTGACGGAAGCTTGGGGACACTGTGGCCATCCATAGGAACTGCGCCCCCTGTTCTGAAATTGGGAGCAATCTGTTTGTTTTCAAATATACTTTTATTGATTTCAGAGAGGGAGATAGAGAGAAATATCAATGATGAGAGAGAATTATGGATCGACTGCCTCCTGCACGCCCCCTCCTGGGGATCGAGCCCACAATCCCGAGCATGTGTCCTGACCAGGAATCGAACCGTGACCTCCTGGTTCATAGGTCAGTGCTCAACCACTGAGCCATGCCAGCCGGGCCAATCTCTTTTTATTTTTTTTAATATGTTTTTATTGATTTCTGAGAGAGAAGAGAGGGAGAGAGAGTTAGAAACATCAATGATGAGAGAGAATCATGGATTGGCTGCCTCCTACTGGCCCCCTACTGGGGATTGAGCCTGCAACCCTGGTACGTGCCCTTGACCGGAATTGAACCCAGTACCCTTCAGTCTGAGGGCCAACGTTCTAACCACTGAGTAAACCAGTCAGGGCACTAGCTGTATTGTGGGGTTTTTTTTTTTAATTGATTTCAGAGAGGGGAGAGAGAAGCATCAATGATGAGGTGAGAGCCGAAACCGGTTTGGCTCAGTGGATAGAGTGTCGGCCTGCGGACTGAGGGGTCCTGGGTTCGATTCCGGTCAAGGGCATGTACCTTGGTTGCGGGCACATACCCAGTAGGGAGTGTGCAGGAGGCAGCTGATCGGTGTTTCTCTCTCATCGATGTTTCTAACTCTATCTCTCTCCCTTTCTCTCTGTAAAAAAATCAATAAAATATATTTAAAAAAAAATGATGAGGGGAGAGAGAATCATGGACCGGCTGCCTCCTGCACACCCCTCACTGGGGATGGAGCCCACAACCCGGGCATGTGCCCTGACCGGGAATCGAACCATGACCTCCTAGTTCATAGGTCAACACTCAACCACTGAGCCACACCGGCCGGGCTGGAGCGATCTCATTGGCAGAGCCAGCCGAGAAGGGCTGTGCTAGCTGAGGGCACCGTGGTCAAGTGCGATCAGGTTTCCTGCTGGGAAAGTGCCTGCGGGCCCCGCTCCGGTGCCCCCTGTGCCACTCAGTCCATTAGCAGAAACCCCTCGTTTGTTGCCCTGCCGCCTGCACGCCCTGCCAGCTCCGCTTCCCCTGGCGAGCCCGGCCCCGGACAAAGCACTTCCCCTCGCGGGTTCTGGTTTCACAGGCGCGGAGGAGATGTTATCGTCATCGGCCTGGAGCGGGACGCGGGCGCCCAGCGGGGCCGAGTCATCGCCGTCTTGAAAGCCCGAGAGCTGACGTCAAGGGGGTAAGACTGGATGGGTCTCACTCCCTGGGCTGGGCCGGGGGTGGAATCCAGGCCCTCTGCCCCGTCCCTGCACAGTGGCCATCCGTCTGCCCTCCTGTCCTCCTCAAATTAGCATTACTCCCACCACCCTGGCTGGTGTGGCTCAGTGGATAGAGCATCGGCCTGCGGACTGGAGGGTCCCGAATTCGATTCTGGTCAAGGGCACGTGCCCAGTGGCAGGCTCAATCCGAGGCCCTGGTCTGGGCGGGGCCGTGCAGGAGGCAATCTATCAGTGCATCTCTCTCACATCAATGTTTTTCTCTCTGTGTGTCTCCCCCTTCCCACCACCCTGGCTGGTGTGGCTCAGTGGATAGAGCATCGGCCTGCGGACTGGAGGGTCCCGAATTCGATTCTGGTCAAGGGCACGTGCCCAGTGGCAGGCTCAATCCGAGGCCCTGGTCTGGGCGGGGCCGTGCAGGAGGCAATCTATCAGTGCATCTCTCTCACATCGATGTTTCTCTCTCTGTGTGTCTCCCCCTCCCTTCCATGCCACTCTCTCTAAAAATCAATGGGAAAATAGCCGCGGGGGAGGATTCACCAAAAATAGTGCGTGTGGTTAGGACCTGGTGCGGGGTGTTGGCCTAATCCACTGCCCTGCGTTCCCTAAGCACGAGGACAGGGAGAACTTCGGGAAAAGAATCCTGACGAGGCAGGGCCGTTGAGCTCAGGCCCAAATCCGTCCTGGGCCCTTGGCGAGCAGGAGTTGGAGTGGGTGGTGTTTTCTGCACCCTTTGGGGTCTGAGACCCATCACGAAACACAGCTGCTCTGATGGGATCGGGGTCCTTCCCAGGAGTCGGTCCCTTACAGACCATCCCTGGGACCCTGAACTGATGCCCTTGGCTTGCCTTTTTATTTATTTATTTTTTTTTAGTATATTTTTATGGATTTCAGAGAGGAAGGGAAAGGGAAAGAGAGATAGAAACATCAGTGATGAGAGCGAATCATGGATCGGCTGCCTCCCGCACGCCCCCTACTGGGGATCGAGGCCACAACCCGGGCATGTGCCCTGACCGGGAATCGAACCGTGACCTCCTGGTTCACAGGTCGACGCTCAACCACTGAGCCACACGGGCCAGCCTTGCGCATCTTTTGATGGGTAGGCCTCTGCCCGCAGGCTGCACCCCCAGGGAGAAGCAGGGCACTGAAACACATGGGTGGGGCCCGGCCGACGTGCCCCTGTGTCCCCCTAGGCCACTCTCTGGCCTCCCGAGACAGTACAGGGCGAGGGGCCCGGCCTGACCTCGTGGGCACCCCGGTGGGTGTTCTCAGACCCGCCCCCTCTCCGCAGGGCTCTGGTGGATGCGGCCGTGGTGGCCAAGGACACCGTCGTGTGTGGCTTCGAGGACGAAAGCAGCGAGTGGTGCCTGGCCGTGTGGCGGGGCTGGGGCACCCGGGAATTTGACGTCTTCTTCCAGGCCTACGAGGAGCTGGGCCGGCTGGAGGCCTGCGGGCGCAAGAGGAGGTAGCGCCGCCCACGGAAGGAGCATCGCCCTGAC
>NW_005362676.1:955481-960004 GCF_000412655.1 Myotis brandtii | reverse complement strand
GTTCTAAATACATTTCACAAGCTCCCCAGGCCTGGGGCCTTGCTAGGGGAAGCTGCCTGCGATCATGTGTCTGCAGCTCAGCACAGTCTGTGTCAGAAACTCCGAGAAGGACCCTCGGGGAGCGAAACTGTGGCCCAATCTGGGGAATGAATAAATGTCTTGAAGGGGCCCCCACCCGTCCCCCGGGAAAGCCAAGCGCTAGCCCAGCCCGGCTCAGCCTTGACTGGTACCTTCCTCTTCTGCTGACAAAAGGATCCAGCGGCAGGACTTGGAGAAAGGGCCTGTGTTTACAGCTTAGTCCAATCAGCTGGGGCGCAGCTGCCGCCCCAGCCCCATTCTGTTTGCACAGAACAATCTTGTTTACCGTTTGGCCAAATGGCGGGCTTGTGCGGGCCGCGGGGCCCCTGGTTGAGCAATTGCATCCTATGGGGTTTATGGCAAATGACGCGTTTGCTAAATCAACGTGGACCACACGCACCAGGCCCCGCGGGGGAGGAGACCTGAGATGGCCAAGGGGCGTTTATGGATGCACCCGCGGGCACGCGCGCAGGCATCCCCGTGGTTTCCCAGGTAACCATCCGAGGCTGCTTAAACCCAGAATGAGAGCATGGACCGATCCATCGCACTCCCCATTCAGGTTGTTAATCTTTTTTCCAAAGTTTAATTATGAAAATCAAACTAGAGATTTGTGGGGTGTGCGGGCCCATGGGAACTCCTTTTATCTGAAAATAGACTCCCAAGAAAGAAATCTGGCCCTGGCCAGTGTGGTTCAATGGATAGAGCAGTGGCCTGAGTACCGAAGAGTCCCGGGTTCGATTCCGTTAAAGGGCACATGCCTGGGTTGCGGGCTCGATCCCCAGAAGGGGGCGTGCAGGAGGCAGCCAATCCGTGACTCAGTCTCATCCTTGATGTTTCTCTCTCTTCCTCTCCCTACCTCTCTGAGATCAATAAAAATATATATTAAAAAAAAAAAAGAATGAAGGCTTGGTCGTCTCTGTAGAGCTCGCGTGCAGGAGGGAGCCGATCCGTGACTCAGTCTCATCATTGATGTTTCTCTCTCTTCCTCTCCCTACCTCTCTGAGATCAATAAAAATATATATTAAAAACAAAAAAAGAATGAAGGCTTAGTCGTCTCTGTAGAGCTCTTGGAATAGCAGCCTAGGTTGCCCCCACCCGGACCCACTCCCTTCCTGGGGCAAAATGGTTCCGCCCCCAAGCCGGCTGCCCCCATAGGAGTTTGGGGGGAAAGGGGGCGCAGAAACAGCCAATCTGTCCGTCTCCCTGCTTCCGTTTACTGGCCAGGGTGGCTGAGGATTTGTGCGTCCTGCCAACTCTCCCCCCCACCGGCTCCTTAGCAGGGCCCCTCACTGGGAACCCCTCGCCTCACCCCAGAACCCCAGAGTGGCCCAGTAAACCCCCCAATGCAAATTGGATCCTGTCCTTTCCCCGCCCCAAATCTGCTCCCCCCCCACACACACACATCACTGCGGCCAGACTGCTATGCCCACGGGGCCCCCACAATCCAGTCCCAGCCTGCCTGTCCTAGTTGGGTCCCTCCTGGTCCTGAGCCTAACCCTGACCCTGACCTTGACCCTGACCCCACCAGGGCCAAGCTGCCCTGAGGAATGGCCTCCAAGCGCCAGCTTAGGGCAGAACTTCATCCCGAAAGTTAGAAACCACACAGGAGATGGCGAATGCACCTGACTCTAAAAGTAAGAAACATCCATGGGAAAATGATCTCCAAGGTCAAAAAAATGGAGTCAGCTTGGAAGAAAATAAAAAAATAAAAAGATCTTTGCGATAAGTGAGAGACAAATGGCTCACTTACCTTGTATACAAAGAATTTGTACCACCCGGCCGGTGTGGCTCAGTGGTTGAGCGTTGACCTATGAACCAGGAGGTCATGGTTAGGATTCCCAGTCAGGGCACATGCCCAGGTTGCAGGCTCCATTCCCAGTGGGGGGGCGTGCAGGAGGCAGCCGGTCAATCAATGATTCTCATCATTGATGTTTCTCCCTCTCTCCCTTCCTCTCTGAAATCAATAAAAATATATTTTAAAAAAATACAAGAACTTCTCTCCCTCCCTGGAGTCCAGGGGAGGAGGGGCGCTGATACTGGTCTCTGCACCCCCATTCCTAGGATCCCCCCAACCAATTTCACTAAATTCTCAGGAGCAGTTCCCTCACCCGCAGCCAGGGGGCGCCCCCACTCTCCTGCCTGGCCCAGCCTGGACAAGACCAAGACGGGGGAAATGGCTGTCCCTGGCCTCCTGGCATCTGAGAAGAGCTTGTGGGCTTGATGAGTTTACTTTGCTGAGTAGCCCCAAGTACGATCCGCTTGTGGCTGCGTGTTGTGTGGACGTATGTCAACACGGATGCCCACGCTGCCGGGGCCCAAGGAGCCCGAGGAAGGTACGGGTGGCTATAAGCGGGTCAGGGCCACTAGCTGAGCTCCAGAGCTGGGTTTGCTCTGTTTCTATTTTTTATTTTTTTAATTGATTTCTGAGAGGGAGAGAGAGAGAGAGAGAAGCATCATTGATGAGAGAGAACCATGGATCGGCTGCCTCCTGCACGCCCCACCCTGGGGATCAAGCCCGCAACCCGGGCCTGTGCCCTGACTGGGAATCGAACCGTGACCTCCTGGTTCCTAGGTGGATGCTCAACCCCTGAGCCACGCCGGACGGGCTGCTCTATGTGACTGTGCCTGATGAATGAATGGAGACTCGAGTCACAGGCTCCCACAGCAACCAAGCCCTCACAAGAGGCCCGGAGAAAGCCTCACACCACCGCCTCCTCTGTGGAGGGGTGAGCGTGGAGCGGGCACGGGACTTCCGTCTGCCCTTGATTCCTGGCCTGGGGTCTGCCCTCCTCTTCACCAGCTACTCTGACTGCTCAGGAATGGGTGGGCGGATGGGAGGGTGGATGGGTAGATGGACAGATGGAAATCTCCAGGACTGAGGCCCCTGACAAGAGCTCGCAGTGGTGGGGGGTCTGAATGGTCCTCTATAAACAGACCCGGGCGGTCAGAAGCCGTCTTCATTGACCAGGGGACGAACGGTTCCCAGGCAACAAGCCCTGGGAACCCCCCACGCAGATGCCTTTTTCTCCTGCTGTGATGTTGGCCGGGGAACTCAGCAGCAAGAGAGAAGCGGAGAGGGGGGGTGCCTGGCCTCCCAGAATGTGCAGCCGGAAATGACCTTGACCTTCTCCCACCCCCGTGGTGCTTGGGAAACAAAGGCCCAGAGAAGCAGCCAACCCCGAGAAGTGTGTTGTTACCAGGGGCAACGCGGCCCAGGCGCTCCTGGCTCCCAAGCCTGGGAATCTGTCCTTGCTCCTCCGCGGGTGGGTGTTTGTTTCGGTTTTTGTTTTGTTTTTTAAAGGCTGAAGCAGATCGGTTTTTAAAATGCGGCCCCAGGACCGGGCACCCCTGGCGGACAGCCTGAAAAGGCAGATTGGGGCGGAGCGTCCACACCGTCCAACAAGGACCCTCCTGGGTTCCCAGACACCGGGCACCGTGTGCAGGAGGCAGCCGATCAAGGATTCTCTCTCATCATTGATGTTTCTCTCTCTCTCTCCCTCCTTCTCCCCCTCTCTCTCCTTTTCTCTCTGAAATCAATAATGAAATATATGTGTGTTTTTAAATTATATTCTTTTATTTTCAATCCTCACCAGAGGATATTTTTCCCATTGATTCTTAGAGTGGAAGGAAGGGAAGAGGGAGGGGAAAGAGAGAGAGAGAGAGAAACATCAACGTGAGAGACACACCGATTGGTTGCCTACCACACCTGCCCCAACCAGGGCTGGGGCTCAAACCACAACTGCGGTATGTGCCCTTGCCCAGGAATTGAACTTGAGACCCTTCATTCCCTGGGTGGATGCTCTAACCACTGAGCACCCGGCCAGGGCTCCATCCACTCTTTCTGCCCTGAGCATCTCACTGGGCAAATGTGAAGGCTGGTTGAACTGACCAGGGATAGACACCTTCTCCTTCTTCTCCTTTTTCTCTTCCTCCTTCTCCTCCTCCTTCTCCTCTTCCTGCTCCTCCTCCTCCTCCTTCTTTTTGTTGATTTCAGAAAGGAAAGGAGAGGGAGAGAGAGACGTTGATGAGAGAGCAGCTGCCTCCTGCACGCCCCCTACTGGGGATCGAGTCAGAAACCCAGGCATGTGCCCTGACCGGGAATCGAACCATATGGAGCTTTAGTCTGGGATCCTGGGGACAGATGGTGATGCCTGACGATCGTGCAACACTGGAAATGCGCCCACTGGGAATAGGTGACATGAAGCTGTCCACTCTTTTAAGTGAAATGCTTAAAAGGGTACATTTTGCATCGTGTATGTTTCACCGCAATAAGAACAAGGCGGTCTTACTTCTGTAAATAAACTCTCTGGACGAGCCCAAGAGGAAGTCAAAACAAAATAGTGCCGTTTTGCAATGCGGCCGCCACCGGGCCCAGGGCTGAGGGCGGCAGGACCGGGCGGCCTCCCCTCACTGCTGCCCACCCAGGGCCGGCCTGAGCTGGGGCC
>NW_005362676.1:951091-955181 GCF_000412655.1 Myotis brandtii | reverse complement strand
GGGTCTAGGCCAGTGGTTCCCAACCTTGTTCCGGCCCCACCCCACCTGAGCATCTCTAACATCCTGGGTACCCCCACCTCCCACCCCGGTGACATAGAATTCTTATTATTAAAAAAGGGAACTCCGGGGGGGCGGGGGGGAAGGGAACTCCTATTCCCATGGAGGAAGCATAAAAAGCCATGAACTTGGTCTAAACAAGCTGCCAAAGAACATGGCACCCATGAAAGAGAAAAACAAAAGGACGAAAGGACAGTGGACATACTGAGGAAGAAATCACTAAGGAATTGTTAAAAAATATATAATAATAATGTGAAGGGATAGGAAAAATAGCAAATGAAGTTTCAAAACATATCATAGAGAACTGAAACGCATAAATATATCACAGTATATATGTATAGACTGTCTACGAGGCCCCTTGAACCATAAGAAATGCAAAGCAGTCACTGTGAATAACGCGTTCTCGAATTGCCCCCCTTAAACATCAAGTTGCCCTCCAGTGGGGCGTGTGCCCCACATTGGGAACCACAAGTCTAGACAGAGGAGGCTCCAGGCACTGCCTGGGAAGACCCTGGGCCCGGTCCTCCATCCCTGTAGCCTGTGGAAGCAGCTGGCGCCCCCTTCAGGCTCAGGTCGGAAGTTCATCACCTCTGCCTGGCCAGTGTTGCTCAGTGGTTGGTGCCCAATGAACCAGGAGGTCACGGTTCCATTCCCAGTCAGGGCACATGCTCGGGTTGCGGGTTCGATCCCCACTTTTTTCAGCTCCCCACCCCCCTCCTGCATTTGAGGAGGGGAGCCCCGAAGCATCGTCTTCAAAGAAGCCCTTACAGGGAACTCTGTCTGTCCGTTTGTTCCCGGCTGGCTGCCAGCAAACAATTGGGGTATTTACTGAGGGTTTCCAAGAAATGGCTGCATGTTCTATGAAAGGTTATACCTGTCACGGGCGCTCCATGTGCTAGCCCCAGAGAGAAACGGAACATGTGTGGGAACAGACTGATTGGTGAGAGAATGTTCAGTTACATCGGTGGAGATCCATGTTAAGTACCTGCCATAGATGCCCGGCCGGCGTGGCTCAGTGGTTGAGCATCTACCCATGAACCAGGAGGTCACGGTTCGATTCCCGGTCAGGGCACATGCCCGGGTTGCAGGCTCCATGCCCAGTGTGGGGCGTGCAGGAGGCAGCCCATCGATCATTCTCTCTCATCATGGATGTTTCTCTCTCTCTTTCCCTCTCCCTTCCTCTCTGAAATCAATTTTAAAAAATATTTTTTCAAAAAAGAAAACAACCTTGACCGGTTTGGCTCAGTGGATAGAGCGTTGGCCTGCGGACTCAAGGGTCCCGGGTTCGATTCCTGTCAAGGGCATGTACCTTGGTTGCGGGCACATCCCCAGTGGGGAGTGTGCAGGAGGCAGCTGATCGATGTTTCTCTCTCATTGATGTTTCTAACTCTCTATCCCTGTCCCTTCCTCTCTGTAAAAAATCAATAAAGTATATTTTTTTTTAAAAAGAAAGAAAAGAAAACAGAAAGGAAGTTGTAGGATGTGTTTTTTAACACATTTCTCAACCTCAGCCTCGACGCGCTGAGGAGGAACTTGGAACGTGACGTAGTGGAAACACCCAGTGAGAGATGAGGAAGCAGCTCTGAGTGGGGACGCAGCTGGCCCAGAGCGAACTTCTGAGCGCGGAAGGGAGACGGAAATCCAGGCTCTGTGCCCCTGATCCGGCCCAGGACCCCTCGTGGGCAGGGTGCGCGCCAGTAGGAGTCCTCATCATTGAATAACTGTAGCCTGGGGCTTCCCCTACTAGTCTAACCTGATTATGATTAAGGACACTCGTTTTCCATTTTTTTAGAAACTATTTGTATTGATTTTAGGGAGAGGAAAGGAGAGGGAGCAAGAGAGAAACATCAATGAGAGAGAAACATTAAAGGGTGCCTCCTGCACGCCCCCTACTGGGGATAGAGCCCCCCCCCCAGCCCTGGCACGTGCCCTTGACCTCCTGGTTCATAGGTCAATGCTCAACCAACTGAGCCACACTGGCTGGGCAGTGTGCTTTTCCTTGGATATTAGTCTAGAAGAAGAAATATGGAGTTGAAAGCGGGTTAGACCCGTGGTCAGCAAACTGCGGCTCGCGAGCCACATGTGGCTCTTTGGCCCCTTGAGTGTGGCTCTTCCACAAAATACCATGTGCGGGCGCGCATACAGTGCGATTGAAACTTCGTGGCCCATGCGCAGAAGTCGGTTTTCGGCCTGGGCGAGTCTATTTTGAAGAAGTACTGTTGATATTTGGCTCTGTTGACTAATGAGTTTGCCGACCACTGGGTTAGACTATTGAAACCACCCCATAGGTCACAAAATGGAACATCTGTGTCTTGTCAGCTGTGTGCTTGATGGAAAAATCATTGTGAGTTAGGGGGGTATTGCCGAATTTGGGGGATCCGATGCCCGGTCAGGATCTGCGGCGTTTGGTCTTACTAAAAACCTCACTGGGACAGTGTGTGAGCCGGTCATGTGTGGCTGTGTGTCCTGTATTTTCCCCACAACCACGGCCAGAATCCTGCATTGTGTATTCACTGCATAATGAGTAATTTTAGACGTGGGTCACCTCGGAGGGAGGGTGTCTGTGGGAAGGCGGGGGATGGCACTATTTTTGACATAAATCACAAGTGCCAGGAGAAATGGTGCTACCCAAAGAATAAACAGGGGCGACGCCATTCAACTGCAGAAACGGCAAATGTGCCACCACCCGGCGCTTCCGATTGTGTCATATGTCAATCATCTGATCATATTATTATTATTTTCCTAATATGTTTTTATTGATTTCAGAGAGGAAAGAAGGAAAGAGATGGAAACATCCATGATGAGAGAGAATCATGGATCGGCTGCCTCCTGCACCCACCCTACTGGGAATCCAGCCCACAACCGGGGCATGTGCCCTGATTGGGAATCGAACCGTCACCTCCTGGTTCCTAGGTCGACGCTCAACCACTGAGCCACACCAGCTGGGCCATCTAGTCATTTCAACAATGAGGAAAGATCCAAGGATTCCCCCAGGCACGCTTACCTTCTGTCTCAAAGTCCTGGGGTCACCTGATTAAATGCTGGGCCCAGGCAAATACTCGGCTCTCCAAAAGTCTCATTGGAAAACCCCAATATGTTGGTCATGAAGTCACTAGACTAGAACAGGGAAGGCAAAAGCAAGTAGACAGTTGTTTGTATGGGAAAGAATGCACGAATAATAAGACGAGAGTAAACTTGTGTTTCACGTACTCACAACCGTCTCCCTACTTCTGCCCCACCCTGTATTGTACGCCCTACAAACATTTGTCGTACAGGAACTTCCTCACTTCTGTGGCCTTGGCTGTTGTCTGCTGTTTTTTTAAATTAGAAATGTATACAATTTAAACTCCAAAACCTATCTTCAGAAATCCGCAGTACTTTTTGTGGATGGACCACATTAAAATGTCAACAAAGGCCCTAGCCGGTTTGGCTCAGTGGATATAACATGGGCCTGAGGACTGAAAGGTCCTGGTTTTGATTCCTGGTCAGGGCATATGGCCGGGTTGCGGGCTCGATCCCCAGTGTGGGGGGCATGCAGGAGGCAGCCGATCCATGATTCTCTCTCATCATTGATGTTTCTCTCTCTCTCCCTCTCCCTTCCTCTCTGAAATCAATAAAAATATATATTTTTTATAAAGTTAACAAAGACTCAGGTTAGGGTACCTGCCGACTATCTGTCCACATAGAATATGGGGGGTTGGCGGGGGGGACGGACTTCACACCCAAGTAGGAACATGCCCTACCATTTATTCCTCATCCATTAAATGCTCGTACTGTTAGGAGCTTGGACATGAAACATACTCGCTTTTTTAAAAAAATTTTTTTTATTTTAAGCATCGAAACGGGTGACAGGGAACAAGGCAACTGAATTCACGGTTCACTCCCCAAGCGCGCACGTCGCAAGCGCCTCCTGGAGCTGTTGATTCTATACGTGCTCGTCCCGCCCGCAGAACTGGCGGGAACAAAGGGACAGTGTGAACCGGGACGACGCGGAGAAGCGGGAGGCCAGGTCCGCCCGGCGGGAGCGCAGGGC
>NW_005362676.1:943844-949910 GCF_000412655.1 Myotis brandtii | reverse complement strand
TGGCCCCACGGCCCGGCTCCCGAGGGCGGCCCGCGCGACAGGAACTTTCTCTTCGTGGGAGTCATGACCGCCCAGAAATACCTGCAGACCCGCGCCGTGGCCGTTTACAGGTGAGCCCTCCTCCCACAGCCGGCATCCCTCCCACCGCTCCTGCCTTGGCCCGGTTCCCAGGACCCAGGCTCCCGGGGTGCCCCTCGGGGTGATGCCCCTCGGGGGAAGCCAGGCATTGAGCAGCAGAGATCAGAGGCAGGACGTGGAGCTCTCATCACTCAAGATGCAGGGGCTTGGGGGTCAGATGGACCACGGTGCCCCTCTGGGTGTGGTCCGCACCCTGACTGTGCAAGGCACTGTCTTTTAAAAAATTTTTAAAATATATTTTATTGATTTCAGACAGGAAGGGAGAGGGAGAGAGAGAGGAAAATCAATGATGAGAGAGAATCATGGACCGCCTGCCTCCTGCACACCCCCTATTGGGGATGGAGCCCGAAACCCGGGCATGTGCCCTGATGGGGAATCGAACCATGACCTCCTGGTTCCTAGGTCTCTGCTCAACCACTGAGCCACGCCGGCCGGCTGCGCAAGGCACTTTAGCTTTCCATGTTCCAACCTGTCTTTTGTTTGAATGGTCCCGACTGAACGGATCTCCCTCAATAAGGTTGTTAGAACAACTCTTTCTGGGACAGCGGGGGTTGCTAGCTGGTTGTCTGAAATCTGCCCCGTGGCCCTTTCAGAGCCCATGGAAATGAACCTGGTTAGACCCCCTTGGTTGGCATGCGTGTAGATTTCACTTTGGGGCGCTGCTGTTCGTGAAAGGGGATGCCCACTGAGCCCGCCAGTCTGTGCAGTCAGTGGAAAGAGCACCTTTGGGAAAAGCGGTTCCTGGCCGGCCGGGATGTGCTATTCACTAGCCCCGTCCGGTGATGTGATGCCGGCGGCTGGGGCTTTCCATGTTCCAACCTGTCTTTTGTTTGAATGGTCCCGACTGAACGGATCTCCCTCAATAAGGTTGTTAGAACAACTCTTGCGGTGACAGCGGGGGGTTGCTAGCTGGTTGTCTGAAATCTGCCCCGTGGCCCTTTCAGAGCCCATGGAAATGAACCTGGTTAGACCCCCTTGCTTGGCATGCGCATAGATTTCACTTTGCTGTTCGTGAAAGAGGATGCCCACCGAGCCCGCCAGTCTGTGCAGTCAGTGGAAAGAGCACCTTTGGGAAAAGCGGTTCCTGGCCGGCCGGGATGTGCTATTCACTAGCCCCGTCCGGTGATGTGATGCCGGCGGCTGGGCCCTAGTTGGCCAGATGAGTCATAAAAGTGGCCGGAATCATGTTCAGGGATTAGCGACGGGATTAGGCAAAGTCGTCTTTAGCAGGGAGATGGTTTGGGAATGGCAGATGGGTGCTGGGGTGAATTTGAGGTAGACAAGGGGCGTGGGTTCGTACGGAAACCTTACTGTGTGAAGTACAGAAATGCTGAGGTGCAAACCCAGCTGGGAGGGCCTCCGGGAGGGAACTTTTGGAGCACACAGCGCTGAGCAAGGCCGAGCTGGTTGGTTCTTTTTTAAAAATATATTTTTATTTCAGAGAGGGAGGGAGAGGGAGAGAAACATCAATAATGAGAGAGAGTCATGGATCAGCTGCCTCCCGCACGCCCCACACTGGGGATGGAGCCCACAACCCGGGCCTGTGCCCTGACCGGGAATGGAACCGTGACCTCCTGGTTCCCTTTGCCCTTTCATTGCCTTGATTCGTGAGTGTCCCCCCTTTAGGATCTTGTCTAAATCCAGAGCTGAGGTCCTGCCCAGAAGGGCCCTGAGTGACTGAACAGTTCAGAGTGCCCCTAAGTGCCATTGGAGACTGCTGGAAGCCGGTCCATCCTTGCTGCTTGACACAGTCGCTGCAGGAAAGAAACATCTGCACAGCATATGTTTCAAGGGACCTGGCATATATAGCATATTGTTCTTAATATGTTTGCTGAGGTAGACAAGGGGCGTGGGTTCGTACGGAAACCTTACTGTGTGAAGTACAGAAATGCTGAGGTGCAAACCCAGCTGGGAGGGCCTCCGGGAGGGAACTTTTGGAGCACACAGCGCTGAGCAAGGCCGAGCTGGTTGGTTCTTTTTTAAAAATATATTTTTATTTCAGAGAGGGAGGGAGAGAGAGAGAAACATCAATAATGAGAGAGTCATGGATCAGCTGCCTCCCGCACGCCCCACACTGGGGATGGAGCCCACAACCCGGGCCTGTGCCCTGACCGGGAATGGAACCGTGGCCTCCTGGTTCCCTTTGCCCTTTCGTTGCCTTGATTCGTGAGTGTCCCCCCTTTAGGATCTTGTCTAAATCCAGAGCTGAGGTCCTGCCCAGAAGGGCCCTGGAGACCAAAGTCACAATTTGGGAACCTGCAGATCAAGGTGTGTCGTCCCGTCCCCCCCGTCCCCCCCCAGATCTCGAGTGAATAATTACCCAGAATTTTACTCGAATTGTGCTTTTTGGCTCGAGAACTATCCACATCAGAAATTGAGGGTGAGCTTTGTAAATCGCTCACAGCGTGGTTTTAAAAAATGTACCCCCACGTGGCTGCCGTTTGGTGACTAGTCCTGTGACTGTACAACACTGGGGAAAGTTCTCAGAGTTCCCCCCCCAGATCTCGAGTGAATAATTACCCAGAATTTTACTCGAATTGTGCTTTTTGGCTCGAGAACTATCCACATCAGAAATTGAGGGTGAGCTTTGTAAATCGCTCACAGCGTGGTTTTAAAAAATGTACCCCCACGTGGCTGCCGTTTGGTGACTAGTCCTGTGACTGTACAACACTGGGGAAAGTTCTCAGAGTGGTTTGTTCAAATAGTAGATGGTGCTCCTTAACGTTTTTTTTACACACACAAAACAAATATATTTTTCTGGACGCAAAATCCAGTCGGCGTTCTGGTATACCAGCAGGACCCAGAAAATGGAACTCAGGCTGAACCTAGTGTTTTACACTTGGAGGTGATTTTTGTCTCAAAGCCCAAGTTTAACCTCATGGCCTCCTTCCAAAATCTTTTATCTCATCTTTTTCAAAGGTACCATTTCTTCCCATTGGGTTTTTTTTCCTTCAGGCACTTAGGGGAAAGCGGAAACACAATTTACCCTCTGCCCTCCCTACCCCCTTGCTTCTCTGTGACAACTAAACTGCCTTTCTGATAAAGAAAATCCCTATCCAGACACATTGTGTCCTGTCTTCCTTCTTTGTGGACAGCCCTGCCTTTCTGATAAAGGAAAAAACCCTTAGGGGGGGAAACAGTGTATCCTATCCAGTCATTCATCGCTCTCCCACATACCTTTTCATTTATCTCTTTGATCTTAAGAAGTTACAGTTACTTGGAGCCTGAGGGGGACCTGCCCCGCCCTGTGAAGGGCCTGGGCTTCTCCGCTGTCCACCCTGTGTTTAGACTGGCTGCAGGAGATGGCACAGGACCGTTTTAGCCTGGAGGAACTCGGGAGGCAGGCCTGAAGTGGGACGGAGGCTGTAGGGTGTAACTTATGATTACGCCTTTGCTGTGCTCTGCAGCCTGAGCCAGGAGTCCACGCTGAGCTCTTAGATTGGAAAAAGTTTATGCGCAGCTCAGTGTAAAAGCCAGCTGGGCCCTGGCTGGTTTGGCTCAGTGGATAGAGCGTCGGGCCTGCGGACTGAAGGGTCCCAGGTTCGATTTCGGACAAGGGCACATGCCCGGGTTGCGGGCTCAATTCCCCATCCCCAGTGTGGGGCGTGCAGGAGGCAGTCAATGATTCTCTCTCATCATTGATGTTTCTCTCTCTCCCTCTCCCTTCCTCTCTGAAATCAATAAAAATAAAAAGTTAGCTGGGATCCTCCAGCACGAGGTGGGACTCCGGTTTGGCATGGGGTGTGGTCAGCTTACATCTCCCCTAAAAGGCAAATTTATTCCAATTCTTTGTTTGCCTTAGCAAATACTCGAGTGTTTCTGGTTTCTTTTTCTTTTCTTTTTTAAATATATTTTTATTGATTTCAGATTGGGGGGGAGAGAGAAACATCAATGATGAGAGTAATCGATTGACTGCCTCCTGCACGCCCCACACTGGGGATGGAGCCCGCAACCTGGGCATGTGCCCCAACCAGGAATCAAACCGGGACCTCCTGGTTCATAGGTCAACGCTCAACCGCTGAGCCACACCGGCCGGGTTGTCTCCTGGAGTTTCATTCTGAGCGAATTAGCAAAACCTCATTTTAGGCAGGAAAGGGAGACGATTGCATTCTGTTCTGAGCAGTAAATTCTGCCTGGTGTGTGGGCGGTCAGTTGTAGAGAAGCAGGGAGATGTTAGGTGGGGGTGCGGGTGGCTGGGGCTAGCGGGGGGCGATGGGGAGAAGCGGGCGGTCCCTGGGCCAGAGTTAAAGATGCGCTGATGGAACATCCATGACTTGTAAGCAAGGAAGAATTAGCGGGACTTCTAGGATTTTGCCTTGAAAGGCAGGGTGGGGGGTTGTGTCACTCTTGGGGGCGGGGAAAGGCCTGAGGGGGAATCGGTCTTTAGGGGAAGGAGGTGAGTCAGCAGAGAGCTGGGTTTGCACAGGAAGAGTTGTTAGAGCTCTCAGACACACGGGTGGGTGTATCCTTGGTTTCATCCACGTAATAAATTTATTTTTAAAAATTGAGAGGAGATCTGCATCTCAGGTGATTGTATTGTTGGAGCTCCGAACCGATCTTGAGTTAAGAGTCCTTGACGGTTCTGAGTGGCTGGAGATGTGCAAATACCTGCGACGGTTGTTTTGACTCCTGCAAACGATTTGTGTTCGAGGTCATTTCACTGCAAAATGGTCCTGTGAGTCCCCCCGTAGCGATGTATCATGTTTTTTAGTGACAGGTCATCAGTACGCCTGGGTTCCTTGCGTCTTTCATTACTAGTTGCAACTCATATTCTTCCCTTTTTTTAAAAAAAAAAATGACATTGTTTGATATACAGAAGTTACATCTTCAGGCCTCGCCAGTTTGGCTCAGTGGATAGAGCATTGGCCTGGGGACTGAAGGGTCCCGGGTTCGATTCCAGTCAAGGGCACCTACCTTGGTTGCAGGTTCCCTGTCCCTGGTCGGGGCACGTGCAGGAGGCAACCCATCGATGTGTCTCTCTCTCTCTCTCCCCCTTCCACTCTCTCTAAAAACAAATGGAAAAATATTCTCCGGTGAGGATTAACCAAAAAGAAAAATAGTTACATCCTCATGTCGTTCATTTTTTTATTTTTATTTTAATCCCCCACCCCAAGCTCAGAAAGTCATTATCCAGGAGAGAGTTTTAAAAGTAACTTTTTTTTTTTCGTAATCATGAAAGGGGTAGGAACATCACCACCTCCGGTTTTCCCCAACCAGTATACTGTCTTTCGAACCAGCCCTGGTTTCCCTCCCAGTGGTAAGGCCACCTCCATCCTACTCCGCATTCCTGGGTCTGTTTCTCGAACTTCCGATTTGGTTCCCTTGATCTTCCTGTCTGTTCTCTGGCCAGTCCCACCCATGGAAGGGACTGGAAGTCGAATAATATTTTAATTTCCGGTGGACAAGGGCCCCTTTGTTACTCTTCTGTCCCTGGCACTTCTTGGCTACACTTCACCTGTTCTTGCTGGGAGAGTTTTGATGCTGTTTAGCGATTTAAAAAAGTAATGGTTTGATTAAAAACCTACATCCTTAGCTTTTCAGCCCATTTTTAGACCTAGGGCACTGAGCTAACCCAACACCTCTTTTTTTTATTCTTTTCTTTTTTAATTAGTTTTTATTGATTTCAGAGAGGAAGGGGGAGAGAGAAATATCGATGATGAGAGAATCATGGACCGGCTGCCTCCTGCACGCCCCATACTGGGGATCAAGCCTGCAACCAGGGCACGTGCCCTGACCGGGAATCGAGCTGTGACCTCCTGGTTCATAGGTTGATGTTCAACCACTGAGCCACACTGGCCAGGCTAACCCAACACCTTTTATTTGTCTTGGTTCTTAGCTGCCCTGAGCTGAAGATGAGGAACTGTATTTCTGTTCTTTTTTTTTTTTTTTTAAAATATTTTTTTTTTTTTTTTCAGAGAGGAGGGGAGG
>NW_005362676.1:934712-942871 GCF_000412655.1 Myotis brandtii | reverse complement strand
GACGTGCAGGAGGCAGCCGATCCATGATTCTCTCTCATCATTAATGCTTCTCTCTCTCTTCCCCTCTCCCTTCCTCTCTGAAATCAATAAAAAAATATTTTTTAAAAATAAAATTAAAAAAGGTATCAGGAAAGGCCTGTCCCAGGCTCCTGCCCCTCTTTCTTTCCTTCGTCTTTTATGTATACAGGTTTCAGAGAAGAAGGGAGAGGGAGAGAGGGAGAGAAACATAACGATGACAGAGAATCACGGATCGGCTGCCCCCTGCCCTCACCCTTCCGGGTCTAAGCCCGCAACCCGGGCACGTGCCCTGACGGGGAATCGAACCAGTGACCTTTCGGTGCACGCCCAGCCCACTGCGCCATACTGGCCAGGGCCAGCGCGGCTCCGAGTGCGTTACATCGTAGGCAGCTGCAGGACTGCCGGGCACAGATGGCAAGTTGGCTCCTGGCCCCCTGGCACTCGGCCGGGGTCATTCTTGTGTCAGTAAGTCCGTTAATCCCGCCCGGAAATGTAGGGCTGAGCACGCCTGTCTGGTTACTGGAATTCGGTTTTCCTCGGTTACCGGAACATCACGACGTGGAGGGGATCCTCGGGGGAATGGGGTGACCGCATGTGTCACGGGGACCCCGTGTGTTAATGTGCCTACTCAGCGCTGTCGCCTGCTGTCAGCATCGCTTTTGCCTCTGGCCCCGAATGGAATTGGGGGAACAAGAAACAGTGATGATGTACACAGAGCGGCGCTGTCCACCTTTTCATTTTAACCTGGTGGTGTGTGGAGCATTTATCGCCACCGTTATCTGTTCTGTAGCCCAGTACATTCGTTTTTGGTTGATTAAATACAAGCTGTAGGCGGGCCAGTGTGCTCAGTGGTTGGCGTCGACCTAGGAACCAGGAGGCCACGGTTTGGTTCCCGGTCAAGGGCACATGCCCCAGTTGCGGGCTCCATCCCCAGTAGGGGGTGTGCAGGAGGCAGCCAATCCATGATCTCTCTCATCATTGATGTTTCTCTCTCCTTCCCTCTACCTCTCCCTCTCCTTCTTCCTCTCCCTCTCCCTTCCTCTGTAAAAATGAATTTTAGCCCTAGCCAGGTTCAGTGGATAGAGCATCGGCCTGTGGACTGAAGGGTCCCGGGTTCGATTCCGGTCAAGGGCACATGCCCCAGTTGCGGGCTCAATCCCCAGTAGAGGGGACGTGCAGGAGGCAGGCAATCGATGGTTCTCTCTCATCACTGATGTTTCTATCTCTCTCTTCCTCTCCCTTCCTCTCTGAAATCAATAAAAATATATATTAAAAAAATAAAAATCAATTTTAAAAAACATATTTAAAAATTCCTTGCCTGTTTACACTTTTCAGTGGTCCATAAGATAGCTCCCCAGCACTTGAACTTGGGGACCATGTCATGAGATCAGAATTCGCCTTGTGTGCTCAGTCTACACGTTCTAATTCTGCCTTTCAGCGAGGGCGTATCTGCGGTCACTGCTCGCAGGGCAGGTTGCTGTTAGCTCCTGATACCCTGGGACCGCTCCTGGGCCGGAGCCCGGGCCACTGTCCAGGTGGGAAACCTGTAATCCACCCGCCAGCAGCTTTGTTAAAGCCAAAAAAAAAAAAAGGGGACTGTAATTTGATTTGTCTTTTTTTTTTTTTTAATCTCCCCACCTTTGTACCTCCTTTCAAAAAGAATGTGAGATTGCTCACGGCGTAAGGTCCTTGCACAATGAGACAGTTAACAATTTTAAAAGAGGAAACCGCACATCCGGAAACCACAGGCACGGAAGCAGACGCCTGCAGCTAAGCGCCCCGGCTGTGCCGCTCCCCGGCGTCAGTCAGGCCAGGTAACGGCCTGAATCACGCTCCTGACATCTGCCCGAGCCTGTTCCTTCGGCTCCCGGCAAGGCCTGGAGTCATCATTCTTAGGCTTGGTCTTTTTTTAAATATGTTTTTATTGATTTCAGAAAGGAAGGGAGAGAGAAACATCAATGATGAGAGAGAATCATGGATCGGCTGCCTCCTGCATGCCCCCTGCTGAGGATGGAGCCCGCAACCCGGGCGTGTGCCCATTTATCAGGAATCGAACCGTGACCTCCTGGTTCATAGGTTGATGCTCAACCACTGAGCCACGCCAGCCTAGCTATTGCATGCATGTAATTCCTGGGATCTGTCAGTTCTCAGGGTAAAACTCTATTCTCCCTCCCTCCCTTGACCTGAGATGATTTGATCATCTGAGTCCCTTCAAACTTAGCACTGTGACCCTCAGACAACATGTGTCGTAGTGATTTGGGGGAACTCACAGACAATCTCCCCTTCTTACCTATCATAAGGAGCAAAACTTAAAGTGTAGAAAATTGTGAGAGAAAATGCTCAATCTTACTCCATTTGTCTTTGAGTTTTTGTCCATTGAGTAGAGTGAAGCCTGTTTTTACTGCACAAGTAAAAGTTCCTGTTGTCTCATCTTTTTAGTGTGTTTTGGATGCTCTTTAGCTTAAAGCTTCCCCCCAAGTGTAAATTATTTTTCTAACCCTAAAAGCACCTCTCTGTTGTTGCAGAAAATTTAGCAAATGTGGAGAACACAAAGGAGAAAGTGAAATAAATCCTTTCTGACCCTTCATCCAAAAACAGCCGGTGTGGGGCTGGCCGGTGTGGCTCAGCAATTAGAGCATCGGCCCCCCAGACCAGAGGGTCATGGGTTCGATTCCTGGTCAAGGGCACATACTTGAGTTGCAGGTTCGATCCCCAGTCCTGCTCAGGGTACGTGTGGGAGACAACCAATCAATGTTTCTTTCTCTCTTTCTCTCTCTCTGTCTCTTTATCTCTCTCTCTCTCTCTGTCTCTTTCACTACCCCTTCCCTTCCACTCACTCTAAAAATCAATGGAAAAAATACCCTCTGCTGAGGATTAACAAAATAGCAAACAAAACAGTAAGCACTTGAACATAGAGTTATACATTGTTAATAATAGTAATAATCCACACCACAAGTCTATGTACCATTGTCTGCTTTGTAAACTTTTAAAAAACATTTTTGTGGGTTTTGTTGTTGTTGTTAATTCTCACACGAGGATATTTTTCCATTGATTCTTAGAGTGAGTGGCAGCGAAGGGGAGAGAGACAGAGAGAGAGAAACATGGACATGAGAGACATATCAATTGCTTGCCTCCCGCATGAGCCCCAACCAGGGCCGGGGATGGAGCCTGCCCACTGAGGTATGTGCCCTTGACCGGAATCGAACCCGGGACCTTTCAGGCCACAGGCCGACGCTCCATCCACTGAGCCAAACCGTCCAGGGCCACTTTGTAAACGCATCTCTACATGATGAACGTGGACCCAGGACCGTGGTCACGCCATAGATGCAATTCAGCCCAGAAATGCATTTGACGGCGTCATTCTTAAAGCGACACGACATAGAAAGGGAAACCCGGGAGATGCCCACTCCGCGGCGGGTTCCTTGGCGGGGCTGGCGTGGGCCGGCTGCACTGCCCGGCTGTGATTCCCTCGCTGGCAGGACAGAGGAGCAGCCGGCGGGCGGAAGGCTGCTTGGCATGCTCACATTTCAGTCGTCTTATCTGGGCTCAAGCAAGAGCCGATTATCAGGCGGCGGAAAGCCGAGCTGGCGGGCGAGGCCTTCGCCAACGCTCTGTGGTTTCAGCTAGGTGAGAGCTCTGTGCCCGGTGACCACCGTGGCAGAGTGGACGTTTGCTGGGGAGAGTGAGGGAGCTGACCTGTTCCTGTCACAGCAGCTTTTCCTTCATTTCTTTCACGTCATTAACCCACACCCCCCCTCCCCCCAGGACGGTAGATCACCGTGCATGGTCAGAGCCCTCTGACGCGGTGGAGCTGTTTAAACTACAGGCGCCCGAGGGGCCGGCTGCACTGCCCGGCTGTGATTCCCTCGCTGGCAGGACAGAGGAGCAGCCGGCGGGCGGAAGGCTGCTTGGCATGCTCACATTTCAGTCGTCTTATCTGGGCTCAAGCAAGAGCCGATTATCAGGCGGCGGAAAGCCGAGCTGGCGGGCGAGGCCTTCGCCAACGTTCTGTGGTTTCAGCTAGGTGAGAGCTCTGTGCCCGGTGACCACCGTGGCGACGGCAGAGTGGACATTTGCTGGGGAGAGTGAGGGAGCTGACCTGTTCCTCTCACAGCAGCTTTTCCTTCATTTCTTTCACGTCATTAACCCACGCCCCTCTCCCCCCTCCCCCCAGGACGGTAGATCACCGTGCATGGTCAGAGCCCTCTGACGCGGTGGAGCTGTTTAAACTACAGGCGCCCGGAGTGAAAAGAGCGTAATTTCTTGAGATTGGAGGGTTTACGAAAACTTCAGATCGCCCTGGCCGGGGTGGCTCAGTGGTTGAGCATCAACCTAGGAACCAGGAGGTCACGGTTCGATTCCCGGTCAGGGCACATGCCCGGGTTGCGGGCTCAATCCCAGTAGGGTGTGTGCAAGAGGCAGCAATCTATAATTTTCTCACGCAGCTTTTCCTTCATTTCTTTCACGTCATTAACCCACGCCCCCTCTCCCCCCAGGACGGTAGATCACCATGCATGTTGAGAGCCCTCTGACTCGGTGGAGCTGTTTAAACTACAGGCGCCCGGAGTGAAAAGAGCGTAATTTCTTGAGATTGGAGGGTTTACGAAAACTTCAGATCGCCCTGGCCGGGGTGGCTCAGTGGTTGAGCATCAACCTAGGAACCAGGAGGTCACGGTTCGATTCCCGGTCAGGGCACATGCCCGGGTTGCGGGCTCAATCCCAGTAGGGTGTGTGCAAGAGGCAGCAATCTATAATTTTCTCACACATCAATGCCTTTCTCTCTCTCTCTCTCTCTCTCTCTCATTTCCTCTCTCTACAAAATCAATTTAGCCTGGCTGGCTTGACTCAGTGTTTGAGCATCGACCTATGAACCAGAAGGTCACAGTTGGATTCCCGGTCAGGGCACATGCCTGGGTTGCAGGCTCAGTCCCCAGTAAGGGGTGTGCAGGAGGCAGCAATCCATGATTCTCTCTCACATCAATGCTTCTCTCTCTCTCGTTTCCTCTCTCTACAAAATCAATTTAGCCTGACCAGCGTGGCTCAGGGTTTCAGCATCGACCTGTGAACCAGAAGGTCATAGTTCCATTTCCAGTCAAGGGCACATGCCCGGGTTGCAGGCCTCAGTCCCCAGTAGGGGATGTGCAGGAGGCAGCCGACCCGTGATTCTCTCTCGTCATGGATGTTTCTATCTCTCTCTCCCTCTCCCTTCCTCTCTGAAATCAATAAAAAATATATTTTTAAAAAATAACATTTTAAAAAAAAACGTCATATTAAGAGATTTGCCTCCAACCACCAGTCATTTAAGATGAGAAAAGGGCCACGCGTTTTCCCCTGGGTTCCCTAAAAAGGAAAAGACAATTGGGTGGAGTTAACCATAAAACTGCACAGAGGCTTTGACGGTGGTTTGAGGTTAGTTTGTCTGCCTTTGAAATTAATTGGTTTCTCTTCTTGGACAATGACCTCATTTCAAGTCATGGTTTAGGCATTCAGGGTGTTGGTGATGGTCGCTCTGGTCTGGCTGGTGGGCCAGATTTTGACCCTCGGTCTCTCTATGAAGGATTCCGGTGTCTTAAGGGAAGACACTTGTCAAGTTTAAAGTCTTGTTCGACTTTGACCCTGACGTTGTCTGAGATGGATAGTACAACAGAATTCTAACTGCCCAGTCGGCGTGGCTCAGTGGTTGAGCGTCCACCTATGAACCATGAGGTCACGGTTCGATTTCTGGTCAGGGCACATGCCCGGGTTGCAAGCATGATCCCCAGTGTGGGGTGTGCAGGAGGCAGCTAATCGATGATTCTCTCTCATCATTGATGTTTCTCTCTCCCTCTCCTTCCCTCTCTGAAATCAATAAAAATATATATATATTTAAAAACAAACCACAGAATTCTAACCCAGAATAAAAGGTGAAAGTCACCTTTACCCCTCAGACTTCCCATTAGAGATACGTGCTGTTTTGATCCTTCAAGTCACTCACCATAATAAACCCAAATCTAACAGTTACGTGAGAGAAATATACTGGGAAGGACATTTGGGGGGAACCGTGTGTTTTGATCTTACTATGGCTAAATTTCACTGATTGGAGGTGAAAGTCACCTTTACCCCTCAGACTTCCCATTAGGGATTCATGCTGTTTTGATCCTTCAAGTCACTGTCACCATAATAAACCCAAATCTAGCAGTTACGTGAGAGAAATATACTGGGTGGGACATTTGGGGGAAACCATGTTTTTTGATCTTTCTGTGGCTATATTCACTGATTGAAATATCCTGTATGAGATGTTTTTCCTAGAAGTTGACTATTTCATCTCTTTTTTATTATGGATTCATGCTGTTTTGATCCTTCAAGTCACTGTCACCATAATAAACCCAAATCTAGCAGTTACGTGAGAGAAATATACTGGGTGGGACATTTGGGGGAAACCATGTTTTTTGATCTTTCTGTGGCTATATTCACTGATTGAAATATCCTGTATGAGATGTTTTTCCTAGAAGTTGACTATTTCATCTCTTTTTTAAAATACGTTTTTTATTATTTTCCGAGAGGAAGGGAGAGGGAGAGAGAGATAGAAAATTCATTGATGAGAAAGAATCATGGATCGTCTGCCTCCTGCACCCCCACTGGGGATCGAGCCAACAACCCGGGCATGTGCCCTGACCGGGAATCGAACCGTGACCTCCTGGTTCATAGGTTGACGCTCAACCACTGAGCCACGTCGGCCGACCTGGTTGCGTTTTTATTTTGCGGAGTGGAGGAATTTGTAGCCAGGGAGTTGAGAGTATCAGCAAATTCGCCTGAACATTCCTCCCTCGGTGGCCTGGTAATCGGGTTTCCCGCTGTCGCCAAAACTCCGCAGTCCTGGACCCGCTTCAACACCTCCTGGTTCATAGGTTGACGCTCAACCACTGAGCCACGTCGGCCGACCTGGTTGCGTTTTTATTTTGTGGAGTGGAGGAATTTGTAGCCAGGGAGTTGAGAGTATCAGCAAATTCGCCTGAACATTCCTCCCTCGCTGGCCTGGTAATCGGGTTTCCCGCCGTCGCCAAAACTCCGCAGTCCTGAACCCGCTTCAACACTCCCTCATCCTTTTTTGTTGTTGTTGTTGGGATTCTTCTGAAAATGAACGGGGACTCGGCCGTCCCCCGGCGGCGGCGCGAGGGCTTCCGCTGATCAAGTGGCTTCTTATCAGATCCCCTTTGAAACACAGCAGCAGCAGATACACGGGTTTCGGGGAAACGAGGCGCCCGGCCCGCGCCGCCCTCTCACGCCCCCTCCGTTTCCCGTTCCAGGACGTGGTCCAAGACGATCCCCGGGCGGGTGGAGTTCTTCTCGAGCGAGGGCTCCGACACGTCCATCCCCATCCCCATCGTGCCGCTGCGGGGCGTGGACGACTCCTACCCGCCCCAGAAGAAGTCCTTCATGATGCTCAAGTACATGCACGACCACTACCTGGACCAGTACGAGTGGTTCATGCGGGCGGACGACGACGTGTACATCAAGGGGGACCGGCTGGAGAGCTTCCTGCGCAGCCTCAACAGCAGCGAGCCCCTGTTCCTGGGCCAGACGGGCCTGGGCACCACGGAGGAGATGGGCAAGCTGGCCCTGGAGCCCGGGGAGAACTTCTGCATGGGCGGGCCCGGCGTGATCATGAGCCGCGAGGTGCTGCGCCGGATGGTGCCCCACATCGGCAAGTGCCTGCGGGAGATGTACACGACCCATGAGGACGTGGAGGTGGGCCGCTGCGTGCGGAGGTTCGCGGGGGTGCAGTGCGTCTGGTCGTACGAGGTAAGAACACAGACACAGACCCATCTGTTTTTTTTTGTTTTTAGATGTTTTTATTGATTTGGGAGAGGGAGAGGGAGGGAGAGAGAAACATCCACGATGAGAGAGAATCACGGATCGGCCGCCTCCTGCACGCCCCACACTGGGGATGGAGCCCGCAACCCGGGCATGTGCCGTTTACCGGGGAGTCGAACCTGGTTCATAGGTCAGTGCTCAACCACTGAGCCACACCTGATGGGCTGTTGTACATGTTTGCCTCCTTTTTTTGTTTTTTCATTTGAATTCCCTTCTGTTACCTTTTTTTTCTTGAACAAAGAAAACATACCTTCTAGACCAGTGATGGCGAACCTTTTGAGCTCGGC
>NW_005362676.1:930303-934602 GCF_000412655.1 Myotis brandtii | reverse complement strand
TTGATATTTGCAACCATAGTAAAACAAAGACTTATATTTTTGACATTTATTTTATATATTTAAATGCCATTTAACAAAGAAAAATCAACCAAAAAAATGAGTTCGTGTGTCAGAGGTTCGCCATCACTGGTCTATACTTTTGTCCTGATGCCTCAGGTAATAAGTAGATGACATCTGGGGCCCAAAGGAAAGATGGTTTGCGTAGCTCGCGCCAATGCTGTCGTGGTTATCCAGAAAACGTGTCCGGTCACCTCTTGCTGGTCCCACAGATGTGATTGCAACAGCGTAGGGTTACTCCCCCTCTCCCCGTCCCTCCAGAAACCTGGCTTTTCTCCTCTGGTCATGTTGACCCACGCAGTTTACAAACGTCCCTGTTTTGAATCCATAAAATGAGTAATGATGTTTTAAAAAGCCAATAGCATGGGGCTTTGTGTGTCTTTTCAACCTTGGCTGTTCAGATAGCTGTTTTGATCTGTAAGTCTGCAATATAGTTGTTCCTTTCAGGATCAGTGGTAGGCGGTTTCTGAGTCATCTTGAGACAGAGGTGCAAGATTTTTTATTTTATTTTAATATATTTTTATTGATTTCAGAGAGGGAGGGAGAGGGAGAGAAACATCAATGAAGAGAGAGAATCATGGATCGGCTGCCTCCTGCCCGCCCCACACTGGGGATCGAGCCCACAACCCGGGCACGTGCCCTGACCTGGAATCGAACCGTGACCTCCTGGCTCATAGGTCGACGCTCAACCCTGAGCCATGCCAGCCGGGCCGGAGATGCAAGTGTTTGAAGGATGTCTCCATGGGGACGTTTCTAGAGAACATGAGTCCACTTTGACTTCGCTCTGTTTTCATTGGCAGATGCACGCCCCTTGCCTGTGATCACGGGATCCAGCGTTAGTCAGAGTGGAAAGAATTATGTAGGTTGGGTTGTGTTGAGATTGATAAACTCCTGATAGTCGTGAGCAGCAGGGGAAATCGCCGGACCTTTTGTCCAAGAAAAAGAAAACACACTTTCTGATGTAAATTGTGAGCTCTTTTCCCCGGAGTTAATTTTCCGGGGCGCTTGCGCGAAGAAGACGTATTAATGGCCGGACGTGTCTTCCCGCCGGACTTGCTTTTCCCAGTGTCTCCTCGTCGCTCTATTTCTTCCTTCTGAACTTCTGGGGACGTGGACGAGTTGGAGTACACGTGAAGTTGTGTTCGTGTCGTTTGTGATTATGAAAGATACATTTTCCATCCCAAACGGGAATTCGGCGAGCCCCCTGATCTCCGTGCGCACCCGACACAGGCGGCACCTCACCAGATTTAGGGGGTCCCTGTTCTCATGGATTTTTTGTTATTATTATTGATATCAGAGAGAAAGGGGGAAGGAGAAAGACATAGAAACATCCATGATGAAAGAGAATCATCCATCAGCTGCCTCCTGCACGCCCCCCACCGGGGATCAAACCTACAACCCGGGCATGTGCCCTTGACCGGGATTCGAACCATGACCTCCTGGTTCCTAGGTCAGTGCTCGACCACTGACCCACACGGGCCGGACTGTGTCATGGATTTTTGCAGCAAGGAAAGCGGGTGGGGTATTTCATGCCGTTTTCGGCAGAATACAACTGGCAGGCTCCCTCTCCCTTCCTCTCTCTGAAATAAATTTTAAAAAATATTTTTAAAAAAGAGAGAGAGTCACTCGAGATGTTTGTTACAGAGCGAATTTCCAGGCCCAAACCCAGAGCCAGGCTCTTGGCGGTGGAGTCGGAGGGCCCGCGCTGTTTACGGCTCCTCTGGCGAGGTCTTCTGGTTGCTCGTGTCCTGAGCACCATCCGAGCCCTTCACGCTCTGACAGCATTTCCTGTGACACGGTGACGTCTTCCCTGGAGGCGGAGGTTATCTTTTGGTCACTCAGAGAGGAAGGGAGGGAGGGAGGGAGAGAGAGAGATCAATGATAAGAGAGAATCATGGATCAGCTGCCTCCTGCACGCCCCCTCCTGGGGATCGAGCCCGAAACCCAGGCATGTGCCCTGACCGGGAATCGAACCATGACCTCCTGGTTCCTAGGTTGAGGCTCAACCACTGAGCCACACCAGCCGGGCATCATAAATGTTTGGCAGGCTAATGCCTGACGTGGTTTTTCCCTTTCTCCCCTCTTCTACGCCTTGTTAAGTTCAATGTGTTTTGGAGCCCGATAGAAGCCAGTGACCGCGAGCGCTGGTCAGCAGTAAATCCCCAGAAACGGCCAGGGAAGGGGCCATAGTCGACGTGACCCCGCAAACAAATAGCACGTGGCCCGAGGTGCAAGTGACAAGCACTTCCAAGCTGGAGCAAAGCGGTATTTTCCGTCGCTTGTTGTCCCCGCGGTGGATTTCACAAACGTCTTGTTGATGCGCCCGGGTGATACATGCTCCTCAGACCTCAGCTGCTTTTTTCTTTTTTTAAGCCTCAGTGATTGTTAGTTGCCATGAACCATAACTTGAGATTTGCTTATCAACAAATTTCATTAAAAAAAAAAAAAAGTAGTGGCACCCTGGCTGGTGTGCTTCAGTGGTTAGAACGTCGGTCCCTGCACCAAAGGGTCTTGGGTTCGGTTCCCGGTCAGGGACACGGGCCTGGGTTGCAAGTTCAATCCCTGACCCAATCAGGGCATGTGCAGGAGGCAACCAGTTGATGTGTCTCTCGCACATCGATGATTCCCTCTCTCCCTCCCGCCCTCCCAGTCTCTCTCTTAAAAGGAAAAAATATAATCGGGTGAGGATTAACAACCAAAAGTAGTTACAAAGTTTTTATTAATGACTGTGGCACCTCTGACATGCACACATTTTTTTGGATAACCTTCCCTCCTGGAGGCGGGACTTAATTCCCCTCCGCTGGCCTGTGACTCATTTTTAATGAATGGCGTAGGGAATGGAAAAAAATATTTAAGCCCTGGCTGGTTTGACTCGGTGGATGGAGCATCGGCCTGCGGACTGTAAGGTCCCAGGTTCGATTCCCGGTCAGGGGCACAGTAAGCCAAAAAGGGATATGATGAAGTACATACATACTGTCAAGCCCTGGAATTGAACCAAACTATATTCAAAGTTTAAACTATAAAAATGTAGGATAAATTAAAATAATCACAGCTAGCCCTAGCCGGTTTGGCTCAGTGGATAGAGCGTCGGCCTGCGGACTGAAGGGTCCCAGGTTCGATTCCGGTCAAGGGCATGTACCTTGGTTGCGGGCACATCCCCAGTAGGAGGTGTGCAGGAGGCAGCTGATCGATGTTTCTCTCTCATCAATGTTCCTAACTCTCTCTCCCTCTCCCTTCCTCTCTGTAAAAAATCAATAAAATATGTTTAAAAAAAGAAAGAAAGAAAGAAAGAAAGAAAGAAAGAAGAAAAAGAGATGTTTCAAAAGAAAGGACGAGTACTTGGGACCCAGGGATGTTGTAACTGGACACAGACATGAGGTTGCTGCGGCCGCCTCGGTCTCATGTTCGCTGCCCAGCGCCCCCGGGGACGCGGGGTGAGGCCTGAAAGAGTGGCCCTCTGTCCGTCTGAGTGGGCATTGTGCAGGATGTGAGTTTTAGCTTCTTGACTTCTAGGAAATCGCAGACAGAGAGGCCTTTGTTCGCGAAGGGCTGCAGACTCCATCCCTCATAAAGAGCTTATCATCCGAGCGAACTCATAACGCGCCGTGTTATTCCTGTAAGAAACGCGTAATGGTCCCAGGGCAGCGAACCTGCTCCCGGGCAACAAAGGCCCTTTCAGCGTCCGCGCGGCCAGGCCCGGCCAGCGCCCCCCATCCGTCACGTCACCACGGCTGACCCCGCGTGGTTCGTTTCTGTTCTCGCTCAGTGAACACCCGCAGGGAGAGAGAGGTTTGTACCAGGTGACTTTCTCTGATGCCTGACATTTATTGCAACGATTTCTCTCTTTTAAAATAAATAAATATATATGTGTGTTTTTATTGATTTCAGAGAGAGAGAGAGAAACATCAGTGAGGAGAGAGAATCATGGATCGGCTGCCTCCTGCACGCCCCCTACTGGGGATGGAGCCTGCCACCCGGGCATGTGCCCTGACCGGGAATCGAACCGTGACCTCCTGGTCCATAGGTCGATGTTCCACTGAGCCACGCCGGCCGGGTTTGGTGCCTTATTTAAAGCTGAGTCCAGGCTGATGAGCTTGTCTTCGGTCCCATGTTTCTGACAGTTTGTACTTGGGGCTGGTGGCGTTCGATTTTTCGAGTCGTGTTACTGTGAAGCCTGGGCAGGCCTCTGCTTGGCTCTCGTGAGGAAACTTGCTGAATCGATCTGCTTGGAGGCCGGGGTTA
>NW_005362676.1:928795-930150 GCF_000412655.1 Myotis brandtii | reverse complement strand
TGTTCAGGTGCCTTAGGCGTCTACACTATTAGTGCAGGTCCGAACAGCTTACAGCAGATAAACACATTCCGTGCGTCCTACCAGGTGAATATTAAGGAGCCAAGAGCGATTTTTTTTCTTTATGTAGAAACTTTTCTTTATTTTTTCTTTATTTATTGATTTCAGAGAGGAAGGGAGAGGGAGAGAGAGAGAAACCTCCATGATGAGAGAGAATCATGGAGCGGTTGCCTCCTGCGCGTCCCCTACTGGGGATCGCGCCCGTATGTGCTCTGACCGGGAATCGAACCTGAGACCCCTCCGTCCAGGGGCAGACGCTCTGACCACTGAGCAACACGGGCCAGGGCTGAGGGCTGGAGTGACCAATTTTTAAATACAGTTGTTCGCTGGCAAAGTGGGGAGGCGCTTGGTGATACTAACTCCTCCCATTCTTAAGTTATACATGGGTATAACTCTTTCCTCCTCTTCCAGCCAAAGATTTTTTGTTTGTTTCCAAAAATGCGGTGTCGAGGAAAAGGCTTATCTTCCCATCTGAGGTGGTGTGTGGTTTCGTTTTCCTTTTGACTGTACTGCTATGTTAATATAAAAAAAATTTTTTGTGCACTGGCTGGTTTTGCTCAGTGGATAGAGCGTCAGCCTGCGGACTGAAGGGTCCCGGGTTCGATTCCGGTCAAGGGCACACTCATGCCCAGTCTGTGGGCTTGATCCCCATTAGGGGGCGTGGAGGAGGCAGCCGATCCATGATTCTCTCTCATCACTGATGTTTCTCTTTCTCTCTCCCTTTACCTTCTTCTCTGAAATAAAAATATATATATATATTTATTTTTTTTAAATTAAAAAAAAATTTGTCAGGAGTGGACTAATTCTGGGAAACAGACAAGGTTTGTTTAAGTGATTCTCCCCCTTTAGGTTTCTTTCTTTGCTTTTGGTTTTGTTTCCTTCCATCTGTTCTTGTCTCTCTTCAGTAAAAATGTTCATTCTAGCCCAGCCGGCGCGGCTCAGTGGTTGAGCATCCACCTGTGAACCAAGAGGCCGCCGGTTCGATTCCCGGTCAGGGCACACGCCCGAGTTTCAGGCTCGATCCCCACACGTTTTCTCACGGGTTACAAAGTGTGTTTGCTCCCTCCCTTTCCTGTCGCCAGGTTACTGAGGTGGCCGAACACGGCTCTCTTTTCTGCCTCCCTAGCTTCCTATTGAGCATCATTCTTTCAGTGAGTGGTTTTTTTGTTTGTTTGTTTTAAATATATGTTACTGATTTTTTACAGAGAGGAAGGGAGAGGGATAGAGAGTTAGAAACATCCATAAGAGAGAAACATCGATCAGCTGCCTCCACACCCGCTGCTACTGGGGATGTGCCC
>NW_005362676.1:927662-928607 GCF_000412655.1 Myotis brandtii | reverse complement strand
GGAAGGGAGGGGGAATGAGAGAGAGAGAGAGAAACATTGATGTGAGAGAGACACATCGATTCTTTGCCTCCCACACGAGAGCCCCCGACCAGGATCGAGCCTGCAGCCGAGGTACGTACGTGCCCTTGACCGGAATCAAACCCGTGACCCTTCAGCCCACAGGCCGCCGCTCTATCCACTGAGCTGTCAGGAAACACTGTAGATCCCATGCGGGTTGAGAGCTACGTTGTGTATAATAAGAGAACAATGAGGACCAGGCTTTCTTACCCGGCTGAAGGGCACGCTGGTTTGGGCAGCACATGCTGGTCTCTTTTCCCCTCTGAATCATCAGTGTGGACGGTGGTAATTAGGGACCAGGAGGCCCTGGAAATTATCGGTTATAATAAATCGATGTCCTGCCCACGGCCCAGCAGGCAAAAGGGAGGAATTAGAGACAGAAATAGTCACAGATTTTTTTTGTCCAGGAAACCTCTAAGAATATAATGAGGTATTGTCATGTCGGTAACTTTAATTTAAAAAAAAAATTTTTTTTAAGGGAGGAAAATCCAAAGTATAAAATATTGAAAGCTTAGGTTCAACGAAACAGATTTCAAGTTCAAAGCGTCTTACTTTCCACTTTCGAAAATCTCCGTGGACAGCTAAGGAACCTTTAAGGAACCTCTGACCATAATTCCATGATTTATTCGTTGATGGTGGAGTCATAGAGTGTTGCCAAAAACCACCACTGTCATTTCTCACCACTTTTTTGGGGGGTAATTCTCTTATGTTAAAATAATTCTAGACTTAGAACAATTCCAAGAATAGGACCAAGACCTCCCATATGTCCGTCACCCAGATTTCTCGAAGGTAGACATTCACCACATCAGCTTTATCGTTTATTCTCTGTCTGTATACATTCTTTCTCCCTGAACCACTTGAGAGTAAGTTGCAAAGTAAGTTGTAGAC
>NW_005362676.1:922783-927567 GCF_000412655.1 Myotis brandtii | reverse complement strand
CATTTTTATTGATTTCAGAGAGGAAGGGAGAGAGAGAGAAAAGCATTCATGATGAGAGAGAATCATGGATCGCCTGCCTCCTGCACGCCCCCTACTGGGGACTGAGCCCGAAACCGGGGCATGTGCCCTGACCGGGAATCGAACCGTGACCTCCTGGTTCATAGGTTGAAGCTCAGCCATTGAGCCACACTGGCCGGGCCCAATGCCCCCTTTTGCCCCTAAATACTTCACTGTGTACCTGTCTCCTAAAAACAGGAACACAGCGTGACAGTCGCAGTCAGGAAATTCATGCTGACACAGCACTAGTAGCTAATCTCCGGGCTCTATTTATATTTCACCTAATAACGTCCTTCACGGCCAAAAACAAAACCCTTAAACGTTCAAGTGATCCGGGGTGCGGGCCAGGATCACACGCACTGTTTAGTGAACAAGTCTCTCAAGTGTCTCTTAACCGTGACCTTGTCATGGCCATTCATGACCTTGTCGTCAACAGGTGCAGCCAGTTTTGTGTGTGTGTGTGTGTGTGTGTGTGTGTGTGTGTGTTTTCAGGGTCCTCAAGTAAAAAAGAAAAAAAAAATTTCCTAAATTGGGGTCAGTGAATGCGGCCGGGAGTCACAAATGCCCTCGTACCATTGGGCCCCCACGCAGGCCCAGGGGCAGGCAGGGTAGACGGGATCCTGCACGAGCAGCCTGTGGACCCGCTGCCCCGTTGCCAGGCGTGTCCTCCGCTGCGGAGACGGGCCTTTAGCTGGCGTGCTGCTGACTGCACGGCCCCCGCTGGGGATGGAGCCTGCAATCCGGGCCTGTGCCCTGACCGGGAATCGAACCCTGACCTCCTGGTTCGTAGGTCGATGCTCAGCCACGGAGCCAAGGGCCACCTCCAGTTCTCTCTTGGGCTCAGAGTCAGGAAAGGCGGACGGCGACGATCTTCCTTCCTTCCCTCCCTCCCTTTCCATCTGTCAGTCTGGTGGCTCTAGGAAGGACGTGCATCCCTGGGATAAAAAGGGAAGGGCAGCCCTCGCAGCCCAGGCACCACAGGGCCGGGAATGCCTGTCTGCGCGTCTTTCCTGCCGCCACACTGCCCACCTCGTAATCTCGCCATCCGGTGACTCAGAGCCGCCACCCTCAGGGGGGATCGAGCTCCTGGAGCTCCTTGTCCACCGGGAAATGCATCACATTAGCCCCCAAAGGGCCGGGAGGCGGGAGGCGGGGGCCAAGAGAGGAAGCAGTATTAGGCCAGGCGCTCTGAGGCCCCTCTCTGCCTCCCCAAAGCGTGTGGACACATGGCTCTGAATCAGCGGTTCTCAACCTGTGGGTCGCGACCCCTTTGGGGTCGCCTAAGACCATCGGAAAACACATAGATAATTACATAATTGTTTTTGTGATGAATCACTATGCTTTCATTATGTTCAATTTGTAACAATGAAATTGGGGGTCACCACAACATGAGGAACTGTATTAAAGGGTCGCGGCATGAGGAAGGTTGAGAACCACTGCTCTGAATGGATGCGGGACCAAGAAAAAATAAACACCATTCCTAAACAGAAGGATGGAGCACTTTTGTTAGGAAGGGCGATGATTGATGGCTGGGTAGTGCCTACGGCCAAGGGACTCAAGCCAATTTCATTCTAACAGAACCCCTTCCCACAACAGCACATTCAGCCCGGCCGGCCTGGCTCAGTGGCTGAGTATCGACCTAGGAACCAGGAGGTCACGGTTCGATTCCCGGTCAGGGCACATGCCCGGGTTGCAGGCTCGATCCCCAGTGTGGGGCGTGCAGGAGGCAGCCGATCCGTGATTCTCTCTCCTCGTGGATGTTTCTGTCTCTCTCCCACTCCCCTCCTCTCTCTGAAATCAATAAAAATATACTTTAAAATAAATAATTTTTTTCCATGCTCTAAAGTATTGGGCGGCTGTGGTAGAACCAGGCCCGGCCTAGCGTGGCTGCTTCAGAAATTCCCGCCGTGCAAACCGAACGGTGTGAATGGAGTCGCTCTCCCCGGCCCCTCACTCGTTCCGGGCGATGTGTCCCAGCGCCGTGGTGACTCACGCGTATCCAGTTGCTGATGCAGCTGGAATGCGGGTTGGAAACGGCCAAAAGGGACGGGCCCGGCGGTTCGTGGTCACGGAGGGTTCTATTCTGGGGAGCGCTGCGTCTGTTTTTAGTTTCTCGAAACCGCCTTTCACGCCCAAAACCGAAGAACAAATGTCACCGCCGAAGTGTAAGGCATGCCCAGTGCTTTCCGCTGCTGGTACTTCAGCCCGAAGCGAATGTGTTTAAAGAACTTAGACAGCCCGGCCGGTGTGGCTCAGTGGTTGAGCGTCCACCTGTGAACCAGGAGGTCACGGTTCGATTCCCAGTCAGAGCACATGCCCGGGTTGCGGGCTCCATCCCCAGTAGGGGGCGTGCAGGAGGCAGCCAACCAGTGATTCTCTCTCATCATTGATTTTTTTTTTCTATCCCTCTCTCCTTCTGAAATCAATAAAAATGATTTTTTAAAAATAGAAGGATAGAAGGACTTAGGAATATTCTCAGAATACAGTCTGAAACTTAACAAATCAGTCCAGATGGGAAATTTCCCCGAGGGCATCTTTTTAAAAATTTATAGTACGCAGGTTTCAGCTTGACCCTAACCAGAACCGCGGCGCTGGGGTTGCATTTGGGACTGAACTGGTAAGTGAGAGAGCATGGACATTCCTTATTATTAGTTATCAATAAGCTGATGTTTAAAGAGGGACTCTAATTAATGGGCTTGCTGTCAAGTTTATCAATAATTCGAGGGAGAATCTCACATTGGATTAACGCCCCCAGGTTGGGGAAGACAAACAACGCTTGGGTCTCGAGTGTTTGTATAGACGCATATTTGTGAACAAGCTCAAACAAAGACGAACTTAAAACGAAACATGCTTTGCTTGTGTGTGTTCCAGGGCTAGGCCTGGTGTTCGCTGAGTTGCTAGGGTCACATGCACCCAGGGCCACGTTGGAGGCGGCCGATCCATGATGAGAGAGCTCATCGATGTTTCTCTCCCTCTCCCCTCCTCTCTCTGAAATCAATTTTTTTTTTTAATTGTACTTCTAGCCTCCGGTTGACGTGTGCCTTATTTAAGCTTTCTCCCTTCTATGAAATGTTTGCTTTTCTTGTAGCTTGTGATTGTAGTGTCTCGTGTTTGGCTAAAGTCCTGATTGACAAGGAATAGAATAGCGTGGTTTTACTTAGCGGTCAGTGCTATCAGCTATTTCAGGAAAATAAGATGATCAGAGTAGATTGATGACTCGGACGTGATCTTCGAATAACCTCTCGCCCGATGTCGTTTCCTGACGTCGGTGAGATACCTCGGGGACTGAACTCTTATCTATCATGTATGAGCCGGGATAGCGTGGGGTTTGCTATACATCATTTTGCTGAAAGTTGCAGGACCTGTCGGGGCTGTTAAGTAAGGACTTACTATACCTGTAAGTTTATTTATTTTTGTTAAATACTTTTATTGATTTCAGAGAGGAAGGGAGAAGAAGAGAGAGAGAGAAACATCAGTGATGAGAGAGAATCATCAATTGGCTTCCTCTGCACGCCACCCTACTGGGGATCAAGCCCACAACCCAGGCTCCACTGGGCACTGAGCCCGCAACCCAGGCATGTGCCCCGGACCGGAATCGAACCCGGGACCCTTCAGTCCGCAGGCCAATGCTCTATCCACTGAGCCACACCGGCCAGGGCTATCCCTTTAAGTTTACACACACACATATTTGCTTCCCTATTTTACCTTACATGTGAATATGTATCTAAGAACAACATTTTTTTAAATGTCAGCAAGAGTAAGCTTCTCTTAGTCTCTTCAGTATTTTGTAATGAATATATATTGCTTCGTAATAAAGAAAAGGTTTAGCCCTAGCTGGTGTGGCTCAGTGGACAGAGCATCAGCCTGCAGACTGAAGGGTCCCGGGTTCAATTCCCAGTCAGGGCACATGCCCGGCTTGCCAGCTTGATCCCCAGTTGCGGGTGTGCAAGAGGCAACCAGTCAATGATTCTCTCTCATCATGCATGCTTCTATCTCTCCCTCTCCCTTCTTCTCTGAAATCAATAAAAAAAAAATTTTTTTAAAGGTTTAAAAAAGTCAGAAGTGACGTAAAAAGTTTTACGAGATGGCCTTTTCGGAATCACATGGCTTACAGGTCAGGCTCATAAAAGGCCGTGTGTCAGGCTCCCCAGGGTTCCTGAAATCCCCCTGATTTCATCATATTTTTTTATGTTGTTAATCCTCACCCCAGGATATTTTTCCCATTGATTTTTTTTTTTTTTTTTTTAGAGAGAGAATGGAAGGGAGGAAGGGGGAGAGAGAAACATGGATGTGAGAGAGACATTATTGATGGGTTGCCTCCTGTACCTGCCCCGACGGGGGGCGGGGGAGGGGGGGCCTTGAACCTGTAACGTGCCCTTGACCAGGAATCAAATCGAACCCTGACCTCCTGGTTCGTAGGTCGACGCTCAACCACTGAGCCACGCCAGGCGGCTCTTTTCCGCTCTCCGACTGAAGCCGCTCTAACGAGGAATGGCTTTCTTGCCTCCGGAGGGCACGGGGTTGGGCAGGGGGTGGGTGTGTGGAGTTGCTGAGTTCCTTTGAGTCATTTCCACTTTAAAAGACGCCCAGGCTGGCATTTGGACCGGCTCAGCGCTGGTTCCGGGCCAAGGCAGGGCGGCTGCCGGCTGCCTGCAGGCTGGGAGCGAAGGAAGGGAAGGAAGTGGGTGGAGAGGGAGGCCTGCAATCCCCGCTGCCCCCTCCCTGGA
>NW_005362676.1:920685-922427 GCF_000412655.1 Myotis brandtii | reverse complement strand
TGGGGCTGCGGTGCCACAGGGCACAGGGCGCTTGCCCGCTCCCTCACCGGCTCCGATGCTTCCGGCTGGAACCTGCTTCCGCGGGCTGCACTCGCTTGTCCAGAAAGGTGGGGTCATGGTTTCTAGCTTTTAATATATTTTTTTATATTTTATTGATTTCGGAGAGAGGAAGTTGAGAGGGAGAGAGAGAGAGAGAAACATCTGTGATGAGAAAGAATCATGGATCGGCTGCCTCCTGCATGCCCCCTATTGGGGATCCTGCCAGCAACTTGGGCCTGTGCCCTGAACAGGTGTGGCTCAGGGGTTGAGTATCGTTGGGGCTGCGGTGCCACAGGGCACAGGGCGCTTGCCCGCTCCCTCACCGGCTCCGATGCTTCCGGCTGGAACCTGCTTCCGCGGGCTGCACTCGCTTGTCCAGAAAGGTGGGGTCATGGTTTCTAGCTTTTAATATATTTTTTTATATTTTATTGATTTCGGAGAGAGGAAGTTGAGAGGGAGAGAGAGAGAGAGAAACATCTGTGATGAGAAAGAATCATGGATCGGCTGCCTCCTGCATGCCCCCTATTGGGGATCCTGCCAGCAACTTGGGCCTGTGCCCTGAACAGGTGTGGCTCAGGGGTTGAGTATCGTCCTAGGAACCAGGAGGTCAGGGTTCGATTCCCGGTCAGGGCACATGCCCAGGTTGGGGGCTCGATCCCCAGTGGGGGGCGTGCAGGAGGCAGCCGATCCATGATTCTCTCTCATCATGGATGTTTCTCCCTCTCCCTTCCTTTCAAAAATCAATAAAAAGATATTTATAAAAAAAACAAAATAAAGATAGGTCTGCATGCATTCATTCTTCCGATGTGACCACCTTCGCTTATCTATGAGAAAAAAAAAGCCGGCGATGTCCGAAAAGCGGAAGTGACCCCCACCCCCACCACCACCACCCAGGACTCGAGTTAGTAAAGAGCACAGATGGGGTTTAGATACGGTTTCCGGCTGCCCACAGGCCTCTGCTCCCACGGGCGCTGTTCACCTGCCCAACCACAAACGGTCCCCTGCACACTCTTTTTTTTTAATGTATTTTATTGATTTTTTACAGAGAGGAAGGGAGAGGGATAGAGAGCTAGAAACATCGATGAGAGAGAAACATCGATCAGCTGCCTCCTGCACACCCTCCACTGGGGATGTGCCTGCAACCGAGGTACATGCCCTTGACCGGAATCGAACCTGGGACCCCTCAGTCCGCAGGCCGACGCTCTATCCACTGAGCCAAACCGGTCAGGGCTCACCCCCAGTTATTTTGAAATGGATCAGACTTTTCCTAAAAGGTATTTAGATTCCAGGATTGGACACCAACCATTCAAGACGCATACGCACGGTCTCTTTACCGTGGGAGACCCAGCTTAATTCCCATAAAGAATGTGGCTCTTTCTCAATGGAGTCTTTGCAATACAAAGCAGCTACCCCTTGAACGTATTGGACGACAATTGGCAGCGCCCATAGAAGGCGAATTAGAAGAGACCTAATAGGGGGGACCCCTTGTCCTGGGAGCCGGGGACAGACCCAGTTTATGCCTGTGGTCTTGGCCTGGGTATTTTTTTTTTTTTAATATATTGATTTCAAAGAGGGAGAGAGAGGTAGGAACATCAATGATGAGAGAGAATCATTGATCGCTGCCTCCTGCACACCCCAAGCTGGGGATCGAGCCTGCAACCTAGGCATGTGCCCTTGACTGGGAATTGAACCCGTGACCTCCT
>NW_005362676.1:919695-920596 GCF_000412655.1 Myotis brandtii | reverse complement strand
TTGAAGGGATTGAAATCAAAGGGCAACAGATATTAGAATCTGATTCAATAAACCAAGTAAAATAAGGCTTTTATTTTTTGTTGTTGTTGTTGTTGTTAATGCTCATGCAAAATTCAAATCTTGCGTGAATTTTGGGACACCCTTTAGAAAGATTTCTGATTTCTTTTTTTTTTAAGTAGGCAGGTAGAACGGCCTGGTGGGCTCAGTGGTTAGAGTGTCGGTCTGTGTTCGAAGGGTCGCGGATTCAATTCCCAGTCAAGGGCACGTACCAGGGTTGCAGCTTTGATCCCTGGCCCCGTGAATTTTGGGACACCCTTTAGAAAGATTTCTGATTTTTTTTAAGTAGGCAGGTAGAACGGCCTGGGGGGGCTCAGTGGTTAGTGTCGGTCTGTGTTCGAAGGGTCGCGGATTCAATTCCCAGTCAAGGGCACGTACCAGGGTTGCAGCTTTGATCCCTGGCCCCGGTCGGGGCGCGTGTGGGAGGCAACCAATCGATGTGTCTCTCTGACATCAATATCTCTCTGTCTCTCCACCTCCCTTCCACTCTCTCTCAAAATCACTGGGGAAAAGAAAAGAAAGTATGCGTGCCACAGAGAAGCAGGGGGGCGCTCGGTCCCCTCGCACTAAAAACGCCGCCTTGTTTTTTTTTAATTTTCATTTCCCCCCCCTTTCCAGATGCAGCAGCTGTTTTACGAGAACTACGAGCAGAACAAGAAGGGCTACATCCGGGACCTGCACAACAGCAAGATCCACCGCGCCATCACACTGCACCCCAACAAGAGCCCGCCCTACCAGTACCGGCTGCACAGCTACGTGCTGAGCGGCCAGATCGCCGCCCTGCGCCACCGCACCCTCCAGCTGCACCGCGAGATCGTGCTCATGGGCCGCTACAGCGGCAGCG
>NW_005362676.1:917879-919273 GCF_000412655.1 Myotis brandtii | reverse complement strand
CGCCGACGGCCAGCCCCCCCGGCGGGGGATGGACTCGGCGCAGCGGGAGGCCCTGGACGACATCGTCATGCAGGTCATGGAGATGATCAACGCCAACGCCAAGGCCCGGGGCCGCGTCATCGACTTCAAGGAGATCCAGTACGGCTACCGCCGCGTGAACCCCATGTACGGGGCCGAGTACATCCTGGACCTGCTGCTGCTGTACAAGCGGCACAAGGGCAAGAAGGTGACGGTGCCCGTGCGCCGGCACGCCTACCTGCAGCAGACCTTCAGCAAGATCCAGTTCGCCGAGCACGAGGAGCTGGACGCCCGGGAGCTGGCCGAGCAGATCAACCAGGAGTCGGGCTCGCTGTCCTTCCTGTCCAACTCGCTCAAGAGGCTGGTGCCGTTCGGGCTGCCCGGCGCCGGGAGCGAGCGCAAGGAGCCCAAAGAGACGAAGATCAACATCCTGATCCCGCTGTCGGGCCGCTTCGACATGTTCGCCCGGTTCATGGGCCACTTCGAGAAGACGTGCCTGGCGCCCAACCAGAACGTCAAGCTGGTGGTGCTGCTCTTCAACTCGGACTCGAACCCCGACAAGGCCAAGCAGGTGGAGCTGATGCGGGACTACCGGCTCAAGTACCCCAAGGCCGACATGCAGATCCTGCCCGTGGCCGGGGAGTTCTCGCGGGCCCTGGCCCTCGAGGTGGGGTCCGCGCAGTTCCGCAACGAGTCGCTGCTCTTCTTCTGCGACGTGGACCTGGTGTTCACGGCCGAGTTCCTGCAGCGGTGCCGGGCCAACACGGTGCTGGGCCAGCAGATCTACTTCCCCATCATCTTCAGCCAGTACGACCCCCGGATCGTCTACGGCGGCAAGGCCCCCAGCGACAACCACTTCGCCTTCACGCGGAAGACGGGCTTCTGGAGGAACTACGGGTTCGGCATCACCTGCATCTACAAGGGGGACCTGGTCCGCGTGGGCGGCTTCGACGTCTCCATCCAGGGCTGGGGGCTGGAGGACGTGGACCTCTTCAACAAGGTGGTGCAGGCCGGCCTCAAGACGTTCCGCAGCCAGGAGGTCGGGGTGGTCCACGTGCACCACCCCGTCTTCTGCGACCCCAACCTGGACCCCAAGCAGTACAAGATGTGCCTGGGGTCCAAGGCGTCCACCTACGGGTCCACGCAGCAGCTGGCCGAGATGTGGCTGGAGAAGAACGAGCCGGGGTACAGCAAGGGCAGCCATACCAACGGCTCGGCCAGGACAGCCTGACATCCAGCCCCCGCGCTGGGCCCAGACCTTTCTAATTCTCTAATTTATTTTTCTGGAAATTGTTTGTTTTTATTTTTTTTTGGTACCAACCCCGTTTTGCAAGTTTATTGCACCAGGATCTATTTTACACGTGACCTTTCTTATA
>NW_005362676.1:912043-915475 GCF_000412655.1 Myotis brandtii | reverse complement strand
CCCCGCAGGGCTGCACCTGCCTCCCGGGGCCCCCTGCCCTCTCCACGTCCCCAGAAGATGTCCCTGCTGTCCCACTCGGGGGAAAAGGCCCCAAGACCCCTTCGGCTCAGTCTAACTTGTAATAGACACGAATGAAAATGCAGGTTACAGCGCGATGGTTCAGATGACAGCGACCCCTTCGGTATGACTTCCAATAAAAGATAAAGCGGCTGCCCTGGCCGGTGTGGCTCAATGGATAGAGCGTCGGCCTGCGGGCTACAGGGTCCCGAGTTTGATTCCCGGTCAGGGCATGTATCTGGGTTGCAGGCTCGATCCCCAGCCCTGTTCTGGGTACGTGTAGGAGGCAACCCGTCGATGTGTTTCTCTCACATTGATGTCTCTCTCTCTCTCCCCCTCCCTTCCACTCTCTCTAAAAATCATCGGGAAACTATCCTGGGGTGAGGATGAACAAAAAATAAGAACTACCAAGGGGAGTCTGCACCCAGTATCTTGGTTGCGTCATCCGGTGAACACGCAGCCCCAGGAGCCCAGCTCCGCCGCTGCAAACGCTGAGTCATGACGGTGAGAAGACGGGCGGACGGATGTCTCGGTGACTCAGGGCCTGAGGAGCGGCCAGTTCCAGACACCCGGCCTCCACTCCCAGGCCGCAGACACTGGTCTACGGAGACCGGAGGTCGGGGCCGGGAACGGAAGCGGCCGGCTCCAGATAACAGCGGCTCTTTCCAGCGCGGCCGCCGTGGCTCAGTGACTGAGCGTTGAACTATGAACCAGGAGGTCACGGTTCGATTCCCGGTCAGGGCACGTGCCTGGGTTGTGGGCTCGATCCCCAGTAGGGAGCGTGCAGGAGGCAGCCGATCCATGATTCTCTGTCATCATTGATATTTCTCTTCCTCTCTGAAATCAATCTATATATATATGTGTGTGTGTGTATTTTTTTTTTCTTTTTAAAGAAGAATTCACTAAAGTGGGCATCCCAGGGACAGGACGGGCAGCATGAGGGAGACTGGTTCTGTACTGTTGGGTGTTGCCCAGTATCCCACTGGGTACCCCAAGCTGTGGCTCTAGAGTTCGGTGAGCGTTTGGGGTGAGGGGCAGTGGGTAACGGCACAAAGACCCGTGTTCACAGGTGTCTGGTTTGTCCCTGTGGGGGGAGCAGGGGCCTCTGGGTTGGAGCCGGTGGCAGGCTGGCCCGGCTAGTCCTCCTCACGACCATCCCTTGTGCACAGCTCTTCCCAACTCCCAAGTTCACTCACATCCCACTGGCCGCCTGAAATCAGTGAGGTGGGGGTATTTACACCACAGGAAGTGGCAGCTACTTCAAATTGGCCTTTTCTCTCTGTTTTAATTTATTCTTTAAATGTATTTTTATCGATTTCACAGAGGAAGGGAGAGAGAGAGAAACATCAATGAGAGAGAATCATGGGTCGGCTGCCTCCTGCACGCCCCCTACTGGGGATGGAGCCTGCAAGCCAGGAATCGAACTGTGACCTCCTGGTTCATAGGTATATGCTTGACCACTGAGCCACAGCAGCCAGGCAGGCTCTACCTCTTCACTATTCTGGGGAGAAGCTCATCTCTGGGCCTGGCCTGGCTGCTCGTGAGCAGGGGAAGTGGCCGGGTGGCCGGCCTCGGGCCTGTCTCCCTGCCAGGACTGTCCCCTTGAATGATGACCGCTCATCTGGGGCCAGAGGGTAGGAGTGGAGCCTCGCTGTTCCCGGAGCTGGTTTCTCGTCCCTCCCCCGGGGGTGTGGGCCGGGACGGCCGGATGCCTTTGTCCCTGTGGTCGCCGGGAGCTTGGACGCGGTCCCTGGCCAGGCCCCGAGCCACCAGCTGGCTTCCTTCAAGGAAGACGCTATCTGTCTGCCGAGGGGCCTGTGGCAAGGACCGCGGGCAGCCTGCCTCCGGGAGGACCAGCTGCAGGGCGAAGAGCTGCGCTTCCTTTTCCGCCGAGAGGGGACTCTGGCTGGAGGGCAGCGGGTTTCGGCTCAGGGCTCCCCTGCAGATCGTCACCCTGTCCCCTTCCTGACTTGTTCCTCTCTCTCCCTCCTCTTTTTTTAAATATATTTTTATTGATGTCAGAGAGGAAGGGAGGTGGGGGGAGAGAGAAACATCTATAATGAGAAAATCATGCATCGGCTGCCTCCCGCACGCCCCCTCCTGGGGATGGAGCCCAAAACCCGGGCATGTGCCCTGACCGGGAATCGAACCGTGACCTCCTGGTTCATAGGTAGACGCTCAACCACTGAGCCACGCCGGCCACGCTGAGCTAATCTTTTCATCACCAGCATTAAAATGCAGCCAACCAGCTCACCCTTGGCTTTGTGTGCAAGGCCCCCGCCCCCCCTGGTGTACCCCCCACAGTGCATTGTGGCCCCGGCCGTTCACATGCGTGTAAAAGGCGCTTCAGGAGGCCCCACGCCTCCTGGCTGTCTGGCGCGTGGATGTGCGTGATGACAGATCTACCAGAGACTCCCGGGCAGTGTGAGGGGGGGCAGCACCCCCAGGCGGGTCAAAGGCGTTTTGATTTAAGAGGCGTTGCCCTCACCAGGTAAGTGCAAGCTCATGGAGCCCATGGACAGGGTGGTGTTGTCCAGGCTTGTGGGGTGGTAGGAACAACCCCATGCACCCAGACCTCTCAGTCCATAGCGTCAGTAGATAAGGGGACATACGGGGCCCAGCTGCGTGGCTCAGTGGTTGACTTTTGAACCAGGAGGTTACGGTTTCGATCCGGTCAGGGCACATGCCCGGGTTGCCGGCTTGATCCCCAGTAGGGGGCGTGCAGGAGGCGGCCGATCTATGATTCTCTCTCATTGATGTTAGTATCTCCCTCTCTGACATCAATAAAAAATATTTAAGAAAAGAAAAAGGACACATGTGCTCAGGGCAGCATTTAGTTGGCTCCAGCTGTATGCACATCTTTCCTCTGAAGGGAAGGAAGCTCCAGCCACACAGGCAGCCTGGGCCTGGCGCCTCCGCAGGTGAGGTCACGCTTTGGGGGTCCCTGGGTTCGCTCCTCTTGGGGGGGCAGAGACTTGGCAGCCTGGAAACCCGGGCCCCAGCGAGGCAGGCGGGGGCTGGCCCCGGCCGACCTTGGCTTCATGGGGGGTCCCTCAGCCTCCCATCAGGCCTCCCTCGGGGTTGGGGCCAGTCCCAGCTCACCTCGGGAGCTTGGGCTCCTGGAGGAGGAGGGACGGGGGACTCCTCGGGGCTCGCCCCTGTTTAACCTTCGCTGTGTCTGTGGGGCATTCACGCCACAGCCATCAGCGCCCTGACCACACCTCGGAGCTAATTACTGTTGTTATTATTGTGCTAGTATTTTCATATTGACATGGGAGACGAGCTAGCTTTTTTTCTTTTCTTTTTTTTTTTTTTGGTACCCACAGTGCCTAGAAGGTAGGAGTATGGGATGGATGGAAGGATGGACGAGTGAAT
>NW_005362676.1:910211-911668 GCF_000412655.1 Myotis brandtii | reverse complement strand
CCGTTGCCCACCCGGGCGGCCCCTCCTACCCCGCAGCCTGAGTGTGGGAGAATCGGGAACATATGGCGAGAGGCCCTGACAGATGGGGGAGGCAGCGTAGGCGCCCTGCCGCTGTGGCCAGGCCAGACTCAGGCCCCGGGCGCTGGGGTCCCGCCAAGCTCAGGAACCCAGTGCGAGAACATGGGGCTGGGGTGGAGGAGGGCCAGGGGTCAGGAAGGGAAAGGTCCATGAGCACAAGGATTATCAAGATTTTTAAATTGATTTTTAGAGACACAGGTGTAGCCTGGCCCATGTGGCTCAGTGGATAGAGCGTTGGCCTTTGGCTGAAGGGTCCCGGGTTCGATTCCGGTCAAGGGCACATGCACGGATTGCAGGTCGATCCCCAGTAGGGAGCGTGCAGGAGGCAGCCGATCCATGATTCTCTCTCATCATGGATGTTTCTCTCTCTCTCCCTCCCTCTCCTTCCTTTCTGAAATGAAAAAAAAAAAAAGATCCAGGTGTAGAGACAGAGGGGGTGACCTCTGACCCTCCCCCTGGACTGGATCATGTGGTGGAGGCAGCAGCCGCGGCCCAGCTGGTCCCCAGGCGCTGCTCTGGGCTTCGCTCCAATGGGCCTGGCCCGCCCTGCTCCTCCAGCCTCTCCATCAAGTCCTAAGCCCCCCATTTCCTGTCCAAACTCCCTTTTGCTCCAAATTGTTAGCATGGTGTCTGTTTCCTGTAACTGAGCCCTGGCCGATACGGACTGGAATCTGAAACCTGGAACGCTTTTGTTTCTAAGTCGATAGACATTTTTCCCAGGCCGGCTCCCGGGGCGGTGTGTGCGGAGCATGTGAATGAGCCGTGAGGCGCTGGAGGACGGCGAGAAATGGGCACTTTTTTTAAATGTAAAAATATATTTTTTATTGATTTCACAGAGAGAAAGGGAGACAGGGAGAGAAACATCCATGATGAGAGAGAATGATCGATTGGCTGCCTCCTGCACGCCCCACACTGGGGATGGAGCCCACAACCTGGGCATGTGCCCTGACCGGGAATCGAACTGTGACCTCCTGGTTCATAAGTCGACGCTGACCACTGAGCTCACCAGTCAGGGAGCTGGCTTCTCTAACTTCTTAGTTACTCTTCTCCTCGGACCCCGGGGGACGTGGCCGTGTGTGACATCACAGGCTCGCCCTCTTCTGGAGCCAGCCCGGCCCCCAGCACTGGAGACACGAGGGCACCCCTGTCCCAGCCGCTGAGGGGAGAGCATGCCTCGAAGCCTGGCTCGGCCGCACCAATGTAGTGTTTAAATATTTATTTTTAGTGGCCGCTGGTTAAACAAATAGCAGCCTTGGTTTGGTGAGGGCAACCCTGCAAAGTAAAAATAAAGCCGATCTATGCCTGGTTAGTCACTCCTCCCAGCGCCTGCTGGGTGGACCCTGGGCCTGGAGCCCCGGACGGCCAGGGCGAGTGGCGGG
>NW_005362676.1:908172-910087 GCF_000412655.1 Myotis brandtii | reverse complement strand
GGCTCCATCCCCAGTGTGGGGTGTGCAGGAGGCAGCCAATCCATGATTCTCTCTCATCATTGATGTTTCTATCTCTCTCTTCCTCTCCCTTCCTCTCTGAAACCAATAAAAATATATTTTTTAAAAAGAATATGGCCCTGGTCGATTTGGCTGAGTAGATAGAGCATCGGCCTGTGGACTGAGGGGTCCCAGGTTTGAGTCTGGTCAAGGGCTCATGCCCAGGTTTGATCCCCAGTGGGGGGGCATGCAGGAGGCAGCCGATCCATGATTCTCTCTCATCATTGGTGTTTCTCTCCCTTCCTCTCTGAAATCAATAAAGATATTTTTTTTTAAAAAAAGAATATGAAAAGCAGCAGCCCCCATTATATTGGGTAACTTGTCTGGTGAAGATGAAATAAAACCACTTCACTTGGAAAGCCTGCGGGGGAGCGATTCTCTCCTGCCTGGATTGGAGGCCTGGCCCTAAGGGCACGGGTGCTGGTGGGAAATATGGATGAATTTCCGAAGCAGGTAAGCCAAGCGGGGCTGACAGGGGTCTGGGTGACTCTCAGAGCAGCCGGGACCTCCTCACCTGAGCTGAGGTCCCAGAGGTCAGCCAGTGCCCCCAGGAGACCCGGGCCTGTGCACCAATCGGTGAGATTCTGCTTCCTGGCGATTGTGGACAGTTTGGCTCAAATCAGCTTGACAGGTTTGACTGTTTCCTGGGTGAACAGGACCCAGCAGGTGGCCTGAGCAGCCCAGGTTAGGAAAGGCCTCGGTGCAGCGGCGTTTTATAAACAGCATCCCCTTCAGCATCCGGTGGGCGAGCGCCCCACCCAGCACCCCGGGGAGCTGCTCAGGCCTCTGAGCAGCTGCTGCGGAGCCAGGAGCCTCCCCTCTCGGCGCCGGATACTCCCCAGCTGTTCCTGCCGGCCCTGGCGATCTGTCAGAGATCTCCGCCAGGACCACAGCCGGCCGGCCGGCCTCAAAGGACCGTCCCCGGGGCCGCAGCACCTGGCCAGCCTGGGCCGCCTGGATGGATGGATCCGGCCTTTGTTCGCTCCACGCACCTGGCTGAGGAGGAGGCGGCTCCTGGGAGTCGGGCCTCGGGGCTGGGCTGAAGGGCTGCATCATGAATGGTGCCCGGGGCGATTCACAGGGAACAACGCCCAGGTGCCCCTTCGGTGGAGAGGAGGGCCTTGAATGCCAGGGCTTGGCTTTGCAAGATGTCTAGTGATGTGGGTTGTTTTCTGAGAGGGATTTTGATAAGTTCTAGTTTGGAAGGAAGCAAAGAGAGAGGAAGGGAGGGAAGGAGGGTGGGAGGAAGGGAAAGAAAAAAAGAAAGGAAGAAAGAGGCCTAGCCGTTGCTCAGTGGTTAGAGCGTCGGCCTGCGGACTGAAAAGGGTCCCGGGTTCGATTCCGGTCAAAGGCATGTATCTCGGCTGCAGGCTCGATCCCCTGGTCAGGGCGCAGGAGGCAACCAATCGATGTCTCTCTCTCACATCGATGTTTCTCTGTCTCTGTCTCTCCCCCTCCCTTCCACACTCTAAAAAAAAAAGGGGAAAGAAAAAAAGAGAAGTGTATGGCAAACGCTCTCCCAGCCTCCGAGGGTGCTGGTGTGTGAGCCCTGATTTGCATCATGCTCCTCAGTTATTTTATGAAGCAATCGGGCCCCTGGTGACCCCCCCCCCCGCCCAGTGCTCTTTTCTGGGGCTGTGCCAACTAGTGCCTTGACGCCTGCCTTCCCCTAAAAGCAACACAGCCCTTTCGGAAAACTGCATAAACCATGTCACAATGTCATCGAGTTGGTGAGTGACTCAAACATTTCGGTTCTTGTTGCCGGAGTGTGGTTTGTGCAGCAAATTTCACAAGAAGCCAAAAAGGCAGCCAGATACCAGCACCGCCCCCCCTTCCCTCCCCAATGCTTCGTAGCCAT
>NW_005362676.1:905290-907993 GCF_000412655.1 Myotis brandtii | reverse complement strand
CCTTGCTGGTAGGAGAGCAAAGCCCTGCAACTTACTTGGAAGGGAGTTTTGTCCAAGCTGCAAATTACAAGTGCGTTTACCTTTGACCCGGCCGTCCCACTTCTGGGAATTCTCCTCTTTGCCACGTTGTTTGTGACAGTAAGAGATTAGAGCCCAATGTCCATTGATAGAGGAAGAGAGAAGTGAGTGACCCAGCACCCGTCAAAGAATGAAACACAACTGCAGACGTAATCCCGGGAGCGAGAAGCGCGCCCTCTGGTGGGCGAGAAAGGGTACTGCATGGTGCGGGACAGGAAGCAGAGAGGAGGTTTGCTACTGTTTTATTTTTTTAAATCCTCACCCGAGGATATTTTTCCATTGATTTTTAGGGAGAGTGGAAGAGAGAGGGAAAGACAGAGAGAAATATCCACGTGAGAGACACACATCGATGGGTTGCCTCCTGCGTGCGCACTGACCAGGGCCCGGGCAGGGAAGGAGCTCTTTCTGTGGGGTGGGCTAGGCCTCTTTCTTCCTGTCTACTTCCTTCCAAACTAGAACTTAACAATTTTTGACCGGAATCGAACCCGGGACCCTTCTGTCAGCAGGCTGATGCGCTATCCACTGAGCCAAACAGGCTAGGGCTTGCTAGTGTTGTTATAACAAAACACAACAAGGACGCACAAGAAATAAAAGTGAAACCTTTGGGGGCAGGGGGGTTGGTTGAAAGGAAAGATGTGAGCGAGATTTCCCAAGGAAGAGAGAGGGAGAGAGAGATAGAAACATCAACGAGGAGAGTTTATTTGGTGCAACTGCTCCTGTGTAACAGGAGTGAAAACGGGCCCACATGTGGTCCTCCCGCGTGGGAATAGCAAGAGCCTCCTCAAACCATCCAAACGCTCACACTTCCTTCCGAATCCATTTCTCCGTTGGCTTTCTTCTTGCTCCTCCATGCACTTCATTTTTGCAGCCCCCATCATCCTAGGGCCTCGTGCCAGCTGTGGTTTTCCCTAAACCCTTAACCATAGAAAAGAAGGAATCCCTTTGCAACAGGTTCTTGGACTATTGTGTTAACCAGGGGGGCTCAGGTGCTGGAACTCTGTGACAACGTCGCCCTCTTGTGGTTCGGAGCTGTTACTGCTACGAGGAGGTCTCTCGGGCCCAAAGAGAGTCCTGACCACATAGTTAGCTTCCTGGCCCATCACAGCCGGTTTCTAATGACCACTGTCACCAGCATTTTCCAGGGTGACACTGTGGTCCCCGATTTTTGGCTAACTAGCTGGTAGCCCTGTTAGAGGCGAGGACTTGAACTACAAACGGTCAGCGAGGATCTGGAAACGGAATGAGAAAGCAGGGAGGCGGGGTAGAGTCTGGGGTGTAACAAGCAGCCCAAATGGTTCCGATGCCCAAATAGGTTTGAGAGCCGTGGCTCCCGGCTCTCAGGTGGGAAATGGGTCAATTTCCCCAACAGACTGATAGGGAATTTTTGGACTGGAACCCGGATTCTTTTTTTTCTTTTTTTAAAATATATTTTTATTGATTTCAGAGAGAAACATCAATGATGAGAGAGAACCATTGATTGGCTGCCGCCTGCACGCCTCCCACTGGGGATGGAGCCCACCACCCAGGCATGTGCCCTTGAGTGGAATCGAACCTGGGGCCTTTCAGTCCACAGGCCAATGCTCTATCCACTGAGCCAAACCGGCTAGGGCGGAACCCGAATTCTTTATCCACCGGAGTGGAAGAAGGAATCCATGGACAGAGGGTGGTATAGCAAAGGTGGAGGTTTATTGAAGAACAAGTACAGACTCCCACGTGGGGAGGGGGAAAGGGCACTGGGGATCGAATCCGAAACCCGGGCATGTGGCCTGATAGGGAATGGAACCTTGATCTGGTGCATAGGTCGATGCTCAACCACTGAGCCACACCGGCCAGGCAATGGTTCATCTTTTACAAGTGAAACATTACAAAAGAGGTGTTAAGAATAAAATTCAGCCCCAGCAGGTTTGGCTCAGTGGCTTGGCCTGCGGATTGAAGGGTCTGGGGTTTAATTCCCGGCAAGGGCACATAACCTGGTTTCGGGCTCCATCGCCAGTGGGGGCGCGTGCAGGAGGCATTAGATCAGTGATTCTCTCTCATCATTGATGGTTCTCTCCCTCTCCCTTCCTCTCTGAGATTAATAAAAGTATATTTCTTTTAAAAAGATGTCATTGCCTTTATTGAGGGAGTCATGAATCCGGCAGCATCTAATGTAGCAACTAGAAGGGCACTCGGAAGGGTTGTAGAAAATGGAAGGTTTTTAGAGGAAGGAAGGTGGGGCAAAGGAGCTGCTGAAAAAGAAAAAGGAGTCCTGGCCGGTGTTGCTCAGTAGCTAGGTATGTTCCCTTCAAAACCTTCTGGGGGGGAAAAAATTCACCCCAAGTCACATTTCAAATAGGTTGAGAGAGGCGCGTGTCAGGCAGCGGGTGCAGGACACTGTGGGCGGAGGACGGGGCCGTAATGACGGGGACCGTCTGTGACGGTGACACCGAGCGCGTGTTGGGGGCCCTCGCTGGGCTCATTCCTCCCGAAGAGGTTTGTCTTGCGGACGGAGGAGGAGAAACGCGGGGATCAGCGGCCTTTCTCAGCCGAGAAGGTGACGGGGCGGCAGGAGCCGGCTGCGCGGCTTCCCCACAAACGTAAACACCCGGTATGAGCGGACAGGGACACCTGTCACGCGTCCAAACC
>NW_005362676.1:886897-904752 GCF_000412655.1 Myotis brandtii | reverse complement strand
TCGCTCCCAGCAGCCCCGGGGTCCCCTTAGGGTCCCCGTTTCTCCGTGTCCCCGGGTGTGGGCGGCCTCTGCCCGCCCGAGTTGGCTCGGCTTCTCTTCATCCCCAGTAAGGAGTGTTTGTCTTTCCAGTTTCTCACAAACTGGTTTTTTTGGTGTGTTTTGCTCGCAGTGGGCTCCCTGCTGGCCGCCTACGGCTGGTACCTGGTCTTCGGCTGCGTCCTGCTGTTCGCGGTCTTTCAGAAGCTCTCGGCCCGCCTGAGGGCCTCCAGGCAGAGGCGGCCGGACCCGGCGGCGGCTGCTGTAGGTTCGTACCTGATACCGATCGTGAAACCGAGGCTGTGGTTGGGAGTAAGGAGCCCCGGATGGTGACCGGCGTGGGCAGGGGCGGGGGGACGGACCGCTTGGCTCTTCCTAACCGGAACGGGGTAAACGAAGGTGCGATCTCGGTTTTCCCAGGGCAGAGATTTTTTTTGTGTTTTGTTTTTAATATAGCTTATTGATTTTTTTACAGAGAGGAAGGGAGAGGGGTAGAGGGTTAGAAACATCCATCAGCTGCCTCCTGCACACCCCCTACTGGGGATGTGCCCGAAACCAAGGTACATGCCCTTGATCAGAATCGAACCCGGGACCCTCCAGCCCGCAGGCCGATGCTCTATCCACTGAGCCACACCGGTTAGGTCCAGGGCAGGGATTTAAAAAAAAAAAAAAAAACCAAAAACACACAAAACATTTTTATTGATTTCAGAGAGGAAGGGAGAGGGGGAGGGAGATAGAAACATCAATGATGAGAGAAATTCATCGATGGGCTGCCTCCTGCACGCCCCCCACTGGGGATCAAGCCCTCAACCCAGGCATGTGTCCATGGGACAACGTTCAGTCCACTGAGCCACCACAGCCGGGCCAAGGCAGGGATTTTTAATGGGGGTGGATTAGGTTGGAAACTTCACTCACGGGTCTGCCTGTGAACCCCGAGTGACCTCATGCCTGGAGCGAGGAGGAACTCGGGTGTGGGTTAGTCGGGTCCTTCCCATGCACTTTATGTTGATTGATCACCTTCTTACTAGTCGGAAGCTGCGCTGCCATTTCCATAGCAGCAGCATCAAACACACGCGGTCATGCATCAGAGTCACCATGGTTACCAAGGTTGGGGAGGAGAGCAGAGGTCGTAAAACTCATCAAGCCTGCCTCTCCTTCCCCGTGCCCCTGGGCCTTGGGCCTGCATGCCCAGTCAGTCTCTTGGATTGTTGGCCCTATGGGCAACGAGAAACTACAAAGTCCAAGTGTAAACCTTTAAAGTAGGTTGAGAGTGGTGTCGGGAACAGTCCCAGGCACCTGCCACAGCCACCTCCACCAGTAACTGCAGGGAAAGGTGTGTGGTGTTGCTGTTCAATTTGGGGTAGGAAAATGTAGGTTAAAAAACTACACTTGGACCCTGGGTGGTTTGGCTCAGTGGATAGAGCATTGGCCTGGGGACTGAAAGGTCTCGGGTTCGATACCGGTCAAGGGCACATGCCCAGATTGTGGCCTCAATCCCCAGTGGGGGGCTTGCGGGAGACAGCCAATCAGTGATTCTCTCATCATTGATGTATCTCTCCCTCTCCCTCTCTGGAATCAATAAAAATATATTTTAAAAAAAACAACTACACTTAGTTGATTTTATTCTAAGCTGACTCAACAGTTAGCAAGGTTCCTGTAATCCAGGGGTCCTCAAACTTTTTAAACAGGGGGCCAGTTCACTGTCCCTCAGACCATTGAGGGCCGGACTGTAGTTTAAAAAACACTATGAACAAATTCCTATGCACACTGCACATATCTTATTTTGAAGTAAAAAAACAAAACAGGAACAAATACAATATTTGTATTTGCATGTGGCCTGCGGGCCATAGTTTGAGGACCCCTGCTGTAATCACACCTCCATATCCAAAGTGGAAGTATACTTTTTGTTTCCTTTTTATTTTAAATATTTTTATTGCCCTGGCTGGTTTGGCTCAGTGGACTCAGCCTGCAGACCAAAGGGTCCCAGGTTCGATTCTGGTCATGGGCACATGCCTGGGTTGCAGGCTCAGTCCAAGGTGCAGGAGGCAGCCAATCAATGATTCCCTCCTCATCATTGATGTCTCTCTCTCTCCCTTCCTCTCTGAAAGCAATAAAAATATTTTTAAAAATATATTTTTACTAGTGATCTGGTGTACGAAATTCGTGCGGGGGACGGGGGTACGTGTCCCTCAGCCCAGCCTGCACCCTCTCCAATCTGGGATCCCTCGAGGGATGTCTGACTGCCATTTTAGGCCCGATCCCATAAACCGGCAGTCGAACATCCCTCTTGCAATCCAGGACTGCTGGCTCCTAACTGCTCACCTGCCTCATCACCCCTAACCACTGCCTGCCAGCCTGCTTGCCCCCCACCAGCCTTCTCACCCCCAACTGCCCCCCCTGGCAGCCTGATTGCCCTCACCCTGCCTGCCTGCCTGCCCACCCTGCCATGGCTCTGTGATCAATGCTGCACAGAGGGAGGCCCTGCCCACCCAGTGGGGCTCTGCTATGGGCCCTCCCAGCCATGGCTTGGTCCGGAAGGAGGTCCGCAAGTTTGTCCAGAAGGTCTCCTGGTCTAATTAGCATATTACCCTTTTATTAGTATAGATTGCTTTCAGAGAGGAAGGGGGAGATAGAAACATCAATGATGAGAGAGAATCATAAAGTTTACGCCATCTTTGTACTACTCGGTGTAGTACAACCTGCTCCTCCTTAACCACAGAGAAGGAACAGGGGTGCCTCATGCAATATGACTTCAAAGTTCATGAACCTAGTAATATTTCCTGATAACTCACATAGCCCAAAATTATAGACATAAATATTTAGATTCAGATAGAACTAGAAAATATGGACATCTCTCTGGAAAATGAATAATACCAGCACATAATAAGAGAGTAAGGGAGAGGGAGAAAGAGAGAGAAACATCAATGTGAGAATAAAACATCTACTGGCTGCCTCCTGCACCCCCCTTTCAGGGATCAAGCCCACAGCCTGGGTATGTGCCCTTGACCGGAATTGAACCCGGGACCAGGCCAAGGCTCTATCCGCTGAGCCAAACCAGCTAGGGCTTGTTTAGGGCTTGTTTCCTTTTTAAAGTTTTACTTATCCCTGCCACCACCACCCACACCCCCCCACTCCCCCCCCACACACACTCCTTTGCCAGCCACTTGACCATGACATTTTGACCCGCATTTTATGTGGCTTCATTCAGCTAAGGGGCCTTGTTCCTGTGCTGTCTGTAGATAGTGATGATCACCTCCCTGTCCTTTGAGTGGTCATGATGGGATATATACCTTCCAACGCTGACTGGAGGGATTTTTCTTTTATGTGGAAACAAGGATAAAGTGATAAAGTACCTGAGGCTCTCGGTCGCTTTCTGGTGTCGACCTGGACTAATTTCAGTGATGGCCAGCTGTCTTCTAGAATTCTGGTCAACCTCGGCACTGGGTGCTGGGAGGTATCCCGGCTGTGGACTGATACCTCCCACTCACTTTGGTTGCCTCCTGCACGCCTCCTACTGGGGATCAAGCCTGAAACCCAGGTACAGCCGAGTGTGTCTGTCAGAGCACTTACCTTCAGGCTGGGCCTCTCCAGGTCTTTCTGAATTTGGAGTTGGAGGGGAGGGGGGCAGAAATCTGCATCTCCGGGAGGTTTCCGGTGCCAAGGGGCAGCCTCCTCCCCCCCAAACAGCCAAAACAGATGCAGAGGGGTCCCCACGTCTTTGTAATCGTGTGGACTCTGGAGAGATTCCGTGGTGCACAAGGTGCTTTACCTCCCCTCATTCCTCTCTCCTCACAGCTCCCGAGGATGTTGTGAGACGGCAGGAGGCTTTAGTGGCCGCGCGCCTGAAAATGCAGGAGGAATTAAATGCCCAAGTAGAAAGGCACAAGGAGAAACTACGACAGGTAGGGTTGCTCCGCCGTCAACTACAAGGGTCTGAGGCTTAGCGGGTAAACACTGTGTGTACAGGGGTGAGTCCTGGGAACGGATTCGGCAGCATCTTTTCAGCTGAGGGCAACGCTCTCCTTGTGCGATTTGTTATGGGGATGTCTTGTACTTACGTTTTTGCTTCTTAGTGGCTCTCCCAGCAGGATTTCAGCCACCATCTGCGTGTGGCGGGTGTCATAGCAGACAGAGCACACACATTCTAGTTCAGGCTGCGTGTCTCACATGCCCCGGCCTGCTGGGGCCTCTCCTCAGGGGACGGAGGGAGAGCAGTGATGGGCTAAGCCCAGGGCTGAGAGGGCCTTTTGAAAGATTTGTTGGGGGCCCTAGGAGAGGAGAAGGGAAGAACCAAGGATGGAGGACCAGCTATGACCCAGTCTGTCCCAACAAAAGGAAATGCAGACTGGACTGCTTATTCGCTCCAGCGCAGAGGTTTCTGGGCCCCCTCCTCACTCTGAGGAAGCCTGTAGGGCAGCAGCCCAGTGGGTCCTCCTGGTGGCTTTTGTTTCTGCGCAGGCTGGAACCCGGAATGAGACTGCCCACGCTCCGGTAACCTAAAATGTACCACTCGCACGTTTTTGTGGCTAATTTTTTTAAGCATATAGGTTAGAAAGGCAAAGGCAGGCTGTGATGTCACAGGCAGGCATTAGGGAAGTAGGGAAAAGCAAAAAGATGACATTTTTCTCCCCAATAGGTAAATCACACAAGGAGAGGATTAGAGGGTCTCATTCCAGGGCCACAGCAGGTGGCAGTGGCCCCGCAGTGGCCCCTTGGCTGCAAACGTTATTTATAAGCCTAGTGCACACAACACACACACACACACACAAAAAAAAACCTATGCAAATAGATTGAACGGCCGAACAGTCACGATGACGTCTGCTGCGGTGGGATGGGGGAACAGGTGAGCAGGGGCACTAGCCCGGATGGGCTGCAACCCGCCCCTGTGCCCACCGCAGCCTCACGCCGCACTGGACCCCCTAGTAAAAAATTTAAAAAAAAAGTGCAAACCCAGCAAAAGTGGCTCCTCTGAACCTTTTGCTCCTCTTTTGCCAAATGATAGTCCCTACCCAAATGGCATTGCTTGAGGCACGTTCCTGGCTTAAATGGGGACCATTTGGTGGGATTCTGCATGGACTGACTGGCATCTCCCTGAAACCCCCACCACTAGATGCATGGGGGTGGAGGGTTTGCTTGGGGACTACTGGTCGACCTCTAAAACCTAGGGCATTTTTACCTGACTAGAAGGAGCTTGACTCTTTGCTGCATTTTTTTTTTTTTTTTTTTTTTTTGCTGGGCCATCTGGTCGACCCCAGCAATGTGCAACCCCCTTCCAACTCACTCCCCTGCACTCCAACCTCTGACGCCTTTGTACCTGAAGGCAGAGTGGTCTTGCAGACATACTCATTCCCCCCTGTTCACCCGCCCTCCCCCTCCTCACAGCTTGAGGAAGAGAAACGGAGAAGGAAGATTGAAATGTGGGACAGTCTGCAAGAGGGGAAAAGCTACAGAGGTCATGGCAGGAAGCCTCAGGTGAGCCCCCAGGAGAGACAGCGAGCCTCCCACCCAAGTGTCAGTTAGACTGTAATACTCTGAGCCTTGTCTGTCTCCCCTCCACACAGGAAGAAGACAACCCCAGCCCTTCTACTTCATCCAGCCTCCCCAAACGGCCAGCAGACAGGAAGCCCCTACGTGGGGGTGGTAAGGACCACTCCTTCCTCTCTAGGAAGGCTCGAGGGGCAAGGGCAAGGAGGTGGGAGGTTGGGAGAACTTATGCAGAGGGTGGTAATGCCCCCTTTCACAAGGCCTGGGACTGAGCAGCCTGCTGCAAACGCTGAGAGTAAAAGTCTCAGTCCGATACCCAAGACGCATTATAGTGAGAAGGTCCCAAACAAGAAGAGCATAGTGACCAAAAGCTCAGAGCTGGGTGGAAGTGATAAAGGGCCCATTTTCTTTGCTATCACTGCAGGTTATAACCCTTTGTCTGGGGAAGGAGGGGGAGCCTGCGCATGGAGACCTGGACGCCGAGGCCCATCATCTGGCGGATGAGGCTAAGAAAGCCTTGCCGTGTCACTCGACAGGAAGCAAGCCCAGCCCTCACCCGCAACCCCCTTCAATTGCCTTACGCACCCTTTCTCACAGTGACCAACCAAGCCCAGGGGGCATGGGGCTCACTTCTGTCCTCCACCACCTGCACAGCACCCACCAGGCAACAGCGGGTCCCCACCTCCGAAGGAGGCACCTGACTCAGTCAAGTAAAGAACAGTGGGACCTAGAGGAAGAGCCCCCCTCTCACACAGCCCTTCGCTGCTGCTAGGACAGTCTCTGTGATAGGTTGCGTCGAATGACGTCCTCCTTGTAAATGGTGAAGCCACCACCAAGGATTACCGAGGCTCACAGTTGACGGGGTTTCTGTAGACCTGCTTTCATGTACAGAACACTTTGGAAGGTATAAACGTTTTTAAAGCTGCTGTCTTTATGCACCAGGCGTCTCTTTCTACAGCCGCCTTTACTGTGGTCATGATGTGCACCTCCTTCCAAGCCCCTACATACCCAGGGCTGCCACACTTAGAGGTTTAAGTTGCTTCTCCACAAGAACCTTGCTTTACTCAGGAGGGCAGGGAAAGGCAAGGTCCCCCAGCAGCACGAGCCATGTCAAACCTGGCAGCACACAATGTAGCCCAAGGCTGCCCACTGGGACCACCATCTATGTATGGCCCCACAGCTGCTGCGCTCAAGAGCCCCTTAAGACCACACTGCACCTAGGAGCAACTGCACACTAAGCCAAGCAACTTATATTCCATATGTGGCACCGCAACAGGTACACCTCCTGAGTGGGCAAAGCAGCAGCGGGGATGACACACAAAGCGGCAAAGCCCCTCCACAACATGAGCACACCCCTAGCAGGAGCGAGCAGGGCACACGCCCCCACAGAGAAGGCCTGGACAAGGCCCATGCCCTACAAGGCACCAAGGACAGCAAAGGCCCCCACAGCCAGACAGCACCAGGTGACACCCTGGGTCACTAACTTATGACCATCTCAGCCCTCCATGGCTGGTTCTCACACGATCCAAAACAAGCCTCCCTGCACACTGAAGGCCTGTCAAGAGACAAAGCAGGGGGCCCACGGTGCAGCCCTTGCAAACACATTCCAAAGAGGGCCTGTGGCACCAGCTGGCTCCCTGGTAAACCATGCACTCGGCAGCTAAGCCCCATGCCAGCCTTGGTCATGGGTTCCCTGGGCACCTCAAGCCTCCTACGTCAACTGTGGCTCAGCCACTTGACCTCTGCACTGAGGGCTCCCAGGCAGGCTTATCCCCCCACACATGCACACCACCCTGCAACTTGTAGAGGGACCCTGCCACAGCGTAGAGAAGCACACAGCCCAATGGGTTTCTCCCCAACTGGCTGGAGGGGTTGTCACCACCAAAACACAATGGAGGCTTGGGACCCATTCCAAGCTCAGCTTAAGAAAGCAAGGACCCATGCACACACCATGGGTCTCAGCCCCCTGGTGCCCTGCACAAAAGGGCCAGCTCCAGTTGCTAAGACCTTAAACCTCACCCAGGCACAACGTCCACCTGGCCCATCCAGAGCACCTCAAGCCCTGGTACAAAAAGCACAGGGCCAGCTTGAGCACCAACAGCAGGGCTAGGAGCCCTCAACTGTCTGGGGCTTGTTCCCCTTTCACACGGGAAGGTTAAGTGCTTTTGCAAGAAAACACCACAGGCAATGCAGTCACATAAAAAGCAAATACACAGAGGCAGTTTGGGCAAAGCCATCTTGGTCATGGGTTCCCTGGGCACCTCAAGCCTCCTACGTCAACTGTGGCTCAGCCACTTGACCTCTGCACTGAGGGCTCCCAGGCAGGCTTATCCCCCCACACATGCACACCACCCTGCAACTTGTAGAGGGACCCTGCCACAGCGTAGAGAAGCACACAGCCCAATGGGTTTCTCCCCAACTGGCTGGAGGGGTTGTCACCACCAAAACACAATGGAGGCTTGGGACCCATTCCAAGCTCAGCTTAAGAAAGCAAGGACCCATGCACACACCATGGGTCTCAGCCCCCTGGTGCCCTGCACAAAAGGGCCAGCTCCAGTTGCTAAGACCTTAAACCTCACCCAGGCACAACGTCCACCTGGCCCATCCAGAGCACCTCAATCCCTGGTACAAAAGCACAGGGCCAGCTTGAGCACCCAACAGCAGGGCTAAGAGCCCTCAACTGTCTGGGGCTTGTTCCCCCCTTTCACATGGGAAGGTTAAGTGCTTTCACAAGAAAACACCAGAGGCAATGCAGTCACATAAAAGGCAAATACACAGAAGCAGTTTCGGCAAAGCCACAGGGCAAGCTTTGGTGGGCCACAGCCCCACCTTCCAAATGAGCCAACTACAGAGCTGGGCACAGCACCATACAAGTGCCCACAACACCATGAGAGAGCTAAAAAGCAAGTACAGGACTCCAAGTACAAGCCCCAAAGCATCAAGGGCCAAATGACCATAGAGCACACCCATCAGCAAGAACAGCCATCACACATTAGGCCCAGGCACCAGCGCCACAAGAACCAGTCTGGAGAGGCCAGGGCAACAGCACTGAGGAACAGGCTCCCTCAGTTGAGTCGTCAAGCCAAGGAAACGGGCTTGAAAGGTGAGGTCCCACCACAAGTACAGTTTCCAGGGCCCTGAGCCACCAGGTCAGAATCACACTCACCCCTTCATGCCTTTGCACACAGCTTAGCCACCACTGGCTTTTCAAGGATGTGGGCTTTGTCAGCAGCTGGTCGGCCACCACTTTCCCAAGGAGCCCACCACACTTTGGCTCACCAGCAGGAACCACACAGCGGTAGCTCTTTCAGATGTTTCAAAGCAGGACAGGAACTGGAGTGACAACTGAGAGCAGCACCCATGGGCATCATCCAAGGCCCAGCAGGACCCAAGCTCTGCTGTACAAGCTCCCACACCACAGGGAGACAGACACAAGCTAAGGAGCAAGTGGCCCTCAGATTCAATTCTGAAGGCAAACACCATGAGGATAAGTAAGGAGAGCAGGGTCCACAGGGTCCACACCCCTGCCCTCCACACACCTCTCCCAGGCAGGGAGCATCAGGGTGAAACGGGCACAACACACTCTTCAGCAGAGTATCCAACCACATGTTAGGTCCAGCTCAACAGCCACAAGCAGCAGCCTGGGAAGCTCCCAGCAGAACCCAGGAAGACAACAGAGTTGGAAATGCTCAGTTAAGTCAACAAAAGCCCAGGGGGGCTTTTGCAAGGTGAGGTCACAAAAAGGCCCACCCTACCCTGAGCGTCTAAGGGCATCACAGAGCCCCTTGGGTGAGACCACTCTCACCACATTTGGTCACTGGAGCCCATGACAGCACAAGGAGGGGCCTCAAAGTGGGGATCAGCCAGGCACATTGTCTGAAGAGTGGATCACATGGGTGAGAACCACACTCACCACCTTTGGGCACCAGAGCCCACGAGAGCCCAAGGAGGGGTCTGCAAAGTGGGGGTCAACCAGGCACATCGTCCAAGGTGTGGATCACACGGGTGAGAACCGCACTCACCACCTTTGGGCACCATGGCCAAGGGCTAGGACCACCTCCTGCACCCACCACTCAGGCATCCCCTGCAGGCGGGCAGAGCCTGGTGTCAGGCTGTAGTCAAACCCTGAGGCCTAGTGGTGCACCCACAGAACCAACCTGATGAGCCACCCACTGCAGGGTCATTACCAACCTGGTGGTACAAAACGCTCATTTCCGATGAAAAAAATGACCGCGCCTGTTGGCCGGTCCTCAGCACGGGTCACACGGGCATCCTCGAGTGGTAGCCCGGTCACTAATCCCTCCCATCACCCCTTTTCTACCACCGAGCAACTCACAGCCATCTGGTCAACCCTCATGTTATGGCAACAACAACCCAGAGCTGGGTTGGCCCCCAGAAAAGGTCCGTTTGAGTCCAGGATGGAAACTAACACTTCCATGGAGGCGGCCCCCACAGGGGGACACGTGTGGCCGCCCTCCTACTCCGTGCTCCGTTCACCGCCTGTGCTGGTCCCCACCTCCAGGGAGAGCTGGCATCCCAACCAGGGACCCTCTCGACTACCATCGGGAGCAGGGCCCTGTCCATCCGTGTCTACATCTGAGGACTTAGAAAAATTCTACTACTGAGGCGCCTTCTGTGAGCCTCACCGGGGACACTGCATCTCCTGCAACTGAGAAAGAGCCCCAGGAAAGTGGAGAAAAACCCAATTCCTCGGCATCTCCCAGGGTGTAGGGGGCCGGCCGAGCCCCTCACGACTCGAACTTGCCTCTCCTCACCCCTCTCCTGAGCGGGCCTCCCTCCGGGCGTGGAGCACCTGGTCCAATTCCCTGCCGAGCCCCAGCATCTGTGGGCACCGGCAGCTGCTGGTCTGCCAATCCGGGCAGCCACACCACCGTTTGGACCAGAAGTTGCGGTGAGACACACCCCTTTAACCTGCTGGTACAATACTTGGCGAACCGATAGGGCACGAACTCCCAGCGTGACCCTGATTAGAGGTGCAGGTCTCTGCGGGAACCTCCCTCTTCCTCGTGCTCTGCCGCCACATTTACCTCCATATCCTCCCCCGGGAGGAAACAAAAAAGCGAACAGACGCAACTGACCTGACAACCGCGCAAGAGCTGCAGCCCCACACCTCCGCTCCATGGTGCGGCAAAGAGCACAGCCGGCCTCCTGGTAGCCGAGACCCCGCCAAAACCTCGCAGCGTGTCTTCAAGCCCGCAACGGGGAGAACGACGCAATCGACCGCACAGCAAGCAAAGGCGTCCACTCTGCAGGGAGCCTTCCGGGACGGCAAGCGGAAGCTGGTGCGTGAGCGAGCCTCACACTTTTCTCTCGCAGGAGTGGGCGGCAGCCCGGGGAAGAGGTTGAAGACACCTGCGGCACAGAGCCTAGCAGGTGGGGCCTGCTAGGCCCGCACGATACTGGGTTCAGCATCCTGGCGCCCGAATGAATGCCAGGCCCAGTGTGGGCCTCTCAGCAGCCGAGGCAGAGCTGGGAGGTGAATCAGTTTGAGCCCGAGCCCCACGCGCCCAGAGAGCCGGGTTTGCGATTATTGCAGGGAGCACACCCTTGCCTCCCCACAGAGCAGAAAAGACCGATTCCGGGCCCTGCAAGCTGGTGACAGGGCTGAAACACACGGCATAGCGGGCTCCCAAAAACGGGGTGTCGCTACCCATTCCCCTTCATGACAACCCATTTCTGTCCACAAGACCCAGACCAGGCCACACTCTAGCGGGGGGCGCCTGGAGTATGAGTTAACTCCCTTTGCCTCACAGAGCCCTGGTTGCCTCCCAGAAGAGGCACTGGTGGATGCGGTGGGTGCTGGTTGCCCTTCTTGCCCAGCCACACACACTTGGGTTGTGAATTGGTTAAAGCAAAAGCCCCATCAGCCTGCAGGCACCAACTTCCAAGTAAATAAACGTAAGCACCAAGGCCCAGCAGCGACCCTGATAGTGCCACGGCCCCCTGAGCTCTCTTGGGCATTGGGCCCCACTTCCCCATCACTCACCTCCGGCCTGTCTCCAGATGATCAGGGGGAAAATTCCACAAAGGAGTCTCCAGTGGTTCCCTTAAGAGCACAGCCTACACGTGCTCAAAGTACATACACCTTGGGCCGGCCCCCAACTCGGCAGCAAGCCTGATCCAATGGCCAGCACTCATGGCGCCCAAAGCCAAGCGTGTTAGGTCCTCCACTTGCTTTCCCTGCAAGGTCCATGCAGGCTCCGTTTCTGTAGCAACACGGTGCCCAAGCACCAGGTCCACTTCCCTCCGGTTCTCCACGGAGCCCCTGTGGGTTCCCAAGGGCGCTGCTGCTCTACCAGGCCAGGAATTGAGGAAATAACAGCCCCCAACTCGGGATACACATCTCGGAACAAATGACCAAAGCCACCCTAACAGTACACCGAGTCTCATGGCACTCTCCCTCGGGCACTGTGGGGCACACCGTGCCGCTATTTGCGGTCCACGAATTCCTCAGAAGTAACTCTGACCAAGAGCCATCACCAGGACCACAGCCTCTTAATCTGGAGCCCCACACAGCACCGGCTAGGCCTGTCCACCTCAGAAGCAGGAACCGCAAAAGTTGAAGGGAAAAACCAATGTGACGGATCCACGAGTGCTCGTGGCCAAGTCCGTGGTGTGCTCTAGCTGCCCAACGAGTTGCAGCAATGAGCTCTGGACACCACCTCTGCTTCCCGCGCACCCCTCATGGGTGTGGGACACCATTCAATCCTAGTTACTCTTCCGGGCAGCCCCACACTTTGGGCCCGGCGTGACGTTGAAAGTTAAGCTACACACAACGCAGCAGGCAGTCTCCAGCTAACACTGCAGTCCCGACGCCCGGAGAGCGGGCATGTAGCCGGAATGGTCACAGTATCAGCCACTTCCAGCCCTTGGCGCTCTCTTTGGGTCCTGCGGCTGGCACTGCAGCCCTTACACATATTGCTCTCCGGGTCTGCACATGCAGGTTTGGAAAAAAGGCCGCAGAAGCATTTCACCCACACACTGCCCCGGGCCGGCCCCACCTCGAGATTGAGTGCCAATAAAAGCCCGGACCAATGACTGACACATCCACCCGCGTGCACGGGCGAGTTCTCCTTGCTCTCCAGGCTCAATGCAGGCTCAGGAGAGAACAGCAGAGGCGTTTCATGCACATACCCCGGGGCGGCTACAACCTCAAGACTGAGCGCCAGTAAAGCCCGGACCAACGACCGACACCCACGTGTGTGCGCGGGCCTGTCCTCCTTGCTCATCAGGCCCCACCTCCTCAGGACCGGACCCCCTCTGGGACCGGACCCCTACTTGCTCCTGTATCCCTGGTGGAGCACTGGCCCAGCTCCAGTGGGCCAAGTAGCACCGATAGATACTGGTCTGACCGGTTCAGTTCCGTGCAGCCCCACACTTGGGCCAGGACTTTGAGTGAAAAAAATCACCTCCTACAGCACTGGAGGTACAATCTAGAGTGAACAAATGCAGCATGGATGGTCACGCGTGACCGGCACGACCTTGATCGCAACACCGACCCGCTGGAACGCCGCCTCCAGCATCAGGACCACGTTCCACCCCTTTGGTTATTGCCCTGACCCTCTGGGTGTGGAATTGAACCAAGGATGCGCCTTATCTGGACCACGGACGGGCCCAGGGCAGCTTCCACAAGCTTGCGGACCCTACGGGCAGCGGCTTCCACGGGTGGAACCCTTGCAGCTCTCCGGACAGAAACACAGCGGGAATGGGGCAGATGGACCATATAGGCGGCGGCTCCTGCGGACAGAACCCCTGCAGCTTTTGCGAACCGGCCCACTGTGGCTCCCACGAGCAGATAGACCATTCGGGTGAAAACTACACACAAGCGGTATTTCTCACGGGTGGACTCCCGCAATTGGGTCCACGGTCAGCAGCTCCCGTGTGCGGACACCTTTGTCCCCCACAGACAGGCCCAAGGCAGGGACGGGACAGGCGGCGGCCTCCGCAGACAGGCAGGCCCACAGCTGGTGGTTTCCGCAGCCAGGCGGAACCTCTGCAGCTCCCGCAGGTGAGCCCATGACAGTACCAGGGCAGGCGGATCCTACAGCCAGCAGCTCCTGCAGGAGAGCAGGCCCACAGCCAGTGGTTCCCACAGCCGGACGGAACCCCTGCAGCCCACACAGACAAGCATGCCCACAAGCCGCTGGTTCCCGCAGCCGGACGGAACACCCCTGCAGCCCCCTCGGGCGAGCAGGCCCACAGCCGGTGGTTCCCGCAGCCGGACGGAACCACTGCAGCTCCCGCGGGCAGACAGGCCCCACAGCCAGTCGGAACCGCTGCAGCTCCCGCGGGCAGACAGGCCCCGCAGCCGGACGGAACCACTGCAGCTCCTGCGGGCAGACAGGCCCCACAGCCAGTCGGAACCGCTGGAGCTCCCGCGGGCGGACAGGCCCACAAGCCGGTGGTTCCCGCAGCCGGACGGAACCACTGCAGCTCCTGCGGGCAGACAGGCCCCACAGCCAGTCGGAACCGCTGGAGCTCCCGCGGGCGGACAGGCCCACAAGCCGGTGGTTCCCGCAGCCGGACGGAACCACTGCAGCTCCTGCGGGCAGACAGGCCCCACAGCCAGTCGGAACCGCTGGAGCTCCCGCGGGCGGACAGGCCCACAAGCCGGTGGTTCCCGCAGCCGGACGGAACCACTGCAGCTCCTGCGGGCAGACAGGCCCCACAGCCAGTCGGAACCGCTGGAGCTCCCGCGGGCGGACAGGCCCACAAGCCGGTGGTTCCCGCAGCCGGACGGAACCACTGCAGCTCCTGCGGGCAGACAGGCCCCACAGCCAGTCGGAACCGCTGGAGCTCCCGCGGGCGGACAGGCCCACAAGCCGGTGGTTCCCGCAGCCGGACGGAACCACTGCAGCTCCTGCGGGCAGACAGGCCCCACAGCCAGTCGGAACCGCTGGAGCTCCCGCGGGCGGACAGGCCCACAAGCCGGTGGTTCCCGCAGCCGGACGGAACCACTGCAGCTCCTGCGGGCAGACAGGCCCCACAGCCAGTCGGAACCGCTGGAGCTCCCGCGGGCGGACAGGCCCACAAGCCGGTGGTTCCCGCAGCCGGACGGAACCACTGCAGCTCCTGCGGGCAGACAGGCCCCACAGCCAGTCGGAACCGCTGGAGCTCCCGCGGGCGGACAGGCCCACAAGCCGGTGGTTCCCGCAGCCGGACGGAACCACTGCAGCTCCTGCGGGCAGACAGGCCCCACAGCCAGTCGGAACCGCTGGAGCTCCCGCGGGCGGACAGGCCCACAAGCCGGTGGTTCCCGCAGCCGGACGGAACCACTGCAGCTCCTGCGGGCAGACAGGCCCCACAGCCAGTCGGAACCGCTGGAGCTCCCGCGGGCGGACAGGCCCACAAGCCGGTGGTTCCCGCAGCCGGACGGAACCACTGCAGCTCCTGCGGGCAGACAGGCCCCACAGCCAGTCGGAACCGCTGGAGCTCCCGCGGGCGGACAGGCCCACAAGCCGGTGGTTCCCGCAGCCGGACGGAACCACTGCAGCTCCTGCGGGCAGACAGGCCCCACAGCCAGTCGGAACCGCTGGAGCTCCCGCGGGCGGACAGGCCCACAAGCCGGTGGTTCCCGCAGCCGGACGGAACCACTGCAGCTCCTGCGGGCAGACAGGCCCCACAGCCAGTCGGAACCGCTGGAGCTCCCGCGGGCGGACAGGCCCACAAGCCGGTGGTTCCCGCAGCCGGACGGAACCACTGCAGCTCCTGCGGGCAGACAGGCCCCACAGCCAGTCGGAACCGCTGGAGCTCCCGCGGGCGGACAGGCCCACAAGCCGGTGGTTCCCGCAGCCGGACGGAACCACTGCAGCTCCTGCGGGCAGACAGGCCCCACAGCCAGTCGGAACCGCTGGAGCTCCCGCGGGCGGACAGGCCCACAAGCCGGTGGTTCCCGCAGCCGGACGGAACCACTGCAGCTCCTGCGGGCAGACAGGCCCCACAGCCAGTCGGAACCGCTGGAGCTCCCGCGGGCGGACAGGCCCACAAGCCGGTGGTTCCCGCAGCCGGACGGAACCACTGCAGCTCCTGCGGGCAGACAGGCCCCACAGCCAGTCGGAACCGCTGGAGCTCCCGCGGGCGGACAGGCCCACAAGCCGGTGGTTCCCGCAGCCGGACGGAACCACTGCAGCTCCTGCGGGCAGACAGGCCCCACAGCCAGTCGGAACCGCTGGAGCTCCCGCGGGCGGACAGGCCCACAAGCCGGTGGTTCCCGCAGCCGGACGGAACCACTGCAGCTCCTGCGGGCAGACAGGCCCCACAGCCAGTCGGAACCGCTGGAGCTCCCGCGGGCGGACAGGCCCACAAGCCGGTGGTTCCCGCAGCCGGACGGAACCACTGCAGCTCCTGCGGGCAGACAGGCCCCACAGCCAGTCGGAACCGCTGGAGCTCCCGCGGGCGGACAGGCCCACAAGCCGGTGGTTTCCGCGGCCGGGCGGAACCCCTGCGGTTCCCCACAGCGGGACCGGGACGGGATGACCCCACAGGCAGCGGCTCCCGCGGGCAGATCCCGGCGATGCTGGTATCGCCTGCTCACAGCCCAGCCAGAAGTTGCCCCGAGGCATATAGTCCGTATGACTGCCGGTACAATCTCCGGAGAACCGATGAAACGTGAACACTCGGAGTAACCGGGGGCGATCCTGATATCGCCTCCGGGCTCCTGGAACTCTGCCTCGGGCAACAAGATCAAATCTCATCCCTTACCGAATGCCCCGGAGCTACGGAGGAAGGCGGCAATATAAAAGTGGCCACAAGGTGGCGACTGACAATAGGGTAAAAGTCAAAGAGAGACGCATCTGAAGGGTGGGGGCGTGGGCGAGAGAGCACCGCCGCGCCCCAACACCCCCCAACTTTATCTCGTTCATCTCCGAGAGTCTCTTGTCTGGCTCCGAGCGGGTGGAAAGCGTCCATCACGGCCCAAGGCTTCCACCGGGGACCTCCTGGCTGGCAGACCCTGGCCGCAGAAGGGGCATTTGGAAATATTTTTTTCAGAAAGCTGCGGGGAGGGGGCAGACTCCCCACGAGACTTCCCGGCGCCCTGCGGGAACGTGGAAACTCCCCGGACACGCGGGCGCGGGCTCCCGGAGGACTTATCTGCCCCCGGGCGTGGACTGACCGCAAAGCTGAAGCCTTGCAAGTCCTCAAGGGACTGCCATGGCCGAGGCGGGTTTTAGTCTACAATTGGAACCGGGTCCTGACACGGAAAACACACCCTAATCATTTTCATTTTTTCTCCACACGTTTTTGTTTTTGTGCTTTGCCTTTAAGGATCTAACAGCCAGGCTCCTTGCCTGGAGACCAGCAGACCGAGCCGGATCACACTAGTCCCAGAGCCACGTGGGTGCAGAAGCCAACAGATGAGCCACTAACCGGACAGGGGGCCGGTGTGCGCAGACCCCGCTCTTGGGAACAGTGTTCAGAGGCGAGGGGTGATTTGTGCTTGGCGGGGACCTAGATGTCACCCAATCAGACCTGCCAACCTTATGCTTTCTCTCCCGTTTCCCTTTCCTACCCTGCCTGATTGAGTTAAAAATTCTCTCTGGTCGATGTACCTGGCGAGGTGCCTGCTCCCTGGCTGAACCCTGGGGGCACAGGTGGCTCAAAAGGGGGGTGGTCAGAGTTCTCTGTGGAGTCCCCGAGTCTCTGTCAGTTTCCCTCTCACGACATTTGACAAAGGAAGGAAGCAGAGGTGGTTTGGGCCTGACCTCTCCTCCAGGCAAGAGTCTGAGCCCAAGACACAGAGCTCCTCACCTGCTCCTGATGCTCACCCCCTCCTACCTGTAGCGGTTGCTTTAATGTTAGCGAAATGCACTTGGCCATGGCCTGTGTTATGCAAAGAGCCCAGAGCACCGGCTGTGAAACACGTGGGTTTATAGCAGGACTTACGTTTGCACCGAAGTTTTCCTCTATGTCCCATCCGGCCTGCAGGTGGGACGCACCAGGGCTGCCTGCGGGTGCCATTGTTTTGCTGCAGCCCCGACTTCCCCGCTGCAGGGTTCTATAGGAGACAGAAAACTAAGCCAAGCAGGGCCCGCAGGGGGAGGAGCTGTGTCCTGGGGCAAGCGGCTACCATGAGGGCTCATGCTTAGAAGCAGTTTCTCTGTGGCCTTTCTTAGTCCAAGGAGGTGGCCAGGCTCCCATGGCCTCACAGGCGGCTTACACATTACTCGTGGCCTCACCATACCCCTTAGGGAGGGAAGGGGAGGGGGAGAACGAGAACGGGAAGGGGCCCACACTCCCATTTCCCATTCAGCATACATGTCAGATTCTCATTGAAGCAAGTTAAACAGTTACTGGAAACTGTCTGGAAGCCCAGG
>NW_005362676.1:878361-886869 GCF_000412655.1 Myotis brandtii | reverse complement strand
CCGCTGGTTGGGTATAATCCCCTCCTGTTGACCCGTGTGTCCAGCAGCAGCTGGCTGCCAGGCCCAGCTGGGTCTTATGGACACAAGTGGCCACAAAAGCATGTTCCCTTTGGGACTTCCCTTCCCTTCGCCCTGAGTCAGGTGTGGAGGGGACTGGGGTCCTACTTGGGGGCACAACAGCAAGGCAAACATTGTGTGCAATCTTGCCACCCACAGTTCGTATGAGTGCCAACAGATGAAAGGGAGCGTTTTGAGAGCAGCTGAGAAAACGTGCCCCCCCTCTCCCCCTGCAAACTTCCGCCCCGAGGGCCTCGCAGCCTCTGCAGTGTGAACTCTGCCGCTGTGATCGGGCAGGTTTGCAAGGGGACAAGATGTCCCCACCGGCATCTAGGACCTTATGCAGCCTGTTTACACTGGCTGATGCTGTTCTTGAAACAGGAATTCTAGGGGTAACAGAGGGCAGGTTTAGGACATTTTAGAAATTAAGGGGACCATGGAGGAAGCACAGGGCTGCAGAGCAGCAGAAGGTATATTTCCATAGAATGGGGGAGCTGAAACGCTGCAACAGGTGCATTTCCATAGAATGAGGAGCTGGGAACAGCGGAAGGTCTATATTTACAAAATAGAGGGCAGGAGCCCCTCATCCACAAGGAGAAGAAGAAAGCCCAGAGGGAATAAGGAGACAATAAGGAAGGAGGGGAGAGAACCTCATGTGAGGTTCAACCTTTGAGCCCAGGAGTTACTGTAGTAACCAGTCCAAGCGAATAGTGACCGATCAGAGGGGATATCAAGGCACAAAGATCTGCAGCCTTTACAAGGTGTACCGGTTAATAATGCGGATTTTGCAAACTCCGCATTATTAGCCGGTACACCTATGTATAAGCCGCAGGGAAAAGGAACTCCGTGGGGGCCCTTTCCTCCTCCCCACGTTGGAGTCTGTACTTGTTCTTCAATAAACCTCCACCTTTGCTCTACCACCCTCTGTCCGTGGATTCATTCTTCGGCCCTGGCGGACAAAGAATCCGGGTTCCAGTTCAAAAATTCCGTATCAGTCTGTTGGGGAAATTGACCCATTTCCCACCTGAGAGCCGGGAGCCACGGCTCTCAAACCTATTTGGGCATCGGAACCATTTGGGCTGCTTGTTACACCCCAGACTCTAGCCCCGCCTCCCCGCTTTCTCATTCCGTTTCCAGATCCTCGCTGACCGTTTGTAGTTCAAATCCTCGCCTCTAACAGGGCCACCAGCTAGTCAGCCAAAAATCGGGGACCACAGTGTCACCCTGGAAAATGCTGGTGACAGTGGTCATTAGAAACCGGCTGTGATGGGCCAGGAAGCTAACTATGTGGTCAGGACTCTCTTTGGGCCCAAGAGAGACCTCCTTGTAGCAGTAACAGCTCCGAACCACAAGAGGGCGACGTTGTCACAGAGTTCCAGCACCTGAGCCCTCTGGTTAATTCAATAGCCCAAGAACCTGTTGCAAAGGGATTCTTTCTTTTATGTGTTCAAGGGTTTAAGGAAAACCACAGCTGGCACGACGAGGCCCTAGGATTATGGGGGCTGTAAAAATGAAGTGCAGGGAGGAGCAAGAAGAAAGCCAACGGAGAAATGGATTCGGAAGGAAGTGTGAGCGTTTGGATGGTTTGAGGAGGCTCTTGCTATTCCCACGTGGGAGGAACACATGTGGGCCTGTTCCCATTCCTGTTACACAGGAGCAGTTGCACCAAATAAGCTCTCCCGTCGAATCTCTGGTTTCGGGGACCAATATTCTGCTCATCATTTTAGGGCTTCAACTGGGGGGAAATTGGTGTTTATTGAGGAGGGTTATATAGACATTATGTTCACGTAACGAAAAAAAAATCAGATGGAAAGTTTAGTTTATCCATTGAGAAACCTCGCTAACGTCTTTTTCAACTAACCGCTTAAGGGTTTCGCTTTTATTTCCTGTGCATTCCTGTCGTGTTTTGTTATAAAGGGTGTCTCAAAATTCACACAAGATTCGAATTTTGCGTGAGCATTAACAACAACAAAAAAATAAAAGCCTAATTTTACTTGGTTTATTGAATCAGATTCTAATATCTGTTGCCCTTCGATTTCAATCCTTTCAATTTGATAAGCATTACCAAGTACCAGTTATGGCCCAGGAGCAGGGACAGTGAAGACCAATGAAGACCACGGCTTTGCGTATGTGCCAGCAAAGTCATGGAGGCCGTTTACCCGATGTGCTATTCCATACATAACCCTATGCTGTATACTTTATAAATCAATAAAAAATTTACAATTTTTAATTAAAAACCTGTTTTCTATCATAATTACTTCTTGCGTGAATTTTGGGACACCCTATAAAAACACTAGCAAACATCTCTGCTTCCTGTTCCGCACCATGCAGTACCCTTTCGCACCCACAAGAGGGCGCGCTTCTTGCTCCCGGGTTTATGTCTGCAGGTGCTTCGTTCTTTGAAGGATGCTCCCTCACTTATTCCTCTCTTCCTCTATAAATGGACGCTTGGACCTAATCTTTTACTGTCACAAACAACATAGCAAAGGACAAATAACCTTGTCCAAGTGTCATTTTGTGCTGGTAAGACTGGAGGGAAATTCCCAGAAGCGGGATGGCTGGGTCCAAGGTAAATTCACTTGTTGACGGTCATATTCCCCGTCAGGGCACATGCCCGGGTTGTGGGCTCGATCCCCAATAAGGGGCCTGCAGGAGGCAGCTGATCCATGATTCTCTCTCATCATTGATGTTTCTCTTTTTCCCTTCCTCTCTGAGATCAATACAAAGGTATGTTTTAAAAAATAAACGCATTTTAAACACACACAAGAACAAAGTACCTTGAAATGCTATATTGAGCTACAGTACATGTGTGTTTGTGTATGTGCACAGTGTGACAGATGGCTTAACTGCCACTCAATAGAGTTCGAGTTGCCAGCGTGTATGGGTGGTGGTCTCTCATTTCAGTTCCTAGTATATTGCTCTATGGTCCCCTTCTTTCTAGCCTGGCTGGTCCCTTTGTCCCTGGAACCAGCACGCCATCCATCTCACCTCGCTCGCCTACAACCCTAGTTATTTCAGTGAACGACTGCTCAGTACAGCTGCTCTGGTGCTGTTTGCAAACACAGGACAAAGGCAGCATCCAGAACTCCGTCACTGCCCATGAGAGACTGTGATTGGCCCAGGTTCGTCTTTTTTTTTGTTTAATCCTCACCTGAGGATATTTTTCCATTGATTTTTATTTATTAACAATTTTTTTTTAATTTATTGATTTCAGGAGGAAGAGAGGGAGAGACAGAAACATCAATGCTAAGAGAAAATCATGCACCGGCTGCCTCCTGCACGCCCCCTACTGGGGATCGAGCCTGCAACCTGGACATGTGCCCTTGGCTGGAATCGAACCTGGGACCCTTCAGTCCGCAGGTCAACGCTCTATCCACTGAGTCAAACCACGTAGGGCTCCATTGATTTTTAAACAGAGAGGCAGGGACGGGGAGAGACAGAAAAACATCAGTTGGTTGCCTCTTGCACTCCCCCCAACCAGGGTGGGGGATCAAGCCTACAACTGAGGTATGTGCCCTTGACCGGAATCGAACCTGGGCCCCTTCAGTCCAAGGGCTGATGCTCTACCCACTGAGCCACACCAGCCAGGGCCCCAGTTTGTCCTTTACAGCCCTACCCTCGCTGTAGCCTCAAGGTGGGGGGAGTGCATCTCCCGGCCTTTGATCTGGGTGGCCCTGGTGGCTTCCTCTGGTCAATGGCAAGAGGCATTGTGTCCACGGTGAGCACAGGCCTAAGAAACCCGAGTCATTCCCTCTGTGCGTGGCCGTCAACCAGCTTGTGCAGGAGAAAGAAACAGCTGAGAGCAAACAGCGACTGCCGTTAACACCCAGTTTTATTAAGGTCTAAACATCCAAACATTTTACAGGGGACGGAGGCCTACTCAGAAACGAGGCCTCCTGCGTTTCCAGCTTAAAGGCGTACACACACACACACACACACACACTGCGCGCGCAGTCCAGGCAGCAGGAGTCTCTGTTTTTACTGTAAGAATCAGGCATTGAGATCTCCGAGTGTGTATTAGAAACGACTGCAGCAGTCGGAGCCCTTCAGCGAAGCTCGACACTGTGATTCCACGTTCAAGGCAGGACTTGTCCCCGGGGGCAGGGCCCCTCGCCCCGTGGACACCGGCCCCGCGGACACTCAGGACCCGTTGGCTACGACGTCTTCCTCCATCTCCTCCTCCCCGTCGTTGCTGGGGCCTGAGGAGACACAAAGCCAGGGCCACAGGGTTTCAGGGACAGAGCTGCTCGGGGCGAGCGCCTGGCTGAGGCCCAGCGTGCAGGCCCAGGACAGGGCACCCCGCCCAGCAGCCCCTGCCAGAGGCGCTTCCGGTCAGAGACCAGCTGTCGCCCGCAGGGACTGAAAGGGACGGTCAGATCCCAAAGGAAAAGATGGCAGAGGTGTTTGTTTCACTGCGGACATCCTTAAGCGAGACGTGAGCAAGTAACGCCTGGGTTTGGACCTCACAACCCCCAGGGGCCCCAGGACACCCCGTGAGAACCAGCGTCTCCTGAAAGGCTTACTCGCCTTTAGCTTCAGCTCCAACAGTCCTTCCAGCCGCCCGCCCAGCTAGGGCCCGTCAGTGCAGCCAACCTGGCAGCGCGCAGCACTTGACTTTCCACTTGACACCCCGTGCCCAATTCGCCCGACAGAGCTGCCACTCAGGTACCAGAGTACCCGGTGCTAAGGGCTACCTGTAAGCACCTTACTCAGTCCTCCCACAGGCCTTTGAGCCCTGGCCGGTGTGGCTCAGTGGCTAGAGCATCAGCCTGCAGACTGGAGGGTCCTGCGTTCAATTCCGGTCAAGGGCATGACCTTAGTTGCAGGCTCCATCCCCAGCCCGGGCCCTGGACAGGGCTCCAGTGGAAGGCAACCAATTGACATGTCTCTCACATCAATGTTTCTCTCTCTCTATCTCTCCCTCCCTCCCTCTCTCTCTAAAAATCAATGGAAAAATATCCTTGGCTGAGGATTAACAAACAAAAAAACAAAACAAAACAAAACCACACCAACACCCTCTGAGGTTGGCACTGTTACCACCTCAGGTTTAAAGATGAGAAGGATTCAAGGTTAAGTGGGGACTTAGAAATTCACTGAGGACAGAGCTGGGAGGCTAAGACCTGGGCTTCGTACCCGTGTTCCAATTACTAAACCATCCTATACACACAGCGGTCAAGTCCACACTGTCCTCTCATGTTCATGTCACTCCACGGCTATGAAATACTGTTTGCATCACTGTTTCCATAGAAAAACCCCAGGGCCTGGCCGGTGTGGCTCAGTTGAGCATCAGCCTATGAACCAGGAGGTCATGGTTTGATTCCTGGGCAGGACACATGCCCGGGTTGTGGGCTCCATCCCCAGTGTGGGGTGGGCAGGAGGCAGCCGATCCATGATTCTCTTTCATCATGGATGTTTCTCTCTCTCTCTCTCTGAAATCAACAAAAGTATACATTACAAAAAGAGAGAGAGAAAAACCCCAGGGCCCTCTGACACAATATTCTACATCAGATCACTTCCCCTCCAAGAGCATCTACAGCAGTGGTTCTCAACCTTCCTAATGCCGCCACCCTTTCATACAGTTCCTCATGTTGTGGGGACCCCCAATTTCATTGTTACAAATTGAACATAAGAGGGCCTGGTCGGTGTGGCTCAGTTGAGCATCAACCTATGAACCAGGAGATCAGAATTCGATTCCCGGTCAGGGCACAGGCCCGGGTTGCAGGCTCCATCCCCTGTGTGGGGCGTGCAGGAGGCAGCTGATCCATGATTCTCTTTCATCATGGATGTTTCATTCTCTCTCTCTCTTCCTCTCTGAAGTCAACAAAAGTATACATTACAAAGAGAGAGAAAAACCCAGGGCCCTCTGACACAATATTCTACATCAGATCGCTTCCCCTCCAAGAGCATCTAAAGCAGCGGTTCTCAACCTTCCTAATGCTGCCACCCTTTAATACAGTTCCTCATGTTGTGGGGACCCCCAATTTCATTGTTACAAATTGAACATAATGAAAGCATAGTGATTCATCACAAAAACAATATGTAACTATATATGTGTTCTCCAATGGTCTTAGGCGACCCCTGTGAAAGGGGCGTTCGACCCCCAAAGGGGTCGCGACCCACAGGTTGAGAACCGCTGATCTAAAGGGACCCGTGAAGTTCAGGTTAGGCGGCCAGAGGCACTGCTCTGGGGTCTTGGCACTGAACTGCGGGGGGTCACTGTGGGGGACGTGGACAGACAGACGTGCGTTCTGACCTGCTCGGCGCTCCCTGCCGGGGATCTGGCCGGACTGCAGCAGGCCCTTCAGCCGCTCCACCTCCGCCAGCGTCGACGCGTTCGCTATGGCGTTCTGGGGACACGGAGACGGAGAGTCAGTTTCACTGCGGCCGACCCATCACCCAGACAACACCTTCAGGAAGCAGTTCCGATTCAAACCACGCTGGGGGAAGCATTTTACTGGCACTGCAATCGACCCAAAAACCAAACCAGGAATTTCCGAAATTGGTAAAGACACGCAGACCCTCCCATAGGAGAGGAAATAATCATTGCGTGTCCTAACATGTGACAATGGAATTCCGATTGGGATCATGGCACTGGGCAGCGTAGGAGGCGATGTTATAACATCAGCATTTCTCACTGCGCCCCAAGCAGGATCTTTCAGCGTAAATATCTGACAGTAAAAACCAAGGGAGAGAGAGAAAAAAACAAACAAAACCCAGGCAGACACTGACACGGTGTACAAAGGTCCCAGCTGCTGAAATACACTCGTCCTGGGAAATTGTAAAAGGCCAGAGCTGCCCCCACTCTGACCGGCTCCTGTACTTAATTCAAGCCCGAGTCTGGTCAAGTAATCACTCCAAGCTACTTTTTCCATTAACAGAAATATCGCTGTGCCCGGCCGGTGTGGCTCAGTGGTTGAGCATCGACCTAGGAACCAGGAGGTCATGGTTTGATTCCCGGTCAGGGCACAGGCCCGGGTTGTGGGCTCCATCCCGTGTGGGGCGTGCAGGAGGCAGCCGATCCATGATTCTCTCATCATGGATGTTTCCCTCCCCCTCCCTTCCTCTCTCTGAAATCAAAGAAAACATTTTAAAAAAGAACAGACACCCCCACAAAAATCTAGCTGGGCTCTAACACCTGTGTGGGGGGATCCGAACTGGATTCATTGCTGACTCTGAGTCAGAGAGCCCCCTGCCCCCTGCAGCCCCCCAGCCCGAGGCCGGCAGCATCACCTTGATGGCCTCCACGTCCCCGGGCGACGGGCCGCCCTTCTTCTTGTCAGTGGGCAGACCAGCACCTGGGTTGAAACTGGGAGGGAAGGACAGGACGGTTAAGACCAGCCCAGCAGGAACTGCTCCTCTTACTTTCAAAGCTTTTGAAAGTAACTCAACCAGTGTAGTATCTTATCTTTGTTAACAAACTGATACGAGAACCTCTCCTTCAGAAACACCACTCGGGTCATCACAGAGCGCGGGACACGGGACATGTGACAGCGAGACCGGATTCGAAATGTTGGCTCTGCCCACCGACGGGGCAGGAGTGTCACGTGACGCCTGGACCGCTGATGGTCCGGGCTTGCGTGGTGCCAATTCAGTGCCGGGTCAGGCCCAGGCGTTTGGGTGGCGTTTGCAGGAGGCCCCGTGGCGGCCGGAGTGTTTCTGAAGGGGAAGTGGAGAGAAGGCGGAGGCCCGCAGCTTACGTTTTGCTTCTCCTGGCAATATCCTTTGCAAGCTGTGCACCCCGCTTGCCCTTGAACATTTTCTCTGCTTCCTGACGCTCCTACAGCGACACCACACACAGAGTTAATGGAAACAGGAAAGCACACGCGTGTAATGCATTCCTCAGAAACACGGAGGACACTCTCCTGAGGCAGACTGGGCTGCTCACCACAGCAGAGCCAAGGTCAAGGTCAAAGGCGACCCTGGGCTCCTGCCTTCTCTGGTGAAGCTACCGAAGGAAGAGGCCCCTCCTCGCCTCAAGGCGGGGCTCCCAGACAACTCAGGCTCAGCCGGCCCGTGTGGCTCAGTGGTTGAGCATCGACCTAGGAACCAGGAGGTCAGGGCTCAATTCCCAGTCAGGGCACAGGCCCGGTTTCGGGCTCCATCCCCAGTGGGGGGCGTGCAGGAGGCAGCCGATTGATGGTTTTCCCTCATCATGGATGCTGCTATCTCTCTCCCTCTCCCTTCCTCCCTGAAATCAATTTTTAAAAAAATACACACACACAAAAACAACAATTAAGGTTTAAAACAGGGGTGGGGAACATCCGGCCCAAGAAATCATTTGGCCTGGCCCTGCCGCATGGGGCGGGGGGGGGAGGGGGGGGATATTAAATGTTGGACCACACAGAGCAGGCTCATGTCTAAGGTGATCACTCTGCATGGCCCGTGAATGACGTTGTAAATAGCCAGATGGCGCCTGGCAGAGGAAAGGTTCCCACCCCTGGTTTAAAGCAG
>NW_005362676.1:855826-878260 GCF_000412655.1 Myotis brandtii | reverse complement strand
TAAAGGGAAACCACTCCCGTGAGGAGGCTGCGGGACTGGGCACGGCCAGCTCCCACGGAGGGCAGTCTCCTGTGGACCGTGCGACCCGCTGGGACGATCGACACGAGACAGTTTCGCCCAAAGGCCTGCCAGGAACCAGGCCGCGGGGAAAATTTGATCTAATGTTTCCTTTCCCACGTTATCATTACAAGCCAACAGCAAAACTCATTAGGCAATTAAAAAAAACCAATCACCAATATCAAATATCAAATCCACAGGTGGACACTGACTTACGACTGAGAGGCACTTACTTTGAGCTTCACCTTCTGGAAGTCCAGCACTCGGACTTGGGGGACCTTGTAAATGACATAGAGGCGGTAGTGCTTCTTGTTGGTCACGGGGTTCCTGAGAATACTGCAAGGAGGGCAGCGTCACCCGGCCGCCCGGGGCCTTCCAGGTTGTCCCCCTCCCCCCCCAACCCACAGATCAGGGGACAGCCGGCTGCTCTTCACACGCAACTCAACGTCACAACAGCTCAGGGAGCATCAGGGAAAGTGACAGGGCACTGGGCCCGATGGGAATATTTGCAATATTTTGTTTGCGGGGTTTTTATTGATCTGTGAGAGAAACATCCACTGGCTGCCTCCTTCACACCTACACTGGGGATTGAGCCTGCAGCTCGGGCCTGGGCCCTGACTGGGAATCGAACTGTGACCTTTTGGTGCCAACCACTGACCCACACCGGCCAGGGCTACAATATTGTTTCTAAAGGGTGGTCTTTTCCTCTTTTTTTTTTTTTTGGTGGTTAAAACCAAATTAGAAGATTTATGAGTTTTAAAAGTAATGTATATATGTTTTCTTTAAAATTTTAAACTTTTTCCAGTTCCCATGCAGCATTCCTTTGTCCTCACGGGGTGTTAAGGTCCAGGCCGGGCAGGGGTTACTGTGAAGGACTCACTGTCACAGGGCGTCACTTACCTCAGGTAGGTCAGCGACTTGAGCGACGCCAGCGGGTCCAGGTCGCCCTGTGGAGGGAGAGCAGACACCCCCCCTGAGCCGCTGCGCACGGTGATGCCTGGAGCGAGGACCGTCCTTCCCGCTCCGGCGCCCGATGCGCTTCCAGGGAACAAGCTGATGAATGCACTGGAGCTTCTGCACCCTCCCATCTCGGCCATAAGCTTCTCCACCCACAGCGGCGATGGCTTTAAACAGCGCATTACACACACAGCGAGCTGGCGTGTGGGGCTGAAATGGCTCAGGGCCCTGCACTGTCTGGGAGGGTAGAGGTAACACTGGTCACCGTTCAAATCTGACAAATGTGAGCAGATGCCTGTGGGGACGGCCAGAGGGAGGGGGTGGGTGGAGGTGGCAGAGGCGGGGAACTGGGGCGTCTGTACTGGGGTCAGCAGCAGAAGTAGACACTTGGGCAGCACATCTGTGTGCGTCCCTAGGAGCTAGGAACAGAGCCAGCTGTTTAATAATTAATCTCTAAGCTGCTCCAGGAAAAAGGGAATGAACAGAGAGAGAGACGGAGCTCGCAGGAGTGAGAGGGAGCAAGGAGGAGGGAAAACATAAAGGAGAGTGAGACAAGCCCGCTCCAGGGAAAGAAGAGAAACTCAGATCCGCCAGGAAGCACAGCGAATGCAGAGCCGGGTCATCTCCCTGGAGGACAGGTTCCAGGCGGATCTAACCCACCACGTGCTGCTTCCCAGAGCTTCAGAGCAAGGCGAGGAGAGGGAGGCAGGGACACTTCCCGGACCTGCCCAGCTCTGCCCAGGATTGGGGTGCTCCCGCCTCCTGGAAACCTGCCCCCACCCCCCGGGGACTCACCAGCTCCACGAGGCTGTTGTTGGTGAGGACGAGCTCCGTGAGGCAGGGCAGGGCCTGGTCCAGCGCCTCGCCGATGCGGCTGCAACAAAGCAGACGCCCCGAGTCAGTGACGGGGAAGCTGCGGACCATGTGGCCACGTCCCGCTCGGAGGAGCTCAGACTCCAGGTGGCAGGAACCTGGGAGGCTGTTCTCCCGACACCCGAGGGACAGAGGCACAAACACAAAACCTTGTTGAGGCCCCAGAACCAGTGAGAGCGGCAGGCTATTGGGACCCACGCTTCCCGGAGGCTGTTGGGGGCTCTTCCTGCTCCCACGCTGTGTGAGGACACGAAGAAAAGGAGAAACCCCAGCCCGGCCCGTGTGGCTCAGGGGATGAGCATCAACCTATGAACCAGGAGGTCACGGTTCTATTCCCGGTCAGGGCACAGGCCCTGGCTATGGGCTCCATCCCCAGTGTGGGGTGTGCAGGAGGCATCTGATCAGTGATTCTCGCTCATCATCGATGCTTCTACCTCTCTCTCTCTCCCCCTTCTCTGAAATCAATATAAATCTATTTTTTGGGGTCAGAGTCTGTGTGCTGCAGCATTTCAGTACTTAGGTTGTGTGCGCCATGAGATGAGATGGAAAAGGTTGGAAACCGCTGGGCGAGCCCGATGCCAAGCTAAGCTCCCACCTGCATGAGGACTGGCAGCGGGTACGTTCAGCCTGGGCCACAGACGCTGCCCCGGCAGCCACTCACCAGATCCTGTTGTTGTTCACCAGGAGGGTCTTCAGTCTCCTCAGCAGCGGGAAGCCGTCCAGCTTCCGGATTTCATTGTCAGAAAAGTCGATCGCATCGAACTGGTCTAAGGTTGCACCCAGATTCTCGATGACAGGGATCTTATAGCCTGTGAAACGGAGGGAAAGGCCACAGGCATGTTAACAGGACTGAGAGGCACTGGGGCACATCAGCAGAACTTCCCGGTCATTCGATCCCAGGCCGGCATTCATCCAGAAGGTGTTTACCTAGGTCGGGCCGGGGTGGCTCAGTGGTTGAGCATTGACCTGCTCAGGGCACAGGCCCGGGTTGCGGGCTCCATTCCCAGTAGGGGGCATGCAGGAGGCAGCCGACCCATGATTGTCTCTCATCACTGATTTGTCTCTCTCTAAAGATCAATAATAATAATAAAAAAAATGTTTTTCGAGCACCCATGTACCGGCACAGGAAGTGAGGGACACAGAGGCCCAGGCCCCAGCTGCCATGAAGCTTAGGGGTCGGCAGTGGTCACAAACACGGTAAGGGCGACGAGGCCAGGGGAATTGAGGACCAGGGCGTTTGTTAGGCTGTTTGCAAGGTGCCCCGACAGCTCTCAGCCAGGCCCCGAGGGAGAGATCTGGCAGGAAAGGAACGTACAAGGCACAAGGCGTTCTGCTCCCACCAGTGTGTGCACCGTTTCACACGCGGGACCAGAGCTGCCTCTTGCACTCCTGGGGCTCCTCAGGACGTGGTCATCATGTGCTGGGTCTCCCCAGGGCCCACGGCCCCGGCTCCGATCCACAGGTGAAGGTGAGGGGCTCAGACACAAGGTCACGGGGTCTCCCAGGAGGTCAAAGGTTCACGCACAACGGTAAGCCTCTCTGTGAGCAATTATTCCAGGCTCACTGACGGGTCTAACTGGGGCGCAGTGATGGCGCTGGACGCTGGCACATACGATGGGAGCTCAGCCGAGGTGAAAGTGCACCCCAAGTCCATGCTACAGACTCGAGAGGCGGTGGCAAACTCCCTGGGCCGGGACCGGGAAAGTGGCCATTAGCCTTGAATGGAATCTTACTCTAAGACTCTGAATTTCAGCCCCAGCCGGTTTGGCTCCGTGGCTAGAGTGCCAGGCTGCAGACTGGATGGTCCCGGGTTCGATTCCAATCAAAGGCACCGACCTCAATTGCAGGCTCGGTCCCCGTGTGGGAGACAACCAGTCGGTGTGTCTCTCTCCCAAACCCAGGTTTCTCTCTGTCTATCTGTCCCTCTGTCTTCCACTCTCCCTAATAACCAATGGAAAAATATCCTTGGGTAAGAAATAACAAAACAAAAAAAAAAGAGGGAGGGGGAACAAATTAACTTCATAAAAATGAAAGTACTCCAGCCTTGGCTAGTTGTCCAGTGGTTAGAGCGCCGACCCACGCAAGGAAGGGTCAGGGGTTCGATCCCGCGGTGTGGTCACAACTAACTGGTGTCGCTCTCACTGATGTTCTCCCCGCCTCCCCACCCCCGGCACCCCGCTCTCTCTAAATAAAGAAAAGGATCAGCGCGCTCCCTACCCTCACTCTGACGCTATCACTTTAACGTGTTTCCTGAGAACCAGCCGCTCTGAGCGACGCCAGCGGGTCCAGGTTGCGCAGCTCCACGAGGCTGTTGTTGGTGAGGACGAGCTCCGTGAGGCAGGGCAGGGCCTGGTCCAGGGCCTGGTCCAGCGCCTCGCCGATGCGGCAGATCCTGTTGTTGTTCACCAGGAGGGTCTTCAGTCTTCTCAGCAGCGGGAAGCCGTCCAGCTTCCGGATTTCATTGTCAGAAAAGTCAATGGCATCGAACTGGTCTAAGGTCGCACCCAGATTCTCGATGATGGGGATCTTATAGCCTCGCAGGTCCAGCTCGAGGTCCCGCACGGCGTTGGTGTACTGCGCCGCCTGCTCGATCAGCTCCGCCGTCAGCTTCACCATCCTGCCGCCTCCCTGCTCCTGCTCCGCGGCTCCGGGGCTCCCGCCAGACAAACCTCTCGGCGTGGCTCAGGCCCGTTACCAGACACACTTCCCGGCGAGCCCTGCGCCGGCAAACGACAAACCTTCCGGCGTGCCCGATCCCCTACTGACACACTTCCGGACTAGACCTACGCCATCCCCAAGACGTATATCCCGGCATGCCCCGGGGCAACGCTGCCACACTTCCCGGCGTGCTCCACAACAGACGCAAGACGCACTTCCCAGCATCCCTCGCTTCTGACGCAAGACACACTTCCGGCATGCCGCCACGCAGCCGCTGACACACTTCCCGTCATGCACCGCGGTCGACGCATGACGCACTTCACGGCGTGCACCGCTTTGTGCCCGCCCACAGGCAGCATTGATTGATTGAGCCGATTTACGCGCTCGCCGCTCGGCGCTCAGGCCAAACAATGGAAGAGCCAGGCTCCGGATCTTTTGCGGTTCGGAGGTCCCGGGGCGCCTGGGCTACGTCCCCGGTTCTGGTTGCGATCCTGGGGGGGTCTCTGGAGTCTGGAGGGGCCCTGATTCTAAGCGTTTGTATCCGCTGGTTAAGCAAAGTGTGAAGCACTAGAGTTTTTAAAAGGTTCCAGGAAGAGGACTGGCGAGAAATGAAGACTCAATGCACAGGGTGCCTCTCCCGGGAAAGGAGTGAAACGGGGTCTCTGGCCGCCTGCGAAGGGCCTTCCTGGGACAACGGGCCACGTGTGAACCCGTCAGAGGATTGGACCAGAGAGACGCTCAGCGTGAACTTCCTGATTCTGACGGTTGTGCAGGAGAAGGCCCTTGTTTATAGGAAATCGCCTCTGAAGTATCTGGGAGGGGAAAAAATACTTGGGAGGTGGTAGGGTATCACATGGGTGATGTCAGTAACTTGTTTGTAGTTTGCATTGTGATGACTTAAAAAAAAGTTTAAACAAACCACATGCAATTCCAAAGATGTCCACAAGGCGGCGCGCTCGGACCACAAAACTGGTTTTACCAGGTGTACCGGTTAATAATGCGGATTTTTTTCAATAGTCACTAGTAATGAATTAAAACTTCCTGCAAATGCTTTTTTTTTTTGGCACGACATTCGACATTTTTAGGCGTAAAAATATCTATGATATTAACACCTTCAGAAATTTGATGTAGGAAGTTTTGAACCTTGTCAATACAACAATAGCATACATATCAAATCGCATATATCTCAACACATGTGCACTGGTATTGCCATTTCGCTTGCTGGGTTTAAAAAAAGGTTTTCTGTGTTTTAAAATATGTTATTGATCTCAAAGGGGCAGAGAGAAACACCAGTGATGAGAGAGAATCATGGATCAGCTGCCTCCTGTACGCCCAGTACTGGGGATGGAGCCCACAACCCGGGGCCTGTGCTTGACAGGGAATCGAACTGCAGGACCTCCTGGTTCCTAGGTGGAAGCTAACCACTGGACAACACCGGCTGGGCAGCACCCATCTGTAATCACTCTGCCCAAGAAAGAGACTCCTTCGCTGTGGGCTGTTAACTCTGTTATTAATTTAGGGTTAGCACTGATTTGCTCAGAGGGCACCTGGGGTTCCATCCACCCCTGAGGAGAGACTCCCCCAGCTCCCAACATACGCTCGGGGCACAGGCCAAAACAATGGAAGAGCCAGGCTCCGGATCTCTTGCGGTTCCGAGGTCCTGGGGCTCCTGGGCTACGTCCCCGGTTCTGGTTGCAATCCTGGGTGGTCTCTGGAGTCTGGAGGGGCCCTGATTCTAGACGTTTGTATTCGCTGGTTAAGCAAAGTGTTAAGCACGCAAGACTTTAAAAGGTTCCAGGAAGAGGACTGGCGAGAAATGAAGATCAATGCACAGGGTGGCTCTCCCGGGAAGGGGGTGTAGAAGGGTCTCTGGCCGCCTGCGAAGGGCCTTCCTGGGACAACGGGCCACATGTGAACCCGTCAGAGGATTGGACGGTGAAGACGCTCAGCGTGAACTTCCGGATTCTGATGGTTGTGCCGGAGAAGGCCCATGTTTATAGGAAATCGCCTCTGAAGTATTTGGGAGGAAAAAAAATTAAAATACTTGAGAGGTGGTAGGGTATCACATGGGTGATATCAGATCGCTCATGAAGAGTTCTCTGTGCCAGTAACTTTTCTGTAGTTTGCATTGTGATGACTTAAAAAAAATTTAAACCTGGTGCAATTCTAAAGATGTCCACAAGACGGCGCGCTCGGACCACAAATCTAGTTTCACCAGGTGTACCGGTTAATAATGTGGATTTTTTTCAATCGTTACTAGTAATGAATTAAAACTTCCCGCAAATGATTTTTTTTACAACACATTCGACATTTTTAGGCGTAAAAATATCTATGATAACACCTTCAGAAAATTTGACATAGGAAGTTTTGAAGCTTGTCAATACAACAAAATAGCATACATAACAAATCAAAAATATATCAACACATGTGTACTGGTACTTGCCATTTAGCTTGCTGGGTTTTAAAAAAGGTTTTCTATCTGCTTTTAAAAATATGTTATTGATCTCAGAGGGCAGAGAGAAACACCAGTGATGAGAGAGAATCATGGATCAGCTGCCGCCTGCACACCCCACACTGGGGATGGAGCCCACAACCGGTGCCCTGACTGGGTATCTAAAACCATGACCTCCTGGTTCATAAATCGAAGCTCAACCACTGAGCAACACTGTCCCCAGAGAATGCGGTTGTTTTAATAGTCTCCTTTGCAATCAAAGCTCACAAGACAGAGACAAAAAGGACGTTTTCCAGGCTCTCGAGGCTCCAGAAGGGACCCTGCTCTCGAAACCTCACCCTCAGCCTGTGAACCTGCAGCCAAGGTCATGCTGCCCCCAGGACAGGGTCCTCCCAAGGCACTAATATTTCTGACTCGACCCAGGCTTCCTGCCGCTGCCCCACTGACCTGTCAGGCCAACCCCAACAGGAGCCCTCCAGGCTGCACACAGCCGCCATGTTCTCTTTTTAAAAATATATATATATATTTTGATTTCAGAGAGGGAGAGAGAAACATCCATGATGAGAATCACTTATCGGCTGCCTCCTTCACCCCCAACCCGGAATAGAGCCAGGAATGGAATCCGTGACCTCCAGGTTCATAGGTCAAATCTCAACCACTGAGCCACACTACCGGGCAGCACCCATGTGTCATCGCTGTGCCCAGGAAATTAACAGAAGGCTTCGCTGTGGGCTGTTAACTGTTATTAACTCACGGTTAGGACTGCGTTTGCTCTGAAGGCGTCTTCCTCGGTGCCATGGGTTCATCCGCCCCTGCAGAGGGGCCCACCCAGCTTCTGATGTACGTTTCCGCCCCTCGGCGCCCAGGCTGAAACAATCGAAGAGCCAGGCTCCGGATCTCTTGCAGTTCCGAGGTCCTGGGGCGCCCGGGCTACATCCCCGGTTCTGGTTGCGCTGGGGGGGGGTCTCTGGAGTCTGGAGGGGCCCTGATTCTAAGCGTTTGTATCCGCTGGTTAAGCAAAGTGTGAAGCACGCAAGACTTTAAAAGGTTCCAGGAAGAGGATGGCGAGAAATGAAGAGTCAATGCACAGGGTGCCTCTCCCGGGAAGGGGGTGCAGCGGGGTCTCTGGCCGCCTGCGAAGGGCCTTCCTGGGACAACGGGCCACATGGGAACCCGTCAGAGGATTGGACCAGAGAGACGCTCAGCGTGAACTTCCTATTCTGATGGTTGTGCAGGAGAAGGCCCTTGTTTATAGGAAATCGCCTCGGAAGTATTTGGCAGAAAAAGAAATTATAATATTTGGGAGGTCATAGGGTATCACATGGGTAATGTCAGATCGCTCATGAAGAGTTCTCTGTGCTATACTAGCAACTTGTCTGTAGTTTGCTTTGTGATGGCCAAAAAAAAAAAGTTTAAACAAACCTCATGCAATTCCAGAGATGTCCACAAGGCGGCGCGCTCGGACCACAAAACTGGTTTTACCAGGTGTACAGGTTAATAATGCAGATTCTTCTCAATAGTTAACTAGTAATGAATTAAAACTTCCCGCAAATGAATTTTTGGCACGAAATTCGACATTTTTAGGCCTAAAAATATCTATGATGTTAACACCTTCAGAAAATTTGACATAGGAAGTTTTGAAGCTTGTCAATACAACAAAATACCATACATATTAAATCGCATATATATCAACACATGTGCACTGGAACTTGCCATTTCGCTTGTTGGGCTTTAAAAAAGGTTTTGTATTTTTGTTTTTTTTTATGTTATTGATCTCAGAGGGGAAGGGAGAGGGACAGAGAAACATCCATGATGAGAGAGAACCATCAATCGGGTGCCTCCTGCACCCCCACAATGAGGATGGAGCCCACAACCCGGAATCAAACCAGAAATCAAACCATGACGTCCTGGTTTATAGGTCAATGTTCAACCACTGAGCCACACCGGCCGGACAGCGCCCAAGTATAATTGCTGTGCCCAGGAAAGAAACAGACGCCTTCACTGTGGGCTGTTAACTCTTTATTAACTTAGGGTTAGCACTGCATTTGCTCTGAGGGCGTCTTTCTTGGCGTCATGGGTTCGATCCACCTCTTTGAGTTGGGGGCCCAGCTCCCAGGGACAGGTCGGCTTTGTGAGGACCGAGGGTGGAGCCAGACTGAATGGAAACGTCCAAGCTCAAGAGAAAGTTTAAGGCAAAGGTTACTCCTGGTCCCAGGAGCCGATCTGTGCATTTCCAGGGAAATATTGGGGCTCTCTGTTCACAGGACCCCCCTCGGGGAGAACCGGAACAGGCAGCTGATCCACACGCCCACACAGGTTTGGCAGCAGGAGGTCCCGCCGGACTGTCTGGCTTACAGTCTGCGCGGAGGACACCGGCGGCGGGGCCCTTCATCACACGTGGGGACTGCCCGTCCCGCAGGAGGCTGAGGTTGACCTTGGAGATGCTGGAAGCCCAGTGAGAAGGGTCGGGCAAGGCCACATGCTTGACGTTCCACTTTGGTTGCAAGATTCGGTAAATGTGGGGGTTCCCAGGCAGGCCTTGGGGTGCACATTGGGTCCCATCCCCACAGGTATGCGGCCGGCGGGCTGAGTTCCAGGGGCCGCCGCCCAGGGGCCGGCAGCAGAGCTGAATGAAGAGCTTGCACTCACACAGCCAGTTGGACTTCACCATCTCGCAGGTCTCCTCTGTTGGGGAGAATAAAGGGGGGCCCAGTCAGATTGGGGGGCGTGGGGCTCCCTGCCCTGCGGTTACTGGTCCCAGGCCTGGCTCACCCTGGCTGCAGGTGTGTTTGGCAACGCCTGAGGCCCGCCTCGCAGCTCAGGCAGTTCTCATCGCACCTGACCAGGAACTGACCCGGGACCCACTGGTTCAGAGGTCGACGCTCTAACCATTTAGCAACACCAGCCAGGGCTGAAAATTTTTTCCTGCCTTCCTCCCGCCCCACCCCCATGCTTGTGTCCAAGACCTGACACTGAGAGCACCATCAGGCGGTCAGTGTGCTGGCAGTGGGGCTGCTGTCGCACTGGAATGGAACCCGTTAGCCACAGCACGGCCCACAGGTCACGAACAGTGCTTTGCAGGATTTGTGTTGAAAGGTGCCCTTTTCTTTTCTTCTCCATAGCGGGTAAAACAGAATTAGGTTTATGAGTTTTAAAACAATATAGGTATTTTTTAAATTGTAAACCTTTTCCAGTTCGTGCCCATGCAGCATTCCTCTGTCCTCACGGGGTGTTAAGGTCCAGGCCGGGCAAAGGCTACTGTGAAGGACTCACTGTCACAGGGCGTCACTTACCTCAGGTAGGTCAGCGACTTGAGCGACGCCCGCCCGCGGGTCCAGGTCGCCCTGTGGAGGGAGAGCAGACACCCCCCTGAGCCGCTGCCAACGGTGACGCCTGGAGCGAGGACCATCCTGCCCCGTCCTTCCCGCTCCGGCGCCCGATGCGCTTCCAGTCAAGAAGCTGATGAATGCACTGGAGCTTCTGCGCCCTCCCATCTCGGACATAACAGCTTCTCCACGCACAGCGCCGATGGCTTTAAACAGCGCATTACACACACAGCGAGCTGGTGTGAGGGACTGAAACGGCTCAGGGCCCTGCACTGTCTGGGAGGGTAGAGGTAACACTGGTCACCTTTCAAATCTGACAAATGTGAGCAGACACTTGGCCAGAGGGAGGAGGCGGGTGGAGGCGGCAGAGGCGGGGAACTGGGGCGTCTGTACTGGTGTCAGTAGCAGAAGTAGACACTTGGGTAGCACATCTGTGTGCGTCCCTAGGAGCTAGGAACAGAGCCAGCTGTTTAATAATTAATCTCTAAGCTGCTCCAGGAAAAACGGAACTGGAACCAACAGAAAGAGAGACGGGGCGCACAGGAGTGAGAGGGAGCAACGAGGAGGGAAAACATAAAGGAGAGCGAGACAAGCCCGCTCCAGGAAAAGAAGACAAAGTCAGATCCGCCAGGAAGCACAGCGAATGCAGAGCCGGGTCATCTCCCTGGAGGACAGATTCCAGGCGGACTTAACCCATCACATGATGGAATGAGCATCGACCTATGAACCAGGAGGTCAGGGTTCCATTCCCGGTCAGGGCACCCGCCTGGCTGTGGGCTCCATCCTCAGTGTGGGGTGAGCAGGAGGCATCCGATCAGTGATTTTCTCTCATCATTGATGCTTCTACCTCTCTCCCCCTCCCTTCCTCTCTGAAATCAATATAAATCTATTTTTTGGGGTCAGAGTCTTGTGCTGCAGCATTTGAGTGATTAGTTGTGTGTGCCCTGAGATGAGATGGAAAAGGTTGGAAACCGCTGGGCGAGCCCAATGTCAAGCTAAGCTCCCACCTGCATGAGAAAAGCTTCCTCGTTTCTCATCTTAGGAGGAAACGTGGAGGTGGCACTGGCAGTGGGAAGGACGCTCACACTGGGCAACAGACGCTGCCCCGGCAGCCACTCACCAGATCCTGTTGTTGTTCACCAGGAGGGTCTTCAGTCTCCTCAGCAGCGGGAAGCCGTCCAGCTTCCGGGTTTCATTGGCAGAAAAGTCGATCGAATCGAACCGGTCTAAGGTCGCACCCAGATTCTCGATGACAGGGATCTTATAGCCTGTGAAGCGGAGAGGAAAAAAAATCCACAAGTATTAGTAAAACTAAAAGGCGCTAGAGTACATTAGCAGAATTTCCCAGTAATTTAATTTTTTTAAAAAACTAGCATTCATTCAGAAAGTGTTTACCCAGGCCCGGCCAGTGTCGCTCAGTGGTTGATGTCAGCCCATGAACCAGGAGGTCTTGGGTTGCAGGTTCGATCCCCAGAAGGGGCATGCAGGAGGCAGCAGACCCATGATGCTCTCTCATCATGGATGTTCCTATCTCTCTCTCCCCCGCATCCCCCACCCTTTCTAAAATCCATGGGAAAATATGCTGGGGAAGGATTAATAAGAAGATGGATAGAACGACCTGGCTTTGTCCGCAAGGAGTCTAGGCCAGAAGCAGAGCCAGCAGCAGCTGCGCTGAGACCCCGTGGTCCCCGTGGGAGCAGATTCCGGGCACAGAATGGAGCAGCTCATGCCCAAGGCGGTTGCTCTTCACGGTCTTCCTAAGTCCCCTTCTGATTTGCTGGACAGACAGCTGCCTGTCCCTCTGATTGCTTTGTTGTTGCTGTTCATCTTCACCCTAGGACACTTCTCCATTGGTTCTTAGAGTGGGAGGGAGGGGGAGAGAAGAGAGAGAGACATGGATGTGAGAGAGACACAGGGATTGGTTGCCTCCTGCACAAGACCCGACCCGTCCCGGATTGAACCTGCAACCCAGGAACCTGCTCTTCACCTGGAATGAACCCCTGACACTTCAGTCCACCGGCCGACGTTCTAACCACTGAGCACCCGGCCAGGGCCAGAACACTTTCCTTTTTATGAACTTCCGTTTGGTGGAGAAGGGGTTATTTCCAAGCTGACTAACCAATGTGCTCCCTGCCCCCGGGACATCTCCGCCATCTCTAAAGCAGGAAATGGGCGGGGCGTTGAGGGTGCTCATTGGGGTGTAGCCATGGCCTGGAGGTGCACTTAACCTTTACTGGGGTTGCAGCAGCTCGGGATCTGAAGGGTTCAGTGTCCGCGCTGACACGGGGGTCACCTGATGACCTGTCTGCGCGAAGGGCCCGGGGCCGCTGACGCTGCTAAGGAAGCACAGGACCCGGTCCTTCACTTCCACCCTAATGGCCTCGCCGCCCCATGTGGCCAGAGCCCCCGAGGGTCTCGGGTTCGATCCCGGACCCGGTAAGGGCGTGTGCGGGAGGCAACCAAACGATGTGTCTCTCTCACATGCATGTTTCTCTCTCTCCCTCTCCCCCCCCCCCGCTCTCTCTAAAAAAGAAAAGTTAAGAACCAGCGCGCGCCCTACCCTCACTCTGACGCTATCACTTTAACGTGTTTCCTGAGAACCAGCCGCTCGCGCTCGAGCAGATGAGACTGAGAAACGGTCCCACGAGGCCGAACCGAACACAGGCCCACGGATACGGGTCGGGCAGCGATCCGAGTCCCCGTCCCCCGAGCCGGCCGTGCACGGAGCCTCCGGGATGGTCCTTCCGGGCGGTAGTGCTTCTTGTTGGTCACGGGGTTCCTGAGAATACTCAGGTAGGTCAGTGACTTGAGCGACGCCAGCGGGTCCAGGTTGCGCAGCTCCACGAGGCTGTTGTTGGTGAGGACGAGCTCCGTGAGGCAGGGCAGGGCCTGGTCCAGGGCCTGGTCCAGCGCCTCGCCGATGCGGCAGATCCTGTTGTTGTTCACCAGGAGGGTCTTCAGTCTTCTCAGCAGCGGGAAGCCGTCCAGCTTCCGGATTTCATTGTCAGAAAAGTCAATGGCATCGAACTGGTCTAAGGTCGCACCCAGATTCTCGATGATGGGGATCTTATAGCCTCGCAGGTCCAGCTCGAGGTCCCCTACGGCGTTGGTGTACTGCGCCGCCTGCTCGATCAGCTCCGCCGTCAGCTTCACCATCCTGCCGCCTCCCCGCTCCCGCTCCGCGGCGCCGGGTCTCCCTCCAGACAGACCTCCCGGCGTGGCTCAGGCCCGTCTCCAGACACACTTGCCTCTGTGACCCGCGCCGGCAAACGACCACTACACGGCCTGCCCGCGCCTGCAAGGGACCACTTCCGGGCGACAAGAACTCCTCTGACACACTTCCGGACTAGCCCCGGCCACCTCTGGACGCACCTCCCGGCATGCCCCGCGCGACAGCCGTCACACTTCCCGGCGTACCTCACGACCGACGTAAGACGAACTTCCCAGCATGCCCAGTTAGACGCCAGACACACCTCCCGGCATGCCTCGGGTCGACGCCGACACACTTCCCGGCGTGCCCCGCGACTGACGCAAAGACGCACTTCCCGGCATGCCTCGCTCACCGCTAGCCTCGCTTCCCGGCGTGCACCTCGCCGACGTCGACACACTTCCGGTGTGCTCGCGCCCAGCGCCAGGTACACATCCCAGCGTGCCCTGCGCCCTCCAACAGGCAGCGTTAATTGATCAATCATACTATACGCGCGCGCCGCTCGGCGCCCAGGCCGAAACAATCGAAGAGCCGGGCTCCGGATCTCTTGCGGTTCCGAGGTCCTGGGGCGCCTGGGCTACATCCCCGGTTCTGGTTGCGATCCTGGGGGGTCTCTGGAGTCTCGAGGGGGCCCGATTTTCTAGATATTTGTATCCGCTGGTTAAGCAAAGTGTTCAGCACGCGAGACTTTAAAAGGTTCCAGGAAGAGGATGGCGAGAAATGAAGAGTCAATGCACAGGGTGCCTCTCCCGGGAAGGGGGTGCAGCGGGGTCTCTGGCCGCCTGCGAAGGGCCTTCCTGGGACAACGGGCCACATGGGCACCCGTCAGAGGATTGGACGGTGAAGACGCTCAGCGTGAACTACCGGATTCTGATGGTTGTGCAGGACGTGGCCCTTGTTTATAGGAAATCGCCTCTGAAGTATTTGGGAGGAAAAAAAATTCAAATATTTCTGACGTCATAGGGAGTCAAATCGGTGATGTCAGATCGCTCATGAAGAGGTCTCTGTACCAGTAACTTGTCTGTACTTTGCATTGTGATGACTTAAAAAAAGTTTAAACAAACCTCATGCAATTTCAGAGATGTCCACAAGGCGGCGCGCTCGGACCACAAAACTGGTTTTACCAGGTGTACCGGTTAATAATGCTGATTTTTTCAATAGTTAACAGTAATGAATTGAAATTTCCTGCAAATGCTCTTTTTTTCGCACGAAATTAAAATTTTTAGGTGTAAAAATATCTATGATGTTAATACCTTAAGAAAATTTGACATAGGAAGTTTTGAAGCTTGTTGTCAATACACAAAATAGCACACATATCAAATCCCATATATATCAACACATGTGCACTGGTACTTGTCATTCCGTTTGCTGGGTTTTAAAAAAGGTTTTGTATTGTATTTGTTTTTTTAAATATATTATTGATCTCAGAGGGGAAGGGAGGGGGCAGAGAGAAACACCAGTGAGGAAAGAGAATCATGGATCAGCTGCCTCCTGCAAGCGCCACACTGGGGATTGAGCCCACACCCCGGGCCTGTGACCTGACTGGGTATCTAACACCACGACCTCCTGATTTATAGGTGGACGCTCAACCACTGAACCACACCGGCCTGAGGGCTTGCGGTTGTTTTAATGGTCTCCTTTGCAATCAAAGCTCACAAGACAGAGACAAAAAGGATGTTCTCCCGGCACTGGAGTCTCCAGGAGGGACTCTGCTCTCGAACCCTCACCCTCAGCCTGTGAACCTGCAGCCACGGACAGGCTGCCCCCAGGACAGGGTCCTCCCAAGACACTAATTTCTCTGCCTCCTGAGGTGCCTCCTCCCAGGTTTCCTGCCGCTGCCCCACAGACCCGACAGGCCATCCCCAACCAGAGCCCTGCAAGCTGGGCACAGCCACAACTATATTTCTCTTTAAAACAAATTTTTTAATTGATTTCAGAGATTGACAGGGATAGAGAAACATCAATGATGAAAATCACTGATCAGCTGCCTCCTGCACCCCAACAACGGAGATGGAGCCCCCAACCCGGCTCATATTTTTTTAAAAAAATATATATTTTATTGTTTGTTTTTTTTACAGAGAGGAAGGCAGAGGGATAGAGAGTTAGAAACATCGATCATCTGCCTCCTGCACACTCCCCACTGGGTATGTGCCCACAACCAAGGTACAAGCCCTTGACCAGAATCGAACCCGTGACCCTTCAGTCCGCAGGCCGACAATCTATCCACTGAGTTAAACAGGTTAGGGCCCGGCTCATATTTCTCTGTACTAGTAACTTCTGAAGTTTGCATTGTGATGGACTTAAAAAAAAATTTTTTTTTTTAAACAAACCTCGTGCATTTCCAGAGATGTCCACAAGGCGGCGCGCTCAACCACAAAACTGGTTCTACCAGTTGTACCGGTTAATAATGCGGATTTTTTTCAATAGATGAAGTTACTGGTACTGAATTACAACTTCCCCTAAATGCTCTTATTTTTGGAACGAAATTCGATATCTTTAGGCGTAAAATTATCTACTGTTAACACACCTTCAGAAAATTTGACATGAAATTTTGAAGCTTGTCAATACACAAAATAGCATACATATCAAATCGCATATATATCAACACATGTGCACTGGTACTTGCCATTTCGATTGCTGGTTTTTAAAAAAGGTTTTCTATTTGTTTATTAAAATATGTTATTGATCTCAGAGGGAAAGGGAGAGGAACAGAGAGAAACACCAGTGATGAGAGAGAACCATCAATCGGCTGCCTCCTGCTCTCGCCGCACTGGGGATGGAGCACACAACCCGGGCCTGTGCTCTTACTGGGAATCCAACCCCATGATCTCCTGGTTCATAGGTCAAAGCTCAACCACTGAGCCACACCGGCCAGAGGGTATTCTGTTGTTTTAATGGTCTCCTCTGCAACCAAAGCTCAAAAGAACAAAGACAGAAAGGACGTTTGCCAGGCCCTGTAGGATCCAGGGCCTCCAGGAGGGACCCTGCTCTCAAACCCTCACCCTCAGCCTGTGATCCTGCAGCCACGGGCAGGCTGCCCACAGGACAGGGTCCTCTCAAGGCACTCATTTTTCTGACTCCTCCTAGGCTTCCTGCCGCTGCCCCAGTGACCCGACAGGCCATCCCCAACCGGAACCCTGAAAGCTGCACACAGACGCCATTGCTTTTCTCTTTTTTTTTTATTTCAGAGAAGAAGAGAGAGGGATAGAGGAACATCCATGATGAGAATCACTGACCCGCTGCCTCCTGCACCCCCAACCCGGTATCAAGCCAGGAATGGAACCTTTGACCTCCTGGTTCATAGGTCAAAGCTCAACCACTGAACCTCACCGGCCAGGCAGCACCCACGTGTAATCGCTGTGCCCAGGAAAGAAACAGACGCCTTCACTGTGGGCCGTTAACTCTGTTATTAACTTAAGGTTAGCACTGCATTTGCTCTGAGGGCTTGTTGGGTTCATCCGCCCCTGCAGTGGAGCCCCCCAGCTCCCAATACGCTCGCAGCTGGGCGCCCAGGCTGAAACAATGGAAGAGACAGGCTCCAGGTTTCTTGCGGTTTGGAGGTCCTGGGGCGCTTGGGCTAAGTCCCGGGTTCTGGTTGCGATCCTGGGGGGTCGCTGGAGTCTGGAGGGGCCCTGATTCTAAGCATTTGTATCCGCTGGTTAAGTGGGAAAGCACGCGAGTCTTTAAAAGGTTCCAGGAAGAGGACTGGCGAGAAATGAAGACTCAATGCACAGGGTGCCTCTCACGGGAAGGGGGTGCAGCGGGGTCTCTGGCCGCCTGCGAACGGCCTTCCTGGGACAACGGGCCACATGTGAACCCGTCAGAGGATTGGACCATAAAGACGCTCAGCGTGAACTTCCGGATTCTGATGGTTGTGCAGGACGTGGCCCTTGTTTATAGGAAATCGCCTCTGAAGTATTTGGGAGGAAAAAAATTAAAATACTTTGGAGGTTGTAGGGTATCACATGGGTGATGTCAGATCGCTCATGAAGAGAATTCTCTGTACCACTAACTTGTCTGTAGTTTGCATTGTGATGACCTAAAAAGAGGTTTAAACAAACCTCATGCAATTCCAGAGATGTCCACAAGGCGGCGACCTCAAACCAAAAAACTGGTTTCACCAGGTGTACCGCTTAATATTCCGGATTTTTTTCACTAGTTACTAGTAATGAATTAAAACTTCCCGCAAATGCTTTTTTGGGCGCGACATTCGACATTTATAGGCGTAAAAATATCTATGATGTTAACACATTCAGAAAATTTGACATAGGAAGTTTTGAAGCTTGTCAATACAACAAAATAGCACACATATCAAATCGCATACGTATCAACACATGTGCACTGGAACTTGTCATTTCGCTTGCTGGGTTTTAAAAAAGGTTTTGTATCTGTTTTTTTAAATATGTTATTGACCTCAAAGGGGAAGGCAGAGAGAGAGAGAAAAACACCAGTGAGGAAAGAGAACCATCCATTGGCTGCCTCCACAACCCGGGCCTGTGCCCTGACTGGGAATCTAACCCCATGACCTCCTGGTTCATAGGTCGATGCTCAACCACTGAGACACACTGGCCGGAGGGTGTGCAGTTGTTTTAATGGTCTCTTTTGCAACCAAAGCTCAAAAGAATGAGACAAAAAGGACGTTTTCCAGGAACTAGACGGTCTGGAGGGACTCTGGTCTTGAACCCTCACCCTCAGCCTGTGAATCTGCAGCCACAGGCAGGCTGCTCCCAGGACAGGGTCCTCCCAAGACACTAATTTCTCTGCCTCCTGAGGTGCCTCCTCCCAGGTTTCCTGCCGCTGCCCCACAGACCCGACAGGCCATCCCCATCCAGAGCCCTCCTAGCTGGGCACAGCCGCTACTGTTTTTCCCTTAAAAAAAATTATATATATATACATTTTCATTGATATCAGAGAGGGACATTGATAGAGAAACATCAATGATGAGAATCACTGATCAGCTGCTTCCTGCACCCCAAACCCGAGATGGAGCCCCAGCCAGGCTCATACTTTTTTCTAAAGCTTTTTTAAAAAATATATATGTTATTGCTTTTTTTACAGAGAGGAAGGGAGAGGGATAGAGAGTTAGAAACATCGATGAGAGAGAAACATCCATCAGCTGCCTCCTACACACTCCCCACAGGGTATGTGCCTGCAAACAAGGTACATGCCTTGACCGCAATCGAACCCGGGACCCTTCAGTTCGCAGGCCAATACTCTATCCACTGAGCCAAACCGGTTAGGGCCCAGCTCATATTTCTCTGTACTAGTACCTTTTCTGTAGTTTTGCTTTGTGATAGACTTAAAAAAAAAAAAATAAGATTAAACAAACCTCATGCAACTCCAAAGATGTCCACAAGGCGGCGCGCTCTGACCACAAAACTGGTTTTACAGGGTGTACTGGTTAATAATGCGGATTTTTTTCACTAGGTGGAGTTCCTAGTCATGAATTAAAACTTCCCGCAAACGCTCCTTCATTTTGGCACAAAATTCGACATTTTTAGGCGTAAAAATATCGATGTTAACACCTTCAGAAAACTTGACATGAAGTTTTGGAACTTGTTGTCAATACAACAAAATAGCATACAAGTCAAATCGCATATATATCAACACATGTGCACTGGAACTTGCCATTCCGCTTGCTGGGTTTTAAAAAAGGTTTTGTATTTTTGTTTTTTTTAAATATGTTATTTATCTCAGAGGGGAAGGGAGAGGGAAAGAGACAGAAACATCAATGATGAGAACCATCCATTGGCTGCCTCCTGCATGTCCCACGCTGGGGATGGAGGCCCCAACCAGGGCATCGAACCAGAAATGGAACTGTGACTTCCTGGTTTACAGGTCGAAGCTCAACCACTGACCCACACCAGCTGGACAGCACCCACGTGGAATCACTGTGCCCAGGAAAGAAACACGCCTTCGCTGTGGGCTGTTAACTCTTTATTAACTTAGGGTTAGCCCTGCATTTGCTCTGTGGGCGTCTTCCTCGCTGTCATGGGTTCGATCCACCCCTGTGGGGGGGCCGAGCTCCCAGGGACACGTGGGCTGCCGGATGGTCCGAGGGGGGAGCTGGACACAACAGAGACGTCCAAGCTCGAGAGAAAGTTTAAGGCAAAGGTTACTCCGGGTCCCGGGAGCCGATCTGTGCATTTCCTGGAAAACAGAGGGGCTCCCTGTCCACAGGACCCCCTCGGGGAGAACCGGAACAGGCAGCTGATCCACACGCCCACACAGGTTTGGCAGGAGGAGGTCCTGTCGTGCCGTCTGGCTTACAGTCCGGGCGGAGGACAGGGGCTGCTGGGCCCTTTGTCACACGTGGGGATGGCCCATACCACGGGAGGCTGAGGTTGACCTTGGAGATGCTCGAAGCCCAGCGAGAAGGGACGGGGAGGCCATGTGCTTGACGCTCCGCTTTGAATATTTGCTTTGGTCGGAAGATTCGGTAAACGTGGGGGTTCCGATTGGGGTCCCCGGAGGGATGCGGTCGACAGGCAGAGTTAGAGGGGACGTCGCCGTAGGGACACCCCTGGGGGCAGCCACCCACCAGGCCGGCAGCAGAACTGAATGAAGAGCTTGCACTCACACAGCCGGTTAGACTTCACCATCTAGCAGAAAGTCTTGTCCGCTGGGGAGAAAAAAGAGGGGCTCAGTCAGATTGGGGGGAAGTGGGGGTCTCTGCCCTGCTGTGCCGGGTCCCAGGCCCCGCTCACCGTTGCTGCAGGTGTGGTTGGCGACCCACAAGGCCCCCAGCTGGTGAGGCCTGCCTCGCAGCTCAGGCAGTTTTCGTCGAACCTGACCAGGAATTGAACCAGGACCCCTGGTTCAGAGATCGATGCTCTAACCACTGAACACAACAGCCAGGGCTGCAATATTTTTTTTTCCTGCCTCTGCGCCCCCCCCCCCCATGCTTGTGTCCAAGACCTGACACTGAGAGCACCATCAGGCGGTCAGTGTGCTGGCAGTGGGGCTGCTGTCGCACTGGAATGGAACCCGTTAGCCACAGCACGGCCCACAGGTCACGAACAGTGCTTTGCAGGATTTGTGTTTAAAGGTGCCCTTTTCTTTTCTTCTCCATAGCGGTTAAAACGGAATTAGAAAGTTTATGAGTTTTAAAAACAATATGTATATTTTTAAAATTGTAAACCTTTTCCAGTTTGTTCCCATGCAGCATTCCTCTGTCCTCACGGGGTGTTAAGGTCCAGGCCGGGCAAAGGCTACTGTGAAGGACTCACTGTCACAGGGCGTCTCCTACCTCAGGTAGGTCAGCGACTTGAGCGACGCCCGCCCGCGGGTCCAGGTCGCCCTGTGGAGGGAGAGCAGACACCCCCCTGAGCCGCTGCCAACGGTGACGCCTGGAGCGAGGACCATCCTGCCCCGTCCTTCCCGCTCCGGCGCCTGATGCGCTTCCAGGGAACAAGCTGATGAATGCACTGGAGCTTCTGCACCCTCCCATCTCGGCCACAACAGCTTCTCCACCCACAGCGGTGATGGCTTTAAACAGCGCATTAAACACACAGCGAGCTGGTGTGAGGGACTGAAATGGCTCAGGGCCCTGCACTGTCTGGGAGGGTAGAGGTAACACTGGTCACCTTTCAAATCTGACAAATGTGAGCAGACACTTGGCCAGAGGGAGGAGGCGGGTGGAGGCGGCAGAGGCGGGGAACTGGGGCGTCTGTACTGGTGTCAGCAGCAGAAGTAGACACTTGGGTAGCACATCTGTGTGCGTCCCTAGGAGCTAGGAACAGAGCCAGCTGTTTAATAATTAATCTCTAAGCTGCTCCAGGAAAAACGGAACGAACAGAAAGAGAGACAGAGCCCTAACCAGTGTGGCTCAGTGGATAGAGCGTCGGCCTGCGGACTGAAGGGTCCCAGGTTTGATTCCGGTCAGGGGCATGTGCCTTGGTTGCGGGCACATCCCCAGTGGGGGGTGTGCAGGAGGCAGCTGATGGATGTTTCTCTCTCATCAATGTTTCTAACTCTCTATCCCTCTCCCTTCCTCCCTGTAAAAAATCAATAAAATATATTTTTTAAAAAAAGAAAGAGAGACGGAGCACACAGGAGTGAGAGGGAGCAATGAGGAGGGAAAACATAAAGGCGAGCGAGACAAGTCTTTTCCAGGAAAAGAAGACAAATTCAGATCCACCAGGAAGCACAGGGAATGTAGAGACGGGCCGACGCTCTAACCACTGAGCACCCGGCCAGGATCAGAGCACTTTCCTTTTCATGAAATTCCGTTTCCTCGGGGTCATTTCCAGGCTGACTGACCACTGTGCTCCCTGCCCCGGGACATCTCCACCATCTCTCAAGTCTGAAGGGGGCGGGGCGTTGAGGGTGCTCATTGGGGTGTGGCCATGGCTGGGAGGCGCACTGTAACCTTCACGGGGTTGCAGCAGCTCCGGATCGGAACGGTTCAGTGTCGGCGCTGACACGGGGGCAGTTTGATGAGAGACGGTCACCTGGTGAGGTGTCTGCGTGAAGGGCCCGGGGCCGCTGACGCTGCTGAGGAAGCGCTGGGGTGTGGGCAGGGGTGGGGGGGCCGGTCCTTCCCTTCCTCCCTAATGGCCTTCCCTGCCCCGTGTGGCCAGAGCCCCCGAGGGTCTCGGGTTCGATCCCGGACCCGGTCAGGGCGTGTTCGGGAGGCAAACAAGAGATGTGTCTCTCTCACATGCATGTGTCTCTCCCCCCCCCGCCTCCGCTCTCTCTAAAAAGAAGGAAAAGTAAAGGACCAGCACGCGCCCTACCCTCACTCTGACGCTATCACTTTAACGTGTTTCCTGGGAACCAGCCGCTCGCTCTCGAGCAGATCAGACTGAGAAACGGTCCCACGAGGCCGAACCGAACGCAGGTCCACGGAGACGGGTCGGGCAGCGATCCGAGTCCCCGTGCCCCGAGCCGGCCGTGCACCG
>NW_005362676.1:842297-855794 GCF_000412655.1 Myotis brandtii | reverse complement strand
GTCCAGCTCGCGGTCCCGCAAGGCGTTGGTGTCTGCGCCGCCTGCTCGATCAGCTCCGCCTTCAGGTTCACCATCCTGCCGCCTCCCTGCTCCCGCCCCGCGGCGCCCGGGGCTCCCGAAAGACAGACCTCCCGGCATGGCTCAGTCCCGTCACCAGACTCACTTCCCTTTGTGACCCGCGCTGGCCGGCGAACGACCACTACACAGCGTGCCCGCGCCAGCCAACGACCACTTCCGGGCGACCCGAAATTCTTCTGACACACTTCCGGACTAGCCCGGACCCACTTCTAGACGCACCTCCCGGCATGCCTCGCGCCGCAGCCGTCAAACTTCCCGGCGTACCTCACGACCGACGCAGAGACGCACTTCCCAGCATGCCCCGCGTAGACTTCAGACACACCTCCCGGCATTCCCCGGGTCGACGTCGACACACTTCCCGGCGTGCCCTGCGACTGACGCAAGACGCACTTCCCGGCATGCGTCGCTCGCCGCTAGCCTCGCTTCCCGGCGTGCACCGCGCTGACGTCGACACACTTCCGGTGTGCTCGTGCCCAACGCCAGGTACACATCCCAGCGTGCCTTGCGCCCTCCAACAGGCAGCGTTAATTGATCCTGCCGACATACTATACGCGCGCGCCGCTCGGCGCCCAGGCCGAAACAATCGAAGAGCCGGGCTCCCGATCTCTTGCAGTTCCGAGGTCCTGGGGCGCCTGTGCTACTTCCCCGGTTCAGGTTGCGATCCTAGGGGGGTCTCTGGAGTCTCGAGGGGGCCCGATTTTCTAGACATTTGTATCCGCTGGTTAAGCAAAGTGTGAAGCACTCGAGACTTTAAAAGGTTCCAGGAAGAGGACTGGCGAGAAATGAAGACTCAATGCACAGGGTGCCTCTCCCGGGAAGGGGGTGAAGCGGGGTCTCTGGCCGCCTGCGAAGGGCCTTCCTGGGACAACGGGCCACATGTGAACCCGTCAGAGGATTGGACCGTAGAGACGCTCAGCGTGAACTTCCGGATTCTGAGGGTTGTGCCGGAGAAGGCCCTTGTTTATAGGAAATCGCCTCGGAAGTATTTGGGAGGAAAAAAAAATTCAAATATTTCTGACGTCATAGGGTGTCAAATGGGTAATTTCAGATCGCTCATGAAGAATTCTCGGTACTGATGACTTTTCTGTAGTTTGCTTTCTGATGCCTAAAAAAAATCTTCATGCAATTCCAGAGATGTCCACAAGACGGCGCACTCAACAAAACTGGTTTTACTTGTCATTTCGCTAGCTGGTTTTTTAAAAAAGGTTTTGGGTTTTTGTTTTTAGTATGTTACTGATCTCAGAGGGGAAGGAAGAGGGGCAGAGAGAAACACCAATGATGAGAGAGAATCATAGATCAGGTGCCTCTTGTACCCCCTCACTGGGGATCGAGACCACAACCCGGGCCTGTGCCCTGATTGGGAATCCTACAGGGCGATCACCTGGTTCATAGGTCGAAGCTCAACCACTGAGCCACACCGGCCGCTGTGCATGGGGTTGTTTTAATGGTCTCCTTTGCAATAACAGCTCAAAAGAACAGAGACAAAAAGGACGTTTGCCAGGCACTGGAGAATCCGGGGTATCCGGGAGGGACTCAGCTCTCAAACCCTCACCCTCAGCTTGTGAACCTGCAGCCCCGAGCAGGCTGTCCCCAGGACACGGTCCTCCCAAGACACTAATTACTCTGTCTCCTGAGGTGCCTCCTCCTAGGCTTCCTGCCGCTGCCCCACTGACCTGACAGGCCATCCCCAACTGGAGCCCTGCAAGCTGGGCACAGCGCCTGTGATATATTTTTTTTTAATATGTATTTGTTATTGATTTCAGAGACGAAGAGAGAGGGATAGAGAAACATCCATGGTGAGAATCACTGATTGGCTGCCTCCTGCACCCCCAACGGGGAATGGAGCCCCCAACCCGGCTTCCTATTTCTCTGTACTAGTAACTTTTCTGTAGCTTTGCTTTGTGATGACTAAAAAAAAAAAAAGTTTAAACAAACCACATGCAATTCCAGAGATGTCCACAAGGCGGCGACCTCAAACCAAAAAAGTGATATCACCAGTTGTACCGGTTAATAACGCGGATTTTTTTCAATAGTTACTAGTAATGAATTAAAACTTCCTGCAAATGCTTTTTTCGCCACGACATTCAACATTTTTAGGCGTTACAATATCTATGATGTTAACACCTTCAGAAAATTTGACATAGGAAGTTTTGAAGCTTGTTGTCAATACACAAAATAGCATACATGTCAAATCCCATATATATCAACACATGTGCACTGGTACTTGCCCTTTCACTTGCTGGGTTGTAAAAAAGGTTTTGTATCTGTTTTCCTAATATGTTATTGATCTCAGAGGGCAAAGGAGAGGGGCAGAGAGAAACACCAGTGAGGAGAGAGAACCATCAATCGGGTGCCTCCTGCACGCCCCGTACTGGGGATGGAGCCCACAACACGGGCAGGTGCCCTGACTGGGAATCAAACCCCACGACCTCCTGGTTCATAAGTCGAAGCTTAACCACTGAGCCACACCGGCCGGACGGATGGTGGGTAGTTGTTTTAATGGTCTCCTCTGCAATCAAAGCTCAAAAGAACAGAGACAAAAAGTTGGTTTGCCAGGCACTGCAGGCTCCAGGGTCTCCAGGTGGGACCCTGCTCTCAAACCCTCACCCTCAGCCTGTGAACCTGCAGCCAAGGTCAGGCTGCCTCCAGGACAGGGTCCTCCCAAGGCACTGATTTTTCTGACTCTACCCAGGCTTCTTGCCGCTGCCCCACTGACCTGTCAGGCCATCTCCAACCGGAGCCCTCCAGGCTGCACACAGACGCCATTTTCTCTTTAAATAAAAAAATCTTTTGATTTCAGAGAGGAAGAGAGAGGGATAGACAAACATCCATGATGAGAATCACTGATCGGCTGCCTCCTTCACTCCCAACCCGGAATCGATCCAGGAATGGAACCCGTGACCTCCCGGTTCATAGGTCAAAGCCCAACCACTGAGCCACACCGGCTGGGCCGCACCCATGTGTCATGGCTGTGCCCAGGAAAGAAACAGAGGCTTCACTGTGGGCTGTTAACTCTGTTATTAACTCACGATTAGCACTGCATTTGCTCTGAGGGCGTCTTCCTCGGTGCCGTGGGTTCATCCGAGGGGACCCACCAGGTCCCTACGTACATGTGCACCGCTCGGCTTCCAGGCGAAAAAAGTCCAAGAGCCAGGCTCCGGATCTCTTGCGGTTCCGAGGTCCAGGGGCGCCCCGGCTACATCCCCGGTCCTGGTTGCGATCCTGGGGCGTCTCTGGAGTCTGGAGGGGCCCTGATTCTGGACATTTGTACCCGCTGGTTAAGCAAAGTGTTAAGCACGCGAGTCTTAAAGGTTGCAGGAAGAGGACTGGTGAGAAATGAAGAGTCAATGCACAGGGTGGCTCTCCCGGGAAGGGGGTGTAGAAGGGTCTCTGGCCGCCTGCGAAGGGCCTTCCTGGGACAACGGGCCACGTGTGAACCCGTCAGAGGATTGGACCGTAGAGACGCTCAGCCTGGACTTTCCGATTCTGATAGTTGTGCCCGAGAAGGCCCTTGTTTATAGGAAATCGCCTCAGAAGTATTTGGGAGGAAAAAATTAAAATACTTGGGAGGTGGTAGGGTCTCACATGGGTGATGTCAGAACGCTCATGAAGAGGGAGAGGTCTCTGTCTATACTTGTAACTTGTCTGTAGTTTGCATTGTGATGGCTTTAAAAAAATGTTTGAACCTCATGCAATTCCAGAGATGTCCACAAGGCGGCGCGCTCGGACCACAAAACTGGTTTTACCAGGTGTACCGGTTAATATTGCGGATTTTTTTCACTCGTTACCAGTAATGAATTAAAACTTCCCGCAAATGCTTTTTTTGGCACGACATTTGACATTTTTAGGTGTAAAAATATCTATGATGTTAACACCTTCAGAAAATTTGACATAGAAAGTTTTGAAGCTTGTCAATACAACAAAATAGCAAACATATCAAATCGCATATATATATATCAACGTATGTATACTGTTACTTGCCATTTAGCTTGCTGGGTTTTAAAAAAGGTGTTGTATTTTTTTTAATATGTTATTGATATCAGAGAGGAAGGGAGAGGGACAGAGATAGAAACATCAATGATGAGAGAGAAACATCCATTGGCTGCCTCCTGCACACCTCACATTGGGGATGGAGCCCCCAACCTGGGCATCGAACCAGAAATCGAACCGTGACCTCCTGGTCTATAGTTCGAAGCTCAACCACTGACCCACACGGGCTGGACAGCACCCACGTGTAATCGCTGTGCCCAGGAAAGAAACACATCTTCGCAATGGGCTGTTAACTCTTTATTAACTTAGGGTTAGCACTGCATTTGCTCTGAGGGCGTCTTCCTCGCTGTGATGGGTTCGATCCACCCCTGCGGGGGGGCCCAGCTCCCAGGGACAGGTGGGCTGCCGGATGGTCCAAGGGGGGAGCTGGACACAACAGAGATGTCCAAGCTCGAGAGAAAGTTTAAGGCAAAGGTTACTCCGGGTCCCGGGAGCCGATCTGTGCATTTCCTGGAAAACAGAGGGGCTCCCAGTCCACAGGACCCCCACGGGGAGAACCGGAACAGGCAGCTGAGGACACGCCCACACAGGTTTGGCAGGAGGAGGTCCTCCCCTGCCGTCTGACTACAGTCCGGGCGGAGGACACGGGCGGCTGGGCCCTTCGTCACACGTGGGGATGGCCCGTCCCACTGGCCTCTGGGGTTGACCTTGGAGATGCTCGAAGCCCAGCGAGAAGGGACGAGCGAGGCCACATGCTTGACGCTCCGCTTTGGTTGGAAGATTTGGTAAACGTGGGGGTTCCCAGGCAGGGCCCAGGGGTTCCAATTGGGGTCCCCGGAAGGATGTGGTCGCCGTAGGGACACCGCTGGGGGCCGCCACCCACGGGCCGGCAGCAGAACTGAATGAAGAGCTTGCGCTCACACAGCCGGTTGGACTTCACCATCTCGCAGAAGGTCTTGTCTGCTGGGGAGAAAAAAGGAAAGCCCAGTCAGATTGGGGGGCTGTGGGGGTCTGCCCCGTGGTGCCAGGTCCCAGGCCCCGCTCACCGTTACTGCAGGTGTGGTTGGCGACGCACGAGGCCCCCAGCTGCATGAGGCCCGCTCGCAGCTCCGGCAGTTCTCGTGGCACCTGACCAGGAATTGAACCAGGACCTCCTGGTTCAGAGTTCGATGCTCTAACCACGGAACCACACCAGCCAGAGCTGCAATATATATATTTTTTTCCTGCCTCCTCCCGCTGCCATGCTTGTGTCCAAGACCTGACACTGAGAGCACCATCAGGCGGTCAGTGTGCTGGCAGTGGGGCTGCTGTCGCACTGGAATGGAACCCGTTAGCCACAGCACGGCCCACAGGTCACGAACAGTGCTTTGCAGGATTTGTGTTGAAAGGTGCCCTTTTCTTTTCTTCTCCATAGCGGGTAAAACAGAATTAGGTTTATGAGTTTTAAAACAATATAGGTATTTTTTAAATTGTAAACCTTTTCCAGTTCGTGCCCATGCAGCATTCCTCTGTCCTCACGGGGTGTTAAGGTCCAGGCCGGGCAGGGGTTACTGTGAAGGACTCACTGTCACAGGGCGTCTCCTACCTCAGGGAGGTCAGCGACTTGAGCGACGCCTGCCCGCGGGTCCAGGTCGCCCTGTGGAGGGAGAGCAGACACCCCCCTGAGCCGCTGCGCACGGTGATGCCTGGAGCGAGGACCATCCTGCCCCGTCCTTCCCGCTCCAGCGCCCGATGCGCTTCCAGGGAACAAGCTGATGAATGCACTGGAGCTTCTGCACCCTCCCATCTCGGACATAACAGCTTCTCCACGCACAGCGCCGATGGCTTTAAACAGCGCATTACACACACAGCGAGCTGGCGTGTGGGGCTGAAATGGCTCAGGGCCCTGCACTGTCTGGGAGGGTAGAGGTAACTGGTCACCTTTCCACTTTGACAAATGTGAGCAGATGCCTGTGGTGACCAGAGGGAGGGGGCAGGGGGGGAGGTGGCAGAGGCCGGGAACCAGGGTGTCTGTACTGGTGTCAGCAGCAGAAGTAGACACTTGGGCAGCACATCTGTGTGCGTCCCTAGGAGCTAGGAACAGAGCCCAGCTGTTTAATAATTAATCTCTAAGCTGCTCCAGGAAAAAGGGAACGAACAGAAAGAGAGACGGAGCGCGCAGGAATGAGAGGGAGCAAAGAGGAGGGAAAACATAAAGGTGAGCGAGACAAGCCAGCTCCAGGAAAAGAAGACAAACTCAGATCTGCCAGGAAGCACAGCGAATGCAGAGCCGGGTCATCTCCCTGGAGGACAGGTTCCAGGCGGACTTAACCCATCACATGATGGGATGAGCATCGACCTATGAACCAGGAGGTCAGGGTTCCATTCCCGGTCAGGGCACCCGCCTGGCTGTGGGCTCCATCCCCAGTGCGGGGTGTGCAGGGGGCTGCTGATCAGTGATTCTCTCTCATCATTGATGCTTCTACCTCTCTCCCCCTCCCTTCCTCTCTGAAATCAATATAAATCTGTATTTTTGGGTCAGAGTCTGTGCTGCAGCATTTGAGTGACTAGTTGTGTGCGCCCTGAGATGAGATGGAAAAGGTTGGAAACCGCTGGGCGAGCCCAACGCCAAGCTAAGCTCTCACCTGCACGAGAAAAGCTTCCTCGTTTCTCATCTTTTAAAAAATATACTTTATTGATTTTTTACAGAGAGGAAGGGAGAGGGATAGAGAGTTAGGAACATGGATGAGAGAGAAACATCGATCAGCTGCCTCTTGCACACTCCCCAGTGGGGATGTTCCTGTAACCAAGGTACATGCCCTTGACCGGAATCGAACCTGGGACCCTTCAGTTCACAGGTCGATGCTCTATCCACTGAGCCAAACCGGTTAGGGCCTCATTTCTCATCTTTAGAGGGAACATGTAGGAGGCACTGGCAGCAGGTACGACGTTTACCCTGGGCACCAGACGCTGCCCCGGCAGCCACTCACCAGATCCTGTTGTTGTTCACCAGGAGGGTCTTCAGTCTCCTCAGCAGTGGGAAGCCGTCCAGCTTCCGGATTTCATTGTCAGAAAAGTCGATCACATCGAACTGGTCTAAGTTGCACCCAGATTCTCAATGACAGGGATCTTATAGCCTGTGAAACGGAGAGGAAAAAGCCCACAAGTATTAGTAAAACTAAAAGGCGCTAGAGTACATTAGCAGAATTTCCCAGTAATTTATTTTAAAAAGCTAGCATTCACCCAGAAAGTGTTTACCTAGGCCCGGCCAGTGTCGCTCAGTGGTTGGCATCAGCCCATGACCCAGGAGGGTAGAAGGACCTGGCTTTGTCCGCAAGGAGTCTAGGCCAGAAGCAGAGGCAGCAGCAGCTGCGCTGAGATGCCATGGTCCCCGTGGGAGTGGATCCCGGGCACAGACTGGACCAGCTCATCCCCAAGGCCGCCAAACCAGTCAGGGCTGTTTTCATTTTTTTTAAAATATATTGATTTCAGAGAGGGAGAGAGAGATAGAAACATTAATAATGACAGTCATTGATCAGCTGCCTCCTGCATGCCCCCCACTGGGGATCGAGCCCGCCCACAACCCGGGCATGTCCCCTTGACTGGAGTCCAACCTGGGACCCCTGTCAGCAGGCCGACGCTCTATCCACGGAGCCAACCTGGCTAGGGCTGAAGGCTCCATTTGAAGAATGTCAGCCATTTAAAAAATATTAAAATGCTGAGCTAGAATATCGGAGGGCCTTTGTGGGGTGGGGGCCGGAGTCTCCCCACCGGCTGCAGGCCTGTCCCCCACTTTAGAGGGCCCCCACCGCCCTGGACTGGGCTCCCTCAAGAAGCAGAAGGGGCACAATACTTCAGTCCCTGCTCCGTCCTCCCTGGGGTCACTGAGCCCCACCCTGGTCCGTCCCACAGGGTCCCCTCTGATCTGGAGTCAGGACTCAAGGCTGTGTGACCTTGGGGAAGTTATTCAGCCTCTCTGAGGCTAGTATGACTTCCTGGGCTGGTGGAAGATAAAAGATGTTGTGCAAGGCTCTTGGCAGAGGGCCCAGCAATGAGCTGAGAAGTTTGTTTACAAGTTTTGTGCCTTCGATTCAGCGCCGTGGGGCCACCGCGTACTCTGAGGAGGGACACTTCCCTGTTTACTCCTTGAAAGGCATTCCGCCTTGAGGGCAAATTCCTTCCGTCTAGGCCAGGCCCACACTCAGGGCCCTGCATAGGCCGTTTCTTCTGCCTGGAGTCCCCTTCCTGCGGGGAACCCCTGGGAACCCTGTTGGCTCCTGGGGCCAAGGGTGCCCGTGGATGGCATGCCCTCTGCCCCCTGCCTGGGCAGACGGGCCTGGGCAGACGGGCCAGTATGTTTCCTGCGGTGGCTCTGATGCCTTTATCAGGGAGCTATTCACACCCGGGCCTGGCTGGCCTGGCTCAGTTGGTTGGGCGTGTTGCTCTTCACAGTCTTCCTAAGTCCCCTTCTGATTTACTGGACAGACAGCTGCCTGTCCCTCCGATTGCTTGGTTGTTGTTGCTCATCCTCCCCCTAGGACACATTTCCATTGGTTCTTAGAGAGAGTGGAAGGGAGAGGGAGAGAAGAGAGACACATGGGTCGGTTGCCTCCTGCACACGCCCCGACTGGTCCCGATTGAACCTGCAACCCATGAACCTGAACTTGACCTCAAATGAACCCCTGACCCTTCAGTCCACGGGCCGACGCTGTAACCACTGAGACATCCGGCCCGGGTCAGAGCACTTTCCTTTTCATGAAACTCTGTTTCCAAGGAGTCATTTCCAGCCTGACTGACCACTGTGCTGCCTGCCCCCGGGGTTCTCCCCCGTCTCTCAAGTCTGAAGGGAGCGGCATTGAGGGTGCTCATTGGGGTGTGGCCATGGCCGGGAGGTGCACTGTAACCTTTCCTGGGGTTGCAGCAGCTCCGGATCGGAACGGTTCAGTGTCGGCGCTGACACGGGGGCAGTTTGATGAGAGACGGTCACCTGGTGAGGTGTCTGCGTGAAGGGCCCGGGGCCGCTGACGCTGCTGAGGAAGCGCAGGGGGTCGGTCCTTTGCTTCACGGACTTGGCTTCCTCCCTAATGGCCTCGGCTTGGCCCCTGTGGCCGGAGCCCCCGAGGGTCTCGGGTTCGATCCCGGACCCGGTCAGGGCGTGTGCGGGAGGCAACAAGGCGATGTGTCTCTCTCACATGCATGTGTCTCTCCCCCCCCCGCCTCCGCTCTCTCTAAAAAGAAGGAAAAGTAAAGGACCAGCACGCGCCCTACCCTCACTCTGACGCTATCACTTTAACGTGTTTCCTGGGAACCAGCCGCTCGCTCTCGAGCAGATCATACTGAGAAACGGTCCCACGAGGCCGAAGTCCAGCGCCTCGCCGATGCGGCAGATCCTGTTGTTGTTCACCAGGAGGGTCTTCAGTCTTCTCAGCAGCGGGAAGCCGTCCAGCTTCCGGATTTCATTGTCAGAAAAGTCAATGGCATCGAACTGGTCTAAGGTCGCACCCAGATTCTCGATGATGGGGATCTTATAGCCTCGCAGGTCCAGCTCGAGGTCCCCTACGGCGTTGGTGTACTGCGCCGCCTGCTCGATCAGCTCCGCCGTCAGCTTCACCATCCTGCCGCCTCCCTGCTCGCGCCCCGCGGCGCCCGGGGCTCCCGTCAGACAGTCCTCTCGGCGTGGCTCAGGCCCGTCACCAGACACACTTCCCTTTATGACCCGCGCTGGCCGGCAAAACGACCACTACACGGCGTGCCCGCGCCCGCAGACGACCACTTCCGGGCGACCGGAACTCCTTCTGACACACTTCCGGACTAGCCCCGGCCCACCTGTAGACTCACCTCCCGGCATGCCCCGCGTAGACGACAGACGCACCTCCGGCATGCCCCGGGTCGACGTCGACACACTTCCCGGCGTGCCCCGCGACTGACGCAAAGACGCACTTCCCGGCATGCCTCGCTCACCGCTAGCCTCGCTTCCCGGCGTGCACCTCGCCGACGTCGACACACTTCCGGTGTGCTCGCGCCCAACGCCAGGTACACATCCCAGCGTGCCTTGCGCCCTCCAACAGGCAGCGTTAATTGATCCTGCCGACATACTATACGCGCGCGCCGCTCGGCGCCCAGGCCGAAACAATCGAAGAGCCAGGCTCCGGATCTCTTGCGGTTCCGAGGTCCTGGGGCCCCCGGGCTACTTCCCCGGTTCTGGTTGCGATCCTGGGGGTCTCTGGAGTCTGGAGGGGCCCTGATTCTAGACTTTTGTATCCGCTGGTTAAGCAAAGTGTTAAGCACTCGAGTCTTTAAAAGGTTCCAGGAAGAGGACTGGCGAGAAATGAAGACTCAATGCACAGGGTGCCTCTCCCGGGAAGGGGGTGCAGCGGGGTCTCTGGCGCCTGCGAAGGGCCTTCCTGGGACAACGGGCCACGTGTGAACCCGTCAGTGGATTGGACCGTAGAGACGCTCAGCATGAACTTCCTGATTCTGATGGTTGTGCCGGAGAAGGCCCTTGTTTATAGGAAATCGCCTCTGAAGTATTTGGGAGGAAAATAAATTTAAAATACTTGGGAGGTGGTAGGGTGTCACATGGGTGATGTCAGATCGCTTAGGAAGAGTTCTCTGTGCCAGTAACTTTTCTGAAATTTGCATTGTGATGGCTTAAAAATAAGTTTAAGCCTCATGCAATTCCAGAGATGTCCACAAGGCGGCGCCCTCATAATGAGAGTTTTCTGCACTGGTAACTTCTGTAGTTTGCATTGTGATGACTTTAAACAAACCCGCTGCAATTCCAGACATGTCCACAAGGCGGCGCGCTCAGCCCACAAAACTGGTTTTGCTTACCATTGTGCTAGCTGGGTTTTTAAAAAGGTTTTGTGGGGTTTTTTTTCTTATGTTATTGATCTCAGAGGGGAAGGAAGGGGGTCAGAGTGAAACACCAATTTTGAGAGCGAATCATAGATCAGCTGCCTCATGCACACCCCATACCCGAGATGGAGCCCACAACCGGGGCATGTGCCTGACTGGGATTCCAACCGTGGGACCTCCTGGTTCATAGGTCGACACTCAACCACTGAGCCACACCGGCCGGAGGGTATTCTGTTGTTTTAATGGTCTCCTCTGCAATGAAAGCTCAAAAGAACAGAGACAAAAAGGACGTTTGCCAGGCACTCGAGACTCCGGGACGGCCTCTGCTCTTGAACCCTCACCCTCAGCCTGTGAACCTGCAGCCACGGACAGGCTGCCCCCAGGACAGGGTCCTCCCAAGGCACTAATTTCTTTGCCTCCTGAGGTGCCTCCTCCAGGCTTCCTGCCGCTGCTCCACTGACCTGACAGGCCATCCCCAACCGGAGCCCTGCAAGCTGGACTCAGCTGGCACTGCTTTGTTCCTTTTAAAATATATATACTTTTTATTGATTTCAGAGAAGAAGGGAGAGGGATAAACATCCACGATGAGAATCACTGATCAGCTGCCTCCCCAACCCGGAATCCAACTAGGAATCGGACCCTTGACCTCCCGGTTCATAGGTCAAAGCTCAACCACTGAGCCACACCGGCCAGGCAGCACCCACGTGTAATCGCTGTGCCCAGGAAAGAAACAGACGCCTTCGCTGTGGGCTGTTAACTGTTATTAACTTCGGGTTAGCATTGCATTTGCTCTGAGGGCGTCTTTCTCGGTGTCATGGGTTCGATCCACCCCTGCGGGGGGGGGCCCCCCACTGCCATACGCAGGAACCGATCTCTTGCGGTTCGGAGGTCCTGGGGCGCCTAGGCTACGTTCCTGATTCTGGTTGCGTACTTGGGGGGGTCTCTGGAGTCTGGAGGGGTCCTGATTCTAGAAATCGCCTCTGAGGTATTTGGGAGGAAAAAAAATTAAAATGTTTGGGAGGTGGTAGGGTGTCACATGGGAGATGTCAGATCGCTCATGAAGAGTTCTCTGTACCAGTAACTTGTCTGTACTTTGCATTGTGATGACTTAAAAAAAGTTTAAACAAACCTCATGCGATTCCAGAGATGTCCACAAGGCGGCGCCCTCACACCACAAAACTGGTTTTACCAGTTGTACCGGTTAATAGTGCGGATTTTTTTCACCAGTTACTAGTAATGAATTAAAACTTCCCGCAAATGCTCTTTTTGGCACGAAATTCGACATTTTTAGGCCTAAAAATATCTATGATGCTAACACCTTCAGCAAATTGACATAGGAAGTTTTGAAGCTTGTTGTCAATACAACAAATTAGCACACATGTCAAATCGCATATATATCAACACATGTGCACTGGAACTTGCCATTCCGCTTGCTGGGTTTTAAAAAAGGTTTTGTATTTTTGTTTTTTAAAATACGTTATTGATCTCAGAGGGGGAGGGAGGGGGCAGAGAGAGAAACATCAGCGATGAGAGTCATCGATCGGCTGCCTCCTGCACCCCCACACCCAAGGCCTGTGCCCTGACTGGGAATGGAACCCCGTGACCTCCTGGTTCACAGGTCGAAGCTCAACCACTGAGCCACACCGGCCAGGCAGCACCCACGTGTAATCGCTGTGCCCAGGAAAGAAACACATCTTCGCAATGGGCTGTTAACTCTTTATTAACTTAGGGTTAGCACTGCGTTTGCTCTGAAGGCGTCTTCCTCCTGCGTGGGGGGCCCCCCCCAGCTCCCAGGGACACATGGGCTCCCTGGTGGTCCGAGGGGGGAGCCGGACACAACGGAGACGCACAAGCTCGAGAGAAAGTTTAAGGCAAAGGTTACTCCCGTCCCGGGAGCCGATCTGTGCATTTCCTGGGAAATATCGGGGCTCCCTGTCCACGGACCCCCCTCGGGGAGAACCGGAACAGGCAGCTGACGACACGCCCGCCCGACACAGGTTTGGCAGCAGGAGCTCCCGCCGTGCCGTCGGCTCAGTCCGGGCGGAGGCGCATGGAGGACCCGGCCCCCGAGGCCATTCCACGCGGGGGACGTGGGGGGACGCACTGCCCAGGGGCCGGGCTCACAGCGGCGGCAGGATGGCCGGGCCCCGGGGTCAGGCACCTGCTGGCCCCGCGGACAGGCTCCCGGGGACCCTGCTAGGAAGACTCTGGGGGGGGGTGGCTGCGGGCACTGGGGCCGGGGGACCCCGAGACCTGGGACAGGCAGCCCCTTCCCCTCGGGGCTGTGGGCTCTGACTTTCTGGGGGCGTCTCGGCCATTTCAACAGCCACGGCCGATGTGGAAACAGACTCCCCCACCCGCCCCAGGGCCCAGAGTTCACGCCCCCAAACCGGCCTCCACGGCGGCCGGAGGAGCAGCTGCGCAGCTGAGGTTGACCTTGGAGGTGCTCAGGGTTGACCTTGGAGATGCTGGAAGCCCGGCGAGAAGTGACGGGGAGGCCACGTGCGTGCCGTTCGCTTTGGTCTGAAGATTCAGTAAACGTGGGGGGTCCCAGGCAGGGCCCGGGGTGCCCCTCGGGTCCCCAGAGGGAAG
>NW_005362676.1:840716-841641 GCF_000412655.1 Myotis brandtii | reverse complement strand
GGTCCCGGATCGAGTCCCGGTCGGGGCACAGGCCCGGGGTGCGGGCTCGATCCCCAGTGTGGGCCGTGCTGGAGGCAGCCCATCCATGATTCTCTCATCGTTGATGTTCTTCTCTCTCCCTCCCCCGTCCTCTCTGTAATCAGTAAAAATAAATAAAAAGACGGTGGGCGGGCACGTACCTCCGGCAGACTCGGTGGGGCAGGCCGGGCATGGCCTCGGGGTAGTAGCCCTCGCCGCAGGCGGGCACACACTTCCAGTCCTGGAAGTGGAGGTTGCTGGCGCAGTGGATGCATTCCTCCCTGCTGGGGCCTGGTGGGGGGGGAGGGGGGAGAAGGAGCCGACATTGAGCCGACATCAGGGACAGCCCCCCCCCTCCCGCCCCAGCCGCTGCTGACTGAGAGCCGCGGTCCTGGCCCAGCGACCGAGGCCACAACCCAGCCACGTTCCCAGGTGCCCACCGTGGGCCCGCACCGGGCCCTCCCCATCCTCACCCACTAGGGGGCAGCACACCCCCATTTCACAGATGGACACATGGAGGCCTGAGCCAAGCTCAGCACAGCTCCCCACAGCTGGGGGAAGCTCAGGGGCCCCCCAAAAAAAGAAAAAGAGAGAAAAAAATAAAAAAAGAAACAAAAAAAGGAACAAAAGAACAAACAAAATATATATATATTTAAAAAAAGAAAAAGGAAATAAAAAACGAACAAAAATTCATGGGCCCTGATTCCAAATGCTTCCTTTCCCAGCAGGCCCTGCTCCAGTGAGAGAGCCGCCCCCGTCTGGCTCCGCCCACGTGAAATGGGGCTGGACCCCAATGAACCCTGACCTCCTGGTTCAGAGGGCGACGCGCTAACCACCGAACCACACCGGCCAGGTCCCACAACCTTTGCATCTTCCCCAGTTCCAGCTTCACGCCTATAAACTGTAG
>NW_005362676.1:839907-840696 GCF_000412655.1 Myotis brandtii | reverse complement strand
GATGCCACAAACGTCACAGCCGCCCGGGAGGTCCTAGGGCTTCCTCAGGTCCCAGAGAGGGGAGCCGCCCACCCACCGGGGAACCAGGGTTCCAGGACTGGGGCCCCATGACCCCGGCGCCCGGCGGGCCATGCACTCACCCACGCAGGTCTTGCAGGTGGGGTGGCACTGCCCGCATCGGACCAGCTCCGAGTCGAAGTAGGTGCCCGGCTCGCAGTCGGGAATGCAGCTGCCCCGGGCGAGGCTGTCGGTGGGAAAAAGGCAGTTAAAAAACCATTACGCATTTATTGATTTCGTAAAGGAAGAGAGAGGGAGAGAGAGAGAGAAATATCAGTGATGAGAGAGAATCATGGATCGGCTGCCTCCTGCACGCCACACACTGGGGACCGAGCCCGCAACCCGGGCCTGTGCCCTGACCGGGATTCGAACTCGGGACCTCCTGGTTCACAGGTTGATGCTGAACCCCTGAGCCACGCTGGCCGGGCCCCAGTAAAATATTTTTAGAGGAGACCTGTGTGCAGCTGCGAGAAGAGAGAAGACCAGAGTGTGATGTGGACAGACGCTAAACCTTTACCCTGCAGATGTAGCTTTCAGTAAAAACTGGCAAAGACCCGGCAATTCAAGTATAAACATGAAAAGGAAAAGAAAAGCAGGAACAGGTGGCCGTGCGGAGGGGGGAGAAGGGGTCCCACCTGAACCCCTCCTTGCAGACGGTGCATTTCTCGGGGTCGTCGACGCACTTCTTACAGCTGGGGTGGCACTTCAGGCATTTTCTCTGGCCTGGAGAAA
>NW_005362676.1:839380-839874 GCF_000412655.1 Myotis brandtii | reverse complement strand
TCCAATCTGGGCCAGCGAGCCCGGCCGGCGTGGGAAGTTCACCCCAGAGAGGGGACCCCGCCCAGCCCAGTGAGGCGGCCGACTCGTCATTTCTATGCCCAGCGAAGCCAAATGCACTTTTTTTTTCTTAATTTATTCTTTTATTTTTAAATATATTTTTATTGATTTCAGAGAGGAAGGGAAAGGGTGAGAGAGAGAAACATCAATGAGGGGAGAGAATCATGGATCGGCTGCCTCCTGCATGCCCCCTACTGGATGGGGATGGAGCCTGCAACCCGGGCATGTGCCCTGGCGGGGAATCGAACCGGGACCTCCTGGTTCACACTAGTAGGTCGACGCCCTAACCACTAGGCCACACCGGCCGGGGCCGCTGCACTTACTGTCCGATGCGTAGAACCCGGCGGGACAGGGGTTCACGCAGGTGCTCGTCTCCTGGTGGTGGAAGAAGCCGCGGCGGCAGGACAGGCACTGGGTGGGGCTCCGGCCCGAGCAGG
>NW_005362676.1:837341-839124 GCF_000412655.1 Myotis brandtii | reverse complement strand
AGAGCAGAGGGCACCTCCTCCCTCAGCCACGCCCACGCTCACCACCCGCAGCCCAAGTCCCACGGCCAAGGCCCGGCCCAGGAAGGGCCCGAGCGGCAGGGACCTCAGCTGCCCCCCCAAACCCCCAGCCCCCCAGGAAACGAAGGCCCCGGGGGAAAGGTTAAACCGTTCATGCCCGTTGTCCTCCCTGTTCTTCTAAATAATACATTTTTACTGATTTGAGAGGAAGGGAGAGGGGGAGAGAGAGAGAAAGACCAATGAGGAGAGAGAATCATGGATCGGCTGCCTCCTGCACGCCCCCTGCTGGATGGGGATGGAGCCCGCAACCCGGGCATGTGCCCTGAGTGGGGATCAAACCGGGACCTCCCGGTTCATAGGTCGATGCTCAACCACTGAGCCACACTGTCCAGGCATCACCAGGATTCTTTTTAAACTAGTGGCCCGGTGCACAAAATTCGTGCACTCAGGGGGGGGGTTGTCCTCCAGCCTGGTGCCCTGCCACAGTGCGGGAGCCCCGCGATCCATCGCCCCAAAGAGGTAGGCCCCGCCCACCCATCCGGGGCTCCTCGATGAACAGGTAGGGCGGAGGGCTGTGGGCCCGTGGCACAGGTGCGTGGAGAGGCCTCCGCCGTGCCCCGCCCCGGTCCAAGATGCTGGAAGTCCCCGCCCACCTGTGCCTGCAGCACACGCAGCCTGCTGATTGGCCGTGACACATGAGGGTCCCGACCAATTTGCATATAACCCTATTATTAGCATAGATTTTTGGTGTTTTGTTTTTTTTTACATGGATTTTTTCCCTTATACATTTTCTTTTTCACTAGAATTTTTAAGTAGGGTGCCGGGTGTGTGTGTGTGGAGGGGCTGAGAACACAGCTCAAAACAGACCCCCTTTGCCCTGACCTGTGTGCTCAGTGGTTAGAGCATTGGTCCAAGCACCGAAGGGCCTCAGGTTTGATTCCCGGTCCCGGTCGGGGTGCATTTGGGAGGCAACCAATCGATGTGTTTCTCTCTCCCCCCTCCCTTCCACTCGCTCTAAAAATCAATGGAAAAATACCCTCAGGGGAGGATTAACAAAACACAGCAAAGCCAGTTCCTGTGGGTGGTGCGTGGGTTCCCCGCCCTTACCTGCCGGTCTTGGCGTTGCCCAGGCTGAAGTGCACGCAGCTGAGGCACTGATCGGCCCCGGGGCCGTCGCAGCCCTTGTCCCCACACTCCGGGTGGCACAGGCCTGCAAGAGACAAGCCCTGCCTTTCACCCACGCACACCCCGGCTCCGTCCGCGCCCGTGCCCCAGGAGCGCGGTGGGCCTGCGGGGCTGGGCTGTGAGGGGCAGAAAGAGAACGTTGGGGACCAGCTGTCACTGTAAGGAACATGAATCCCGCTCTGTGACCGTGGCTGTGCTGTTCTGATTGAAAAGGCACCTTCTGGCCTGGCTGGGAGCTGCACAGGGCCCTGGAGCTCCCCTGGAAACGCAGCCCGTCCCCCCCACTGGGAGCTGCCTGTGATCATGGAAGGATGAACAGCTTTACTGCGAAACCAGAGCGCCAGCCCTCTGAGGACCCCCAGCCTTTGCACACCCACAGGCCTTTGAGGACCCCCAGCCTTTGCACACCCACAGGCCTTTGAGGACCCCCAGCCTTTGCACACCCACAGGCCTTTGAGGACCCCCAGCCTTTGCACACCCACAGGCCTTTGAGGACCCCCAGCCTTTGCACACCCACAGGCCTTTGAGGACCCCCAGCCTTTGCACACCCACAGGCCTTTGAGGACCCCCAGCCTTTGCA
>NW_005362676.1:834460-836605 GCF_000412655.1 Myotis brandtii | reverse complement strand
CCTAACGCCAGGCTATTAGCGATGGGAGGTCCATGCCCATCCGATCTGACTCCTGTCCACTCCAGTCCAGCCCATTCCCGGGGAAATCCTCGGAAACCCAGCTCCCTCGCACTGTTTTGGCTGAAAACACATTGAACTTGGCCACCCGCTGCCCCTTTCCAGCCCGTGGCCCGGACCTGGCCCCGGGGACACCCGGCCTCGCTCGGCAGTGACTTCCCCGGAGCCCAGGGCGTCACCAGGCCGGTCTTGCTCGATAAAGTTAACCATGTCCTCAGTCACGCGGATGTCCTCCACCTCCTCCTCCCCCTCTTTTATTTTTTAAAAATATATTGTTAGTGATTTTCAGAGAGGAAGGGAGAGGGAGAGAGAAACATCCGTGATGAGAGAGAATCATGGACCGGCTGCCTCCTGCACACCCCACACTGGGGATCGAGCCCGAAACCCGGGCACATGCCCTGAGCGGGAATCGAACCGTGACCTCCTGGTTCATAGGTCGATGCTCAACCACTGAGCCACACCGGCCGGGCCTCTCTCCCTCTTCCTCCTCCAAGCCCCTCCCCTTTGCCCTCCACACCATGAAACCCTTCCTGGCTCTTGTAGCCGCCACTGGCCCACCTGTCCCTCTGGCCCGAGAACTCGGGGACTTCTGAGCCTCCGAAACACGCCCTCACCCCACAGACCCTCACCCCCACCCCCACCCCCGTTCTATCCATCTAGACTTGGGCTGCGGACCAGTCTTCTATGGGGAGATTCCCGGGTGGTAGAAGGTTAGAGTCGGGAGCAGATTTTATGGGGGAAAACAAAGCGTTCATTTATGAATTATGACTGAATCTGATTTATAAATCACAGGGGGAAACAGCCGATCAGCCCATTCATCATTCACCGTCCGTGTTAAAGGAAATTTAAATGGAATCGCCCATCATTTATGCTCACGATGCACTGGGGGTGGGGAGGCTCCATGGTGTCACCGCCCGACCCCCTGATCCCCGAAGCGATGACATAACACAGAGCATCAGGGGTGTCAGAGAGCACCCTCCGCGTCTGGCAGCTGGAGGACTGAGCGCAGGAAACTATGCCCAACCAGAAACTCGGTTTCTCGCCAATCGCTGTGGGGTGGTTCGGGGAAGGAACGGCTTGCTGCGTAGCCTGCTGATCACAGGGGCAGGGTCTGAGGCCCTCGCCCTGCGGCTGGGGAGCGGGCTGAGCCGGAGGGGCCGCCTGGCAACGGATGACATAGCGGTGCCCGGCCGGCGTGGCTCCGTGGTTGAGCGTCAACCTGTGAACCAGGAGGTCAGGGCTCGATTCCCGCTCAGGGCACAGGCCCGGGTTGTGGGCTCCATCCCCACTGGGGGGCGTGCAGGAGGCAGCCGATGGCCGTTTTGCTCTCACATGGATGTTTCTCTCTCTCTCTCTCCCTTCTTCTCTCTCTCTCTAAAAACTCAATTTAAAAATCTTTGGGAAGGAATCCTTACAATGAGGCATCTGTACTTTCTGGGCGACGCTGCAGCCGCTTTGTTGGCCTGGAAACCCAATCCTGGGTCTTTCTGGCAGCCCCTGAGGCCGGTCCACGTCTCTGTCTGGCTGTGCCCGTTGGACCGCACCCGCCTGGGCCCCCCGAGGACCCGGGTCCTTGCCATGTTCTGGCCATGGGGACGGAGGGTGGGTGGGTTTGAGAGGGTCGGGCTGTGAGATGGGAGCCCAGGCGAAGGCCCCTGCACCACGGGGCGGGTCCGGTTCTGGTTGGGCATAGAGAGGACCTCGATTTCCCGGCCTGAGGCGAGGGGATGTACTTACGAGCTGGACGCATACTTACTGGTCTGAGAAACGCTAGGAGGGCCCTGGGAGGACCGAGCTGTGTGAGTGCAAATCAGCAGCGTTATTGCGGCTCCCGGACGCGGAACAGCCCCCGTCCTGACCCCCCTGTCAGCCAGAAGGAGCCCCACGATTTTTTTTTTAATATATTTTTAAAATTGATTTCAGAGAGGAAGGGAGAGGGAGAGAGAAACATCAATGATGAGAGAGAACCATGGATCGGCCGCCTCCTGCACGCCCCCTACAGGGGATGGAGCCTGCAACCCAGGTATGTGCCCTTGACCGGGAATCGAACCCTGACCTCCTGGTTCATGAGTTGATGCTCAACCACTG
>NW_005362676.1:831488-833776 GCF_000412655.1 Myotis brandtii | reverse complement strand
GTGAGCTGAAGGTGTGGTAGGGGTGCTCGGCCGTGCCGTACAGGACGAGGCTCCACTCCTTCAATTTCCCTGCAAGGCACCAAGCCCCCGCGTCAGGAGCCCTCCCACGGCACCCTCTCCCGCTGGGCCGGCCGTGGAGGGTGTAGGTCTGTGAGTTTTGAAAAAAACCCCTCCTGAGCTAATACTTCTTAGGATACAGCCTCCCAAAGGGTGGTTTTAAAGGTATGTTTATTACTGATTTCAGAGACGATGGGAGAGGGAGAGAGAGGGACAGAGAGAAACATCAGTGATGAGAGAGAACCATGGAACGGCTGCCTCCTGCACGTCCCCTACTGGGCATCGAGCCCGCAACCCGGGCGTGTGCCCTGACCGGGACTCGAACCCTGACCTCCTGGATCCTTGGTCGACGCTCAACCACTGAGCCACGCCGGCCGGGCTGTGCCTTCCATTTGTGAGAGAGGAAGGGAAAGGGAGAGAAAGGCCCAGGAAAATCAAGGAATCTGTTTCAGGCTTACGCCCCGGTGGGCGCTCCTCCCGGCCGAGGTGCCGTGAACCCGAGTTACCGAGTTTACCGCCGAGGGTCGGGCGGAAGGAATAAAAATGGCTCCGTCTACTTATAAAAACATAACAACATACAAGCACGCTTTCAAAGAGCGTGTTTTACGGCCCGGGCACTGCGTGTCCATAGAGCCGTTCTACGACAGACTGTATACACACACACACACAGAAATGCCACCCTCTACCCAATGCATTTAACACACAGTTAAAAATACACAGGCAGCCCCGGCCGGTGTGGCTCAGTGGAAAGAGCGTGGGCCCTCGGACGGAGGGGTCCCGGGTTCGATTCCGGTCAAGGGCACGTACCCCGGTTGCAGGCTCCATTCCCAGGCCCTGGTCGGGGTACATTTCAAGGCAACCCACGCATGTGTTTCTCTCGCATCGATGTTCCCCTCTCTCTCTCCTCCCTCCCTCTAAAAATCAATGGGAAATATCCTTGGGATTAACAACAACAATAATAACACAACAGTAAATAAGCAAATGAAATAAAACGCAGAGGTCAAATAGCAGACAAAAACCACCTTCCCAGGAGCCAGGACACATCAAGGGTTACCGCGTCCGTATGCCACCCGGAGGGCTTATTCGGGAAAATGCTCACCCTCTTTCGAAGGATCACACGACACAAATGAGGGGAAAAAACACCATTTTTCCAACGGGAACCGGCGAAGGGACATGCCGGCCCCAGGCCCCGAGCGAGACGCTGTAAAGCGGTTCAGCTTATTTTGAAAAGCGAAAGGGTGACGTGTGAAAAGCAGAGAGAGCTGTGGTCTCCACCTCTGATTTGACTTCTCGGCCACGTGACCTCCGGTGAACAAACCCTAAGGAAATGACTTTAAACTTAGGAGAGATCTCTCTTGTACCGGCCACAGCCCAGAAAGCCATCGGCGTGTCCGACGGCGACAGGAGGCTGGAAGGAATGGTGGCATTTCTCCCAGGCGACGTCTGACACAAACCGCACTGGGCTTACGATGGCATTAAAGAACGCCGGCTGTGCCCAGAGCGGAAATAAGTCAAAAGGGACGCGCAGAGCTCTGTAAGACGTCACGTGGACATAGCGACATCTTTTGGATGGTTTCTGCTTTTTATTACCGATTTTTAGAGAGAGAGGAAGGGGGAGGGAGAGAGAGCGAAACATCGATCGGCTGCCTCCTTCACACCCCCCCCCGCAACTGGGGATCAAACCCGAAACCTGGGCGTGTGCCCTTGACCGGGAATCGAACCGGCGGCCTGTTGGTGCCTGGGATGACGCCCAACCCACTGAGCCACACAGGCCAGGGACCATTCGAGTGACAGGAGTGGTTGAGCATCGACCTATGAGCCAGGAGGGCACCTTCGATTCCATGTCGGGGCACACGTCCACCAGGGGGCGTGCGGGAGGCAGCCGATCCATGATTCTCTGTCATCATTGATGTTTCTATCTCTCCCTCCCTCTTCCTTCCTCTCTGAGGTCAATAAAAATACATTAAAAATAAATAAAAAGTAGAAGGAAGGCCAAGAGCCCTGGCTGGGCAGCTCGGAGGGTTAGAGCATCATCCCTAAACGCCGAGGTTGCAGGTTCGATCCCGGGTCAGGGCACTTACGCTGAACGCATAAATAAGCGGAACAACAAATCAATGCTCCCCCCCCCCTCTAAAATCAATAAAAAGCTGTACGTGCCCCAGCCAGTGTGGCTCAGTGGATAGAGCGTCGGCCTGCGGACTGAAGGGTCCCAGGTTCAATTCCCGGTCAGG
>NW_005362676.1:825130-831393 GCF_000412655.1 Myotis brandtii | reverse complement strand
CTCTCCCTTCCTCTCTGAAATCAATAAAAAAAATATTTAAAAAAAATAAAATAAAAAGAAGGGAGGCAAAGAGTCCGATGGATGGAAACGCTGCGGAGTCCTGACTCAGAGGAGGTGACGCGTGGAATCCGCGGACGGACAGCCGAGCGCGTGGAGACGGGACCCTCACCGAGCTGTTGGGGGGATGGGGGGGGGCGGGGGCGAGGCCCGCCTCCCAGAAACGGGAGTGTCAGGGCCGAACCTGGAAGCCGGCACAGCAGGCACGGGCTCTACAGGTGCCTTTCTCTCCGGCCGCCAGCACGGGGTCGCTGGGGCCATCGACCCGGGATTGCGACACCTCAGCTCTTAGGGGGAAAGAAACGTGTGAAGGAGCCACGGGAGGCAGTCGAGAAAGTATGGGACTTTCGATGATGGAAAAGGGGGGAAAACAGTCACCCGGGAGAGGCTCATTTCTCCTGCCTTTTTTTTTTTAATCCTCATCCGAGGATGTTTTTTTGCATTGAGTGTTAGAGAGAGCGGGAGGGAGAGGGAGAGACAGAGGGAAAAATGATGGGAGAGAAACACGTCGATCGCTTGCCTCCCGCACGAGCCCCGACCAGGGCCGGGAACTGCAACCCGGGCATGTGCCCTCAAACGGAATCGAACCCGGGACCCCTCGGTCCGCAGGCCGACGCTCTATCCACTGAGCCAGACCGGCCAGGGCAGGCTATTCAGTTTTTTTTTAAAAAAAGGTTTTAAAACGAGGGACATAAACTGAGTTCAACGTGCCAGAGGTGGTATTACTGGAGCTCGCATATCACTCAGCCGCCTTAATTGCTTCATAAACCCCAGGTCTTATCTGAGATTTGGAAACATTTTACTCAGCACGCCACTGGCACGGAGCTGGCTTTTTTGTTTGTTTGAAATCGAACAGTAAGAGACGGAATAAGTAAAATAGAGAACAGAACATGCAGTGGGATGGCCTGGAGCCATCGGAACTGAGTTGGCTTAAAAACAAAACAATTAAGTTGTAGAGATTTGAGGGGGAGGCCGGCCAGTGTGGCTCAGTGGTTGAGCATCAAACTATGAACCAGGAGGTCAGGGTTCGAGTCCCGGTCAGGGCACAGGCCCGGGTTGCGGGCTCGATCCCCGGTGGGGGGCGTGCAGGAGGCAGCTGATCCATGATTCTCTCTCATCACTGATGTTTCTATCTCTCGCTCTCTCCCTCTCCCTTCCTCTCTGAAATCAGTAAAAACATATATTTATCTTTTTTAAGTTTTTAAATGGATGTATGTATTCTTTTAACCCTCACCCGAGGATATTTTTCCATTGATCTTTTAGGGAGAGTGGAAGCAAGAGGGAAAGACAGAGAGAGATAGAAACACATCGATTTGTTGTCTCCTGCACGAGCCCTGAACTAGGCCTAGGCTGGGGAGGAGCCTTCAACCGAGGTACGTGCCCTGGACCGGAATCGAACCCGGGACCCTTCCGTCCGCAGGCCGACGCTCTATCCACTGAGCCACACCGGCCAGGGCAATAAAAAAATATCTTGACAAAACGATGAAAATTGTGAAGTGTGTGTCATGTGCATTTTTACCTTCATTTAAAAAAAATGAAAAGGGCTAGAGACACCGTAGGGAAAGCCATGCGCGAGCCCCGCAGGCCGACGCTCTATCCACTGAGCCACACCGGCCCAGGCAATAAAAAAAATATTTTGACAAAATGATGAAAACTGTGAAGTGTGTGTCATGTGCATTTTTACCTTCATTTTAAAAAAATGAAAAGGGCTAGAGACACCGTGGGGAAAGCCATGCGGGAGCGGGACGGGGCGGCCGCACGGGGAGAGGAACGCCGCGCCTCTGACCTTGCCTCCCCGGGCTGCGGACCTGCGACGGCATGTCCTGGATCTCCAGCGTCCACTCCCCCTCGGCCTTCTCTCCCCAGCTGTGCACCGTCATGAACTCCCAGTTGGAAAACCCTTCGTTGGAGTGGTCGTGAAGGGGCAGGGAAGCCCCTGGCTGCTTTCCCACCCTTGTTTTTATTTTTATTTTTTAAATATTTTTATTGATTTCAGAGAGGAAAAGAGAGGGGGAGAGAGAGGTACATCAATGATGGGAGAGAATCATCCATCAGCTGCCTCCTGCACGCCCCCTACTGGGGATCAAGCCTGCAACCCGGGCCTGTGCCCTGACCGAGAATCGAACTCGGGACCCTTCAGTCCGCAGGCTGGCGCTCTATCCACTGAGCCAAACCAGTCAGGACTAAAAATACATATTTTTTAAAACATGTTGTGTACGACGTAAGATTCGATTCTCGGTTGGAGCGGGTGGGCGGGGATTTCTCCTAACATCCCCTGTAGGAAGATGCTTATCCGGGGAGCCTCCCTGGCCCGGCAAAGAGTGAGGGCAGGGGGCACCCCCTCTTCCTTCTAAGAAGCGGCAAAAGGCGGACTGGGTTCCCCACGCGATGCCGGGCGCAATCCAAGGCCCGGGGCACAGAACAGACGGCCTTTGAAGGGCTGTGGGACTCAGGGGTGCAAACTCACCCTCCGGGAAAGAGAACACCCGGCAGGCAGAGCGCGCTGCCGACTGGGGCGAGATGTGGGGCCCAGGCCAAGGCCACGGAGCCGACAATCACACGATCTGCCTTGGGGGCCGGGGGCGGGCTGCCAACGCTCAGGGCTCACACGGCTGCCAAGTGGCCTCAAGCGGGTGGACAGCAGCGCCTCCCACAGGGGGGTGCACCGGGGCACCCCAGGACCCGCCCTCTAAGAATCCGGGGGCTCAAACGCTGGGGCCCTGGAAGGTTCTCGAAGGTCAGGCAGGCGACGAGAGCCGGACGGAAGGGCAGCCAGGAGCCTGTGCCAGGAATCGCGCCCGGCATTGCCGTCTATCAGGGGTGGGGTGGGGTGGGGGGGCCTTTCTTCTGCCAAGGGCCATCGGGATATTAATAACATCATCACTCGCGGGCCACACACAATCACCCACTTAAACATTAGCCTGCTCGCCCGGCTGGTGTGGCTCAGTGGATTGAGCGTCGACCTATGAACCAGGAGGTCAGGGTTCGATTCCCAGTCAGGGCACAGGCCCCGGTTGCAGGCTCGATCCCCGCTAGGGGCGTGCAGGAGGCAGGCGATCCATGATTCCCTCTCCTCATTGGTGTTTCTCTCTCTCTCACCCTCTCACTTCCTCTCTGAAATCAATAAAATATGTGTTTAAAAAAAAGAAGAAGAAGAAAGGCAGGAGCCGGGCAGAGGTCTTGGAGAAGACTTGGGCGGGGCAGTTGTGCAGGGCTGAAAAGCTGGGCCCTTCCTTGCCCTGAGCTTATCCTCCCAGGACTCAGCCTTCTCCTCTGGGGCACGGCTGCTCATCTCCTGCGCTCTCATAACATGTAGCCTAAGTGTCCTCTAGGACGGTTTTGGGACGCCTCCTCCTGGGCTGGGAGCCCCTTGAGAGCAAGGGCCAAGCCTGACTCACTTTTATTTCTCCTAGTGCTAACCTCAGCCTCCAAGAACCTCAGTCAACACTGTTGCTGTTGAATCACTGGGGGATTGGGTGGTGGGTTTAAGGGAGACACCTTAGAGCCAGGCTGGCCTTACCTCTTGGCCAACAGCTGGGACTTGGTCCCCGAGGGGGAGATGAGGTGGATCTGCAGGTCCCCGCGGCGCGGGTGGGAGATGGAGATGCGGGCCACCACGTGCTCCAGGTAGCCCACCCGCTGGTCCGAGTGGTCGGCGCAGGCGGTGGTCAGGGCCGTGGTCCGCAGCGTCTGCACCACGGGGATGCTCCTGGGGGGGGAGGGGGAGCTCCAGGTCACCCACGAGGGTGATGGGTGCCAGGTGTGGCCTCTGGGGTTCCCCCCACTGCGGGGGGAGCAGCTTCGGCCTCCCGTATGGGACACTCAGATGTTGCTGCCGGAGTGAGACCTCCGGCCCAGAAGATAGTTGTTCTGGGAGGTGCTTAGAGAGGTTGAAGGAACGGCTTCTCGCCCGGCCGGGGTGGCTCAGTCGGCTGGAGCATCGTCCCGGGCACCAAAGGGTCATGGGTTCGATTCCCGGTCAGGGCGCATGCCCGGGTTGCGGGTTTGATCCCCAGTTGGGAGGCAACCGATCCATGTTTCTCACTCTCTCTCTCTCTCTCTCTTCCTCTCCTTTCTTCTCTCTCTAAAATGGAAATGTAGGTGAGAATTAAAAAAAAAGAATGGATCCTGGCCAGTGTGGCTCAGTGGTTGAGCATCGACCTATGAGCCAGGAGGTCACGGTTCGATTCCCGGTCAGGGCACATGCCCGGGTTGCGGGCTCGATCCCCAGTGCGGGGTGTGCGGGAGGCAGCCGGTCCATGATTCCCTCTCCTCATGGATGTTTCTCTCTCTCCCTCTCCCTTCCTCTCTGAAATCAATACCAATATATTTAAAAATAGATTAAGAAAGAAGGGTCCTCTGGCTGCCCAGCCGCCCGTGGACACCCCCCCAAGGCTGGGCGGGCGCCGGGCCTGTTGTGGGGAACGCCGTTCCCGTGATGCCGACCTTCCTCTCGGGGGGAGGGAGGCGTGAAGCCAAGGTCGAGTGTCTCCCAGGAATTACATCGCTCGGCTCCGCGGGGCCTGAGTCATAAGAAACCCTCGGACACGGTCACAAACAGCGACGTCATTCCCCCCGAGACCGTAAACACGCGAACACATGACGTGTGTGCCTCGCGCGTGGGCTGGGGCGGCTGCTGGCTGGCGTGGGCTGCTCCCAAAGTTCACCGTGCGCCTGACCGGCCCGCAGGCCCCCCGCCGTGGCGGACGCAGGGCACAGGAGAACGCTCTGGAGGGTCCTGGAAGGTTCCATCCAGCCCTGCAGGGGCCTCGGGGGTAGGTCCCCCGGTAAAGACCTCCCCCCACCACCCTGTACTAAGACGGCAGCGTGGGTGTGCTGTGGGGAGGGGACTCTGTGCAGTCTCACCCACCGGTGTCGTCTCAGGAACACCCTACGCTTTCAAACTCCGAGCACATCTCTGGGTCCAAGAGCAAGATCAAGGCCAGGGTGGCTCAGTGGTTGAGCGTCGACTTACGAACCAGGAGGCCACGGTTCGATTCCCGGTCAGGGCACATGCCCGGGTTGCGGGCTCAGTCCCCAGTGGGGGGCGTGCAGGAGGCAGCCGATCCATGATTCTCTCTCATCACTGATGTTTCTCTCTCTCTCTCTCTCTCCCTCTCCCTTCCTCTCTGACATCAATAAAAATATGCATTTTTTTTTAAAAGGGTCCTAGCCAGTTTGGCCGAGTGGACAGAGCATGGGCCCTTGGACTGAAGGGTCCCGGGTTCAATTCCGGTCAAGGGCACGTACCTCGGTTGCAGGTTCGATTCCCAGCCCTGGTTGGGGCGCTTCGGGGGGAGGCAACCAATCGATGTGTGTGTCTCTCTCTCATCAATGTTTCTCTCTCTCTCTCTCTCTCTCTCTCTCTCTCTCTCTCCCCCTCCTCCCTTCCACTCTCTCTAAAATATCAAAACAAACAAAAGAAACCGTTCCTTCCGCAGCTTCACCGCCCAGGAGCGAAAGCGCGCGGCCCGCTGTCCTGTGAGTGCACACCTGCCCGGGGGACCTTGCAGCCGAGTCAGGGTCAGGGTCAGGGTCAGGGCCAGGCGCCTGGGGCTCCCCGTGGGGCCGGGCCTCACCTGGGCCTCTTGTCGGTGAAGGCGACGCAGGTGTGTTGCGAGGGCACCGCCGTCCACTTCTTCGCCTCCAGGACCAGGGCTTCCGCGTCCACCAGGCCGAACCCGTACAGATGGCTGACTGGAGAGACAGCCCTTCAGACCTGGCGCCCCTCCCCTCCGCCCCCCGACTCCCGCTTACGGAGGGCACCCGGCCCGTGACCCCCATGGCTCCGGGACAGACCACCTGGGCTGCTCAGGGCTGGAAGGATCCAACCGTCGATTGCTCCCAGGATCCTTTGCACTACTCAGTCTAAACACTCTACTCCTGCCCGGGCCAGTGTGGCTCAGTGGGAAGAGTGTCGGCCTGCGTATGGACGGAAGGGTCCCGGGTTCGATCCCTGGTTCAGGGCATGTACCTGGGTTGCAGGCTGGATCCCCACCCAGCCCTGGTCCCGGCGTGTGCGGGAGGCAACCCATCGATGTGTCTCTCTCACATCGATGTTTCTCTCTCCCTTCCACTTTCTCTAAAAATCAATGGGAAGATACCCTCACATGAGTTTTAACAACAACAACAAATAAAAATAATAAAAACTCTACTCCTTGCCCAGCCTGGGTGGCTCAGTGGTTGAGCGTCGACCTAGGAACCAG
>NW_005362676.1:823984-824954 GCF_000412655.1 Myotis brandtii | reverse complement strand
AAATATATTTTATTGATTTTTTACAGAGAGGAAGGGAGAGAGATAGAGAGTCAGAAACATCGATGAGAGAGAAACATCGATCAGCCGCCTCCTGCACATCTCCTACTGGGGATGTGCCCGCAACCAAGGTACATGCCCTTGACCGGAATCGAACCCGGGACCCCTCGGTCCGCAGGCCGACGCTCTATCCACTGAGCCAAACCGGTTAGGCAGTAACATCTATTTTTTAAAAAACAAAATAAAATAAAACCAGAGGAAGAAGCAATTGGAGGCCCCTGGGTTGAGCCCTCGCTTCTTCCCTTCTGCCCTTTAGCTCCCCGGCCGAATGCCAGGCCGCCGGGGGACAGTGGCACAGGCCATGGGCACTGGTGAACTGACCCCGCCCGATGTTGAACTTGGCCCGTGCGAGATGGTTCCAAAGTTTCATTTAAGAGGCCCGGTGGCGGCACCAGACACCATCTATTCTCCTCGTGAACGAGGCCAACGCCGAAATGTGGGTCAGCTCTCGTTACGGCCCAGCCTGCCACGCACATTCCTGCAGGACGAAGACACGCTGGCCCTGGTCAATGGCCTCCTTATAAGAAGAGGAACGGCCCTGACCGGTGTGGCTCAGTGGATAGAGCGCCGGCCTGCGGACTCAAGGGTCCTGGGGTCGATTCCGGTCAAGGGCACAGGCCAGGGTGATGGGCGCAATCCCCAGTAGCCAGAGCGGTGATTCTCTCTCATCATTGATGTTTCTCTCTCTCTCTCTCCCTCTCCTTTCCTCTCTGCCATCAATAAAAATATATCTTTAAAAAAAAGCCACTAAGTCTGGGGCTCCCTGAATCTAGTGACCGTAGGTATTTTCTCGTTGAGGTTCCAGGACACTTTTCTTAAATCGCTGGACACAGACTTTTCGTCCTTGTGACACACATTCGGTGTTCTCCGGGGATCGAGAACTCATGGCTCCCCTGAGACAGATAGAAGTCCC
>NW_005362676.1:823237-823652 GCF_000412655.1 Myotis brandtii | reverse complement strand
GAGAGAGAGAGACAGAAACATCAGTGACGAGAGAGAATCATGGATCGGCTGCCTCCTGCACGACCCACACTGGGGATCGAGCCCACAATCCGGGCACGTGCCCTGACCGGGAATCGAACCCTGACCTTCTGGTCCATAGGTCGATGCTCAACCACTGAGCCACGCCGGCCGGGCATCAAATACCCCCTATTTGATCTCAGGGCTTACTCCCTGGAAACCATTCTTTACAAAGAGGGTGTGAACTGCCCAGCCTGTGTGGCTCAGTGGTTAAGCGGCCAGGGCACAAGCCCAGGTTGCACTGTGGCTCGATCCCCAGTAGGAGGCGTGCAGGAGGCAGCCGATCCATGATTCTCTCTCTCATTGATGTTTCTCTCTCTCTCTCCCTCTCCCTTCATCTCTGAAATCAATAAAAATA
>NW_005362676.1:819510-822430 GCF_000412655.1 Myotis brandtii | reverse complement strand
ATGATGAGAGAGAATCATGGATCGGCTGCCTCCAGCACGCCCCCCACTGGGGATCGAGCCCGCAACCCGGGCATGTGCCCCGACCGGGAATCGAACCAGTGACCTCCTGGTTCATAGGTCGATGCTCAATCACTGAGCCACGCCGACTGGGCTGGACACGTTCTGGGCGACCAAGCTTTCCTTCGTGCCTGGAACTCCGTGCTAGAGGGCTTCGCTCTCATAGGTAACAAATGCACCCGCGATAGGAACAAACAAGCCCACCACGGGGTGAGGACGGGGGGCGGGGCAGCGGGAAGACGATGTTTGTGCTGAGACACGAAGAGGAGCCCCCCTGGCCCGGCCGGTGTGGCTCAGTGGTTGAGCGTCCACCTATGAACCAGGAGGTCAGGCACCAAGTGTCCAAAGACACAGCCCCGCCCTGCTCCCCACCAGCCGGCAGCCCCCCGCTGCCCCCCAACCAGGCTCCGGACGGGTGTCTGTTTAACGAGACTCCAGCCAGTCCCCGTGCAGCTGGGCTGGGCTCCTACGTGAACAGGACGCCATTCAGGACCCGGCGGCCCGTCCCAGGGGCGCGTGCTCCAGTGGGAAAGAAAAATAACTTAAATTAATACCTTCGTGAGCCGGCCTGGCCGCTGCCAAGCTGGCGGCCGCCGTGGGGACTGGCCTTTCCGTCCGTGCAGGGAGCGAAGGGGGAAAAGAGGGGGCCTGTGTGCTCCCCCCGAAAAGGGTAAAAATAAACCCGCACGTCGTTTGTAAAGACGTGGCTGAGCAGCAGGAGGAACGAGAAGATTAAAAAAAAAATGGCATTGCCCGGCCGGCGTGGCTCAGTGGCTGAGCGTCGGCCCATGATCCGGGAGGTCAGGGTTCGATTCCCGGTCAAGGGCACACGCCCGGGTTGCAGGCTCGATCCCCAATAGGGGGCGTGCAGGAGGCAGCCGATCCATGATTCTCTCTCATCATGGATGTTTCTCTCTCTCTCCCTCTCCCTTCCTCTCTCTGAAATCAATAAACATATATATATATTTTTTAAATTAAGCCATGTCTGGCCGGCTACATGATCTTGTTTTTCAAATGTCTGAAACCCAACGTAATGGCTGTGCACTGGAATTCTGCATTAGTTTCAACTCAACACCCATCCCTCCTGATTTGTCTAATTATCATTATTTTTAATCCTCACCCGAAGATGCTTTTCCCATGGATTTTTAGAGAGTAGGAAGGAGAGGGAGAGGGAGAGGGAGAGGGGGAGGGGGAGGGAGAGGGAGAGAAACATGGATGTGAGAGAGACACATCGATGGGTTGCCCCCCACATGCACCTCGACCGGGGCAGGGGATGGAGCCTGCAACCAGGGCATGTGCCCTTGACCGGAATCGAACCCAGGACCCTTCAGTCCGTGGGCTGATGCTCTAGCCACTGAGCCAAACCGGCTAGGGCTCCTCATTCTTTTTAAAGTCAGAAGGCACGAAGGGAAGGAGCAAATGCAAATCCCGTCTCTCTGACAAACGAACACAAGGACTTTATCAAAGACAAATCACACTTATGTCCGCCTACGTGAGCGCAGCAGGCGCACACCGCCGCTCAGCTCAGCTCAGCTCAGCATCCAGAGAAAGTCCTTTTGTTGGGAAGGGAATGCCCGGGGGGCCAGCGGGATTCCGACCGTCTTTCAGGAGAGAACCGAGTCTCTCTCTCTTCCTCAGCGCTGCACGCTGAGGCTGAGCCGGTCGGGTGGGCTGGCTCCCAAGCCAGGCGACCACAGAATTTGAGAAAGCCATTCGGAGACGCCGTGGTGAGAATGCACCTCATTCTTAAAGGGTATTTTTAGACCTCGAGAGCCGGAGAGGGTTTTAATGGGCATTTTGTGCAAAAATTAGCCAGGCGGGGACTGGGGAAGGTTGCCAAGGGATGGAGGGTGTACAGCTAGTTCGCTGATGGGTGAGGGTGGCACCCTGGGACCCGGCACACAACGGCCTGGACCTGGCTCACCTATTTTTGTTGTTGTTGTTAATCCTCACCCGAGGATATTTTTCCATTGGTTTGTATTTATTTTTTATTTTCTTAAAAGATAGATCTTTTTTAAAAAAACCACAAACTATATATATAAAAGCCCCATGATGCACACTGACCACCAGGGGGCAGGCGCTCAACACAGGAGCTGCCCCCTGGTGGTCAGTGCGCTCCCACAGTGGGAGCACAGCTCGCTGACCGGGATGAGCGGCGCTCCCACAGCAGGCCAATCCCTACAGGCCACACCCCCACCAGTGCACGAATCGCTGCCTCTAGTATATATATTTGTATTGGTTTCAGAGAGGAAGGGAGAGGATAGAGCGAATAGAAAAATCAAGGATGAGAGAGACTCATGGATCGGCTGTCTCCTGCACGCCCCCTACTGGGGATCGAGCCCGAAACCCAGGCATGTGCCCTTGACAGGAAATCGAACCCGGGACCCTGCAGTTTGCAGGCTGATGCTCTATCCACTGAGCCAACCCAGCTAGGGCTCCATTGATATTTAGAGAGAGCAGAAGGGAGGGAGGAAGGGGAGGAAAAAAGAGGAGGAGGAAGAGGGGAAGAAGGAAGAAAGAGAGACAGACAGAGAAGAGAAACATGGATGTGAGAGAGACATACTGATTGGTTGCCTCCCACATGCACCCAGACCTGGGCCAGGGATCGAACCTGCAACCCAGGTACGTGCCCTTCACAATCTTCCGCTCGTAGAAGGCTCCGCTGCTGTAGGTGGTGGCCAGCGTGGACGGGCACTCCTCCAGGTACCAGGGCTTGTAGCCGTTCTCCGTGGTGCTGCTCACGGAGACGGTGTAGATGCTGTTGGTGTAGCCGTCGCAGGAGCAGTAGTCCCCCTCTCTCCCGCCGTTCCCCGAGGCCCACACGAAGATGGAGCCCAAGCCCTGCCGGCCCTGGAGGGGAAGA